>NC_044193.1:30128374-30501006 GCF_900880675.1 Sparus aurata | reverse complement strand
CGACTGGAACACTTCCCATACCTCGTCCTGATTGTATCCACCTGCTTCCTATGGCCTCATGCTTTGATGGAACTCCATAGGGGACTTGATCCCAACTGATATATACCTCATCTGAGTGTTTCCACTTCCAGACCCAATCAGTATTGCTGTTCTTACCTTCACTATTTCTTTTAGGTCGATTGTGGGTTTGGTTGTCTTTTGGTGTGATTAAAGTCAATTGTCCTGTCAACATTACAGGGGCACATATACCCGTCCAATTTGCTGGTAATTGGGTTAATAGGGTGTTATTGTGCTCACACATCCAGTAGATGTCGCCCAATGGGGCAGTCCCATGTGCCCAATTTAGCAACCGGTACTGAGCTATGTGAGATGAGTTTTTTTCATAGATTACCTGTCCCCCATTAGGCACAACCTGACCACACTTGATACGGGCCTTTGGGCTGGTTTCACACATTTTGATGGTGGCGGTAGTGTTTCCGGTGTCAGTGGTCGGATACCAGGTCTCCCTGCTGCATTTCACCAGTCCTGCTGCGTCCGTCATTTTGGGTGTGGATCTTTTGGTCACATATTCCAACTCCTCCCCTCGCGCTATACAGAAAGGGAAAATTAGTTTATCAGGTTTGCGTATCACAGGTGGCACTGCTGTTTCTATGTCATAGCTTTCATGCTTTTTAAGTCTATATGGGCATATCCGTGAGTCTTTACTCCACCCATCCAATTTCCCTGCCATGTGCATTGCGCAAAAAGCAAAGCATTCAGATAAGTCCGAACAGTCACCTATGTTACTTCCTGGCAGTGGCAGGAGCTGTGGTATTCTTTTAGCGTTGTAACACGCAATGCACTCTCGCCGTTCCTTCTTCTGTGCTTTAAAAACAGTTTCAGCTGAGTAAGTTATCCACTGCTGAAACATGTTTGAATCCCACTGTGCAGTTCTTAGTTTGGTCAATTCTCGTTTTTCTCGTTTATTCATTAACTGAATCCAATTACTAGCTTCTATTGCTGTCATTTCCTGACCTATTTTTACATCCTGACATGAGGTGTTAGTGCATATTACCTGTAGTGTCACCATCCCTTCTTCTCGGCAGTCAGCGGTACGGGGTAACCCCGTCCAATATTTACCTGGAGCGTTAGTTGTTGTGACGTCTGTGGTTAGTACAAACTCATATGTGTCAGCTTTTACGTACAGATAGTGTTGTGGTTTCCCTATTTGTAGCATGCCTTTATCAGTGGCTAATGTGATCATGGCAAGTGCACATTTAACATGCGGTGCGTTAGTAGTGCCGGAAACGGGTCGTGTCAGGAGGAGTTCTCCTTCTCCCTCCCCCCTTGCGAAACCTGAAAGGGTTAGCATAAAAAGGCAGAAAACAAACAAACTAATCTGAGTCAGAGACTGTCCCTTCAAGCATGGGTGTACAGTCTGTCTCCTGCGGGCCAAGTGGTCCTGCGCTTGCACTGTCTGGAGTGTCACTGCCCGTGGCAGTGTTGGCAGCATCCTCCTTTGCTGCTGCTCCAACACTATTATTAGTACGTGATGAGGGGGTACCCTCACGTCGGGCCTGTAGTCGGGCTGAACGTCGTTCCCCTTGAGGCGATGCTGCGGGACCAGGTATGGCCCTGCGGGGTGTGCTTTTCGCCTCCCCTTCGTTAGGTGTGGTAGTGCGGGGGGTGCCTTTCGCAGCCCCTTCAGCATGCTCGGGCAGATGCCCAGGCGGGTCTGGCGGTTGGTGACGGGTGCAGTGGTTACGATGGTACCAAAAGTTCTTACCTTCTACTTTCAAGGCTGAAGGTGTAGTAAGTACCACCTTAAATGGTCCCTCTCTACGAGGCTCGTGCCAGTGGCGTCTAAATACTCGTATGAACACCTGGTCTCCCACTTGAGTCTCACGAGCATCCACTGGAATTCCCTTATCGTCTCCTTTATTGGCTTCTTTCACCTGTTGGAAGACAAGTCTGTGGATTTGAGTTAATCCTCGTAAATAGTCCCCCAGTTCTTGCTCCAGCTGCTGGAGCGATGGTCCCTCTATAGGGCCTCTGCACTGTGGCAGAGGCATTGGGCGCCCGGTAAGCATTTCATGTGGGGTTAGATGGGTTAGTCTGTTAGTTTGTGAGCACATAGACATTAGTGCTAATGGCAAAGCATCTATCCAGGTGAGTTTACCATTGCTGTCAGCCATGATTTTAGCTATCTTAGTTTTTAATACACCATTCGCACGTTCTACTGATCCTTGTGACTGTGGGTGATACACACACCCAAATTTCTGTTGTATTCCAAGCACTTTAAACATTTCTTTTATAACAGAGGACACAAAGTGTGGTCCACTGTCTGATGAGATGGTGTCTGGCATGCCAAATCTGGGAAACACCTCTGTACACAAAAATCTAGCGGCTGCTTTATGATCATTTCTAGAAGTTGGACATGCCTCTACCCATCTACTGAATCTGCAAATTACCACAAACATGTATCTTTTGCCTTGAACCCTATCCAGCATGTCTACATAATCCATCATCAGATGCCTAAATGGGCCCTCTGGTACTGGAATATGAGCCAATGGATGGGTGAATGATTTACGAATATTATATTTTGGACAATGTACGCATATCGCCAATTCTCTGTCTACCATTGCCGTCATGTATGGAGACCACCATACTGCTTGTAGTTTTCTCAAAACCTGAGCTCGGGAGCAGTGGTCTGGTTCATGCATTTTCTTTATTGCTATTTTTAGCAACGACAGTGGCAAGACAAAATGTCCATCACTGCTTCTCCACAGTCCTTCATGAGGGGTTACTGTTCTGATTGCCCCCCTTTGAGTCCATAAGCATTTTTCTGCTCCTGGAACTTGATTTTGTGCCTCTATTAGTGAGGTCAAGCTGGTTAAAGGGACACAATCTTGATCAGACAAAACTGGGGCTTGAGTTACTTGCCCTGTGGCTTCTTTGGCTGCCTCATCGGCCAAATTGTTTCCTATTGCCACCAACGAGTCATTAGTCTGATGTGCTGGGCACTTAACTATAGCTAATTCTGTAGGCAATTGTATTGCCTGGATTAGTTCTGACACTGCTTGTCCGTGAACTACAGGAGTACCATCAGCCCGAACAAATCCTCGCTGTTTCCAAATACTGGCATTAATATGACAAACACCGTAACCGTAAGCACTATCTGTGTAGATAGTTGCCCTTTTTTCGGCAGCTAACTTACAAGCTGGAGTCAGGGCTTTTATCTCTGCTAATTGAGCTGAGCATGGCTGATCTAAACGCACTGATAGGAGTTTGGTGAATGTGTTATCTGGGTTTAATTGCACAACTCCATATCCTGCACAATTACCTCCATCACCTCTTACGCAAGATCCATCTACAAATAATGTTAGCTCTGATGGGATTGGTTGGTTGTACAATTTTTCGCGTATCTTCATGAAACTATCTGTTTCTTTAAGGCAATCATGAGGAATGCCATCAGTGGGCACCACCATTCTTGTTGCTGGGTTTATTGTGCTGCATCGCTGTATTGTTAATTCTGTTCCTGACAACAATACTTCATAACCAGTTCTTCTAGCTTGAGTTAATACAAATCGTGGGCTGGTTAGCATGGCATGTAATTGATGTGATGTGTACAATGTAACAGGATGTCCCATTGTCAAGACTGATGGTTTTTTATAGGCAAAGGCAGCTGCAGCTAACCCCTGATAACAAGGTGGCAGGCCCTCTTCTACATTATCCAGTCTTGTGCTATAATAAGCCAAAGGTTGTTTTCCTGTGGGGGACTCCTGCATCAACACAGCACATGCATAACCTTGTCGCTCAGCTGCATAAAGATGAAATGGTTTACTGTAATCTGGAGTAGCCAGAGCGGGGGCAGTCTGCATGTCTGTTTTAAGGAGGAAGAATGCTTTCTCGGCCTCCTCTGTCCAATTTAATTTGGCTGACCTATTGGTCTGCCCTGCAGCACGTATCAGAGCTCTCATTGGAGCAGTTTTGATTGAATAGTCACAGATCCATGGCCTGCTGTAGCCAGTCATGCCCAGAAAAGACAACATTTGCCCCACCGTTTGCGGTTTTGGAGCTTTTGTTACAGCTTCAACTTGAGAGGGTGCAATTTGTCTTTTATTCCCACTCAGTTGCCGGCCTAAGTATTCTACAGTTTGTTGACAAAACTGCAGTTTGCTTTTACTGACCTTGTGCCCACCTGCTGCTAGTGCTTTCAGAACTGTAATTGAGTCCTTTTCGCACTGCTCTTTGCTGTCTGAGCATATAAGAATGTCATCCACATACATCAAGGTGGTGGATTGTACATTCAAATGTTGCAGGTCTTCGGCTAAAACTTTGTTAAATATTGATGGAGAGTGCACGAACCCTTGTGGCAGTCTACTGTAGGTGTACTGCTGTCCTTCATAGGTAAATGCAAACAAATACTGTGACTCTGGATGAATTGGCACACTGAAAAAAGCAGAGCACAAGTCTATCACCGTATACCATTTTGTCTCTGGAGGAATGTTAGACAGCAATGTGTGTGGATCTGGTACAATTGGTATTTCTTCTGTTACTATAGAGTTTATTGCTCTTAGATCATGCACCAACCTGTAGTCGTTGGAATTTAGTTTCCTTATTGGAAAAATTGGTGTATTACATGGACTTTTGGTCTTTATTAGAACTCCTGCTTCTAATAATCCTTCTATAGTTGGCTTTATGCCATTGATTGCTTCCTGTCTAAGGGGGTATTGTTTCTGGTAGGGTAAGTGTATGCCTGTCTTTATTTGAAATCGCTGAGGGGTTGCTGATTTCACTAAACCTACATCAGTTTTGTGTGCTGACCATACATGTGGTGGCACCTGTGACAACAGAACTTCCTGGTCTTTGGTCAAAAGCATTTGTGACTTTACTTCGGTGGGCAACAACACTTTTTCTGCTATTGCTTCGTCGGCTCGTTTATATGAAATTCTCAAAAAACGTCCATCTGGTGATGAGTGGACATATTGACTGTCAGTGGGAATCCATTCTTGGATTTGCTGAGCTTCTTTTATCATAGGTCCCAGTTCATGTGATTCATGTCCAGTCGCCACCAACAATGTCACATGTGGTGATGATTTGGGGTCTTGAAACCACTCTTTCACTTCCTCAGTGAGTCTGACTGCAGCTGCTGTTCCTTGAGGTCCCATTATGATATCCTCATATTGTATGACTGCCGTGGTGTGATTAATTAGTTCGTTCCAACATGCATCATAGTCCTCTTGTTCACCATCAGCATCATACATCATAGTGCAGTGAAGTGGAAGAGTGGGTTCTTGGGCTGCTTCATAGTAATGTGCGACAAATAGTTTCCATGTTTCCCAGTCCTGTTGTAGAAACGAGTTTGGTGACGTTATTTTCATCCAATATACATGTGCTTCTTTGGTCACCATATGTCGTTCCATCACTGGTGCCATTATTGTCTGCAGATTTTCTTCTGGCAGATCAAAATGCAGGCCATCCGGTGTGCACATGATTCTTGCTTGTAGTGCACATAGAATGTCTCTTCCTAACAGATTGATGGGTGTGTCAACAGAGTAGAGTAGCGGTGCATAAATGGTTCTTCCTGCGATCGTCATTGGAACTGGTTCTGTCATTGGTATTATTTGAGTCTTCCCAGAGAAACCAACTGTCCGAATTTTTGCTGACGAAAGGGGAAGCCCAGCTCCTTCTTTTCCAATACAGGAGTGTGTTGCTCCTGTGTCCACCATAAAGTGATGTTGACGATTCTGTAGGGTCACTTCTATAGTGGGCTCAGTTTGTGGTTGCATAGTTAAGACAGGTGTTATTACTTCCCCTTTAGGTTTCTCTGGGCATCCCTATTGCCATTGTGCTGCAGGTCCCATCCACGGATTGGTTGGGCAGTTCCTCTGCAGGTGTCCAGATTGTCCACATCCCCAGCATTGGCTGCTTTGTTGTTGAGTGTTTTGTTGTGCTGGTTGGCCATATGATGGCTGTGGACGCTGGTACTGCATTTGTGGAGGTCCTCTTCTCCATCTTCCTCTTTGTGGTTGTCCTCCATTTTGATTTGCTCTTCCTCTACCCTGTGGCGGGTAGCTGGTATTTCCTCCTTGGTCAAAATGCACATGTATTGGAGGAGCTCGTTGAATTGTTGCTGGGGCTGTCGCATAGTTTGGTTGCTGGACAGTTGGAGGCTGTTGCAGAGCCTGTGGTGGTGTCGCTGCTGCTGCAAACACTGGGGCTTGAGTGATTACTGGCTCAGCCTTTACCTCAGGTGCAGGACCAGGCTTAATCTCTGATGCAGTAGTTGTTACTGATGCCTGGAATTTGGCCTTATCTCTGTCCTTCTTGATGTTTTTGGTCAATTCTCCAATCTGGAGTTGTGTTAGCTTTCCAGTTAACATTTTGCTCTGTTCTTCTTGGCTAGACTTTTCAGCTCTGTGTGTGTCCACATAATGTATAATGTGTTCTGAAAACACAGGCCAGTCCATCTTCATCAGGCCAACCACTTGGTTTAGTTTTTTTTGTACTTCTTTTGGCATGGCATTTTTCACATACAGCTTGAACAGAGCTTTAGATGCTTCGTTTGCATTCCATTCACTTCCCGTCTCTTCTTTCCATTTTCTTTGGAAGTCATGTAAGAATTGTGCTGGACTTTCTCCATCCTTCAAAGTCTGTCTTTCCAGCTTGGATGGATCCATTTTGGATGGATACTTATTTCGTAATGCCTCCCATATCTTTGTTCGATAGTGTCCAAAGGGTTTAGCATCATGATAGTGATTATTATTTAGTGCTTTAGCACTTCCATTTTCAAAGATTTCAGCCGCCATCTGCTGGCCAACTATCTTCATTAGTATGGCCTTAATATCTCCCAGTGCCAGCTTCACTCCTCCAGTGTTTTCCTCGAAGGCTCTGATCCATTTATCAGCCCCTTCTGTTAGTGCCGGAAGCCGGTTTATTAACCCTGTCATGTCCATAAAGCTCCAGGGCACGTATCTTTCGGTCTCGCCTGATCCTTTGGCCAGGAGGGGCAACATTGCTTTGTTTAACCCTTTGCTCTCACTTTCCTCATCTTCGGAGAGTTCCTCTTCTTCCTCTCTCTCTCCAGTGCGAGGGTTAACTTTTGTATGATAATCTGGGATGCGTCGCCTCCGTAGTTGCAGGTGATTCAACCCTGTGTCCATACTCCCGTTGACAGCCAAGTCTACCTCATATATCTGAGGTTGTCGTGTTTTGGTTCTGCTCCTCTTCTGTGCCTGTTCTTTTAATATTTTCTGTTCTTCTTTTATCATGTCAGCTTCGTACTGTTGATGAAAACTTTTCATCAAGCCATTCCAATCAGGTGTGCAGCCTGATTGTTTCCTTACATTTCTTGCAAGCTGCGCCTTACATTCGTGGTACCACTGCTTTTCCTCACATGTGGCCTCTCCACTTTCAATTTTTTCTTCTATTTCTCTGCATTTTTGTACTCTGAACTCCATTTCCCATGGTCCAATTTCGGCCTCGGTGCAGTTGTTCGTCACATGGGAGGGAGTAATTATGCCATTCTGTCACTCCCCTCCTGTCTTTGCAGGGGAGTGGGTGTGCTTCAGCGTTTTGGCTGTCTTCCAGCTTCTCCATCAACCTGCTGAATTCCCTGAACACTTTAGGGTCTAGTGTATGCCGTGCTGGAGTGGAGTGACGTGCCGTACTATGTTGTTGTTGCCCCCTATTTTCTTCTTTTTCTCGTAGCAAGTGTGTTTTTGACGCTGCTGGTGGTATGTCATGGTTAAGATCAATCACTTCACTGTCCTGGTCGCTTTCTTCTCTATCTAAGTTTTCTGCTGAATGCTCAGGGGTCTGGCTGTGGTCTGTGTCTAAACTGCGGCTGTCTTGACAGTGCCCTATTGTTCTCTGCGCTGAGCCCTGGCTGGCTTTCAAGGTCCCCCTGATCTATTTTCGGCTTGTGTGTGTGTGTCCTGCTTTTGGCCCTCTCTCTCTCTCACCTCTACTGTAATTTTCCCCACTATTCTCCCATCCACTTCTCTCAATGGAAACTGTCTCGCTTCCTCCCCAGACGTATATGGTGGTGGTGATGACAGTGCTTCCAAAACTGGAGCACTGGGTTTTGTTTTACCCTGCTCCGTGTTTTGTTGTAGTGCCATTAGCTTCTGTGTTCCCTCTATTTTGAAGTACTGCAGTACATCTCTCTGTTCTGCATGATTCATCTTTTTACTTTGATGTTTTTTATCACTTTTAAGGTCTTTTCTCCATAATTCAGCCTCTATTCGGTCACAATAACTTAGGTCAAAGGTCCCAGTTAACGGCCACTTAGTAGCTCCAGAGGATACTCTGTGCCACTTTTTCATGCACTTCTGGATTTTCTTCTTTTGCATTGGGTGCTTTAACATTACTAATTCTGCGGGTGTCAGACCCGTCGGCCGCTTCTTGCTGTGTGTTGTACCCATTCTGTTAGACGCTGACTGGCACAGCTGGCGTTGTGCTCTTATCTTTTCTCTCTCTTTCTTGCTGCCGTTATCTCTTTGGACCTGATTGCTCCCGTTTCTGGTCCTCCGGTTATTAATTTTTCTTAAACAATTTAACTGTTTACTTACGTATTTTTGTCAAGAAACAGAAAAACTCTTTTTCTACTACGTCCCACTACTTTTATTTACTTCTTAAACTTGTTCTGCCTCAATTATTCTTTTATTATTTACACGATACACTTATTCCTCTTTTATTTTACGATATATATTCATGCATATTTCAGTTTTTTACACTTTTATGTACATATATTTACAAAGGCCTTATGTTATTTTCTTCTATTCTACTCTACAGCTGTTTCACTATAACAACCCTCTTTCATAGGCGCTGTTCTTGGATCCGCTTTATCTCTTTATCTCTTTATCGCTCCAGAGAGGGCACAGCGATTTTTGGCTTCTCCGCCAAACAGAACTTCTCGCGCGTCTAAATCGTTCCTGAGAGGGCACAACGATTATTCGTAAGACCGCCAGTTCTCTTGACCCTTTCCCCGGGTCGAATGAGCTCTTTGTTCAAATCTCACAACACAATAAACAACAATAACAGCAGATTAGACTTGTAGCTCTCTCAACCCTCTGCACGGGCTGCTACAGCCTCTTAATCTACTCACAATAACACTTTATCACCGACTTCTTCGGATTTTTTAAACAACAATGACATCTGATAAGACTTAGTTTCTTCCGGCCCTCTTCACGGCCGTTACAAACTCTCATCTAAATCTTAAACCACAATAACAACTTATTAACGACTTCTCCAGATTTCTACACAATAATAACAACTGACAAGACACTTAGACAACGATAACAATTTGTTCCGACATCAACACGCATTTTATCCTCAGCTGATCTGTCCCTTTTCTTTACTCTTCACAGCTCGAGCTATTCGTTTCAACAGATAACAGCTTAGTGCAATTTTCTTGTGCAATTATTCTCAGTACTGTTACATATTTTACAATATACCACACCATTCCACTTCCAAGACTCAAACACATACAAATCCACATGCAAATTAACATGTTAAAAAGAAATTTTTCACATTTATCCATCTCTCTTCATACATACTTTGTTTTATCATTAAAAGGTGGTTAGGGCAGACTATGCATGAACATTAATTATCAGACATAATTCACGTGCGCACATGAATTTTACATAATATGGCTGAAACATACATACATAATTATCAATCACACACTCACGATTTTGACCTGACCACTGCTGCCGCGCCTCTTAAGTACCTCAATTTAGGTTATTACTTCATAAACCTGAACTTACTAATAATTACAATATTTAAAATTATTTCATTATTTTTACAATAAATAAATTCAAATAAGCAGATTGTGGTAATAGTTTAAATCAATTTAGCCTAATTAATTTTTATTTTTCATAATTATCGATTCTAGGTTCTTTTGGAGAGGTTTTTTAGGACAAATACCTGAGACTTTTGGGCTGGGAATGAGTAGACGGTATCACCCGTATCAATGAAGAAAAGGTGTAAATATATTCCTTAATGGTGTATAGTAGATGAAGGAAAAAGTTTAAATATATTCCTTAATGGTGTATGGTAGATGAAGGAAAAAGTTCAAATATATTCCTTAATGCGTATGGTAGATGAAGGAAAAAGTTCAAATATATTCCTTAATGCGTATGGTAGATGAAGGAAAAAGTTCAAATATATTCCTTAATGCGTATGGTAGATGAAGGAAAAAGTTCGAATATATTCCTTAATGTGTGGGGCGAGATCTGCCGTCCGGTCCCTCCCGGTCCTCCGCCGCAGGCTGTGTACCAGGCCTCTCCTCCGCGGCTAGGCTCGCCAAAATGTAGTGGGAGACTACCATCCTTATCCGTCAAATTATTCCACAATCAGGCCCAGTAAATCCACTTGAAGGTTAAAATCCAAAATAAAGGAAAAACAGCCCAGATTTTAGATCCAACACAGAGGAGAAATCCACTCAGAACCTAAGTTCAGAGCAGAGGTGAAATTGCTCAGAACCTAAGTCCAAAAAATCACTCCAGAGACTAAGTCCAAAAATTCACTCCAGAGACTAAGTCCAAATCAGAGGCGAGGCAGCAGGTCTTCAGTCAAAAAGGTGTTTATTCCAAGAGAAGTTATAAATCCATTAGGTACCCCCGAACAACTGAGAAATCTCCCCGGATCACCCCCTTTTATACCTGGGGTCAGTGTCACCAACCCCCTTCTTGGACCACCCCCTTGTCATGATCACGCGAGACTATCATCTTAATATTTTTTAATATCTTCCCTAATGGCTGTAAAGTGTCTCACCCAGGCCTCTATCTTGGCCTTGGGTGGGCTGCGGCGTCACCTGTTGCTAACTCACTCCAGCTCTGTTATTATAAAGGGATTATCTGACCTTGGTCTTACATCAGGCTCATATTCACTGTTAGAAGGTGTATTTCTCAAATAAAATGTATATGCATGATCATGACCCAGTATATATTTGCCACTACAGTTGCAGCAGGTAGATGACAGCGTCATCAACTCCCAAGTGGGGCTGGTAAGCAAATTGCAGAGGGTCTAGCAGGGCTCTCACCTGCGGCCTCAGGTTGGCCAAAACCAGTCTCTCCAGCACCTTCATGACGTAAGATGTGAGGGCCACTGGTCGATAGTCATTGAGGTCTGATGGTGTCGACTTCTTTGGAACAGGAACCAGGCAGGAAGTCTTCCAAAGCACCGGTATTCTCTCCTGACCCAGGCTCAGGTTGTAGAGGTGTTGTAGGACAGGAGACAGCTGGCTGGCACATGTCTTCAGGATCCTGGGGCTGATACCATCATGGCCTGCAGCCTTCTGCTGGTGGAGTCTCTCCAGCTGTCTCCTAACCTGGCCTGCAGTCACAGTCATGCGGGGGAGGCTGCTGGTGTCTTCAGTGGAGGACAAGGAGGTGGAGGAGGAGGTGAAGGTGGAGGAGGAGGAGGTGGAGGAGGAGGAGGAGGAGGAGGAGAGGTGCTGCACAGGAGAGCTCACAGCAGGGGAGTGAGGGGGGAGGGGAGGAAGCATTTGGGGCAGTGAGGGTGTGTGGGGGTCTGGAGGTGTCAGGGAGACGACAGAAGGCTGTGAGATGAACCTATTGAAGAACCTGTTCAGCTCGTTTGCCCTCTCCAGGCTGCCCGATGACTGTCTGCCGCTCACCTTACACCCAGTGATCTGCTTCATACCAGTCCACACATCCCTCACATTGTTCTGCTGGAGTTTGGCCTCCAGCTTCCTCCTGTAGGCGTCTTTACAGGCCCTCAGCATATCCCTGAGTTCATGCTGCACTCTCCTCAGTTCTTCCCTGTCTCCAGACCTGAACGCCCTCTTCTTCTTGTTAAGAAGGACTTTCAGGTCATTGGTGATCCACGGCTTATTATTAGGGAAGCAGCGTACAGTCCGGGTTGGCATGGTGGTGTGTTCACAGAACCTGATGTATTCTGTGATGCAGTCGGTCATGCTGTCGAGATCCTCTCCATGTGGCTCAACAAGTGCATCCCAGTCTGTCGACTCAAAGCAGTCCTGTAGTGCGTCAGCAGCCTCCTGAGTCCACCTCCTCACGCTCCTAGTGTGGACAGGCTGCCGCTGAACAAGAGGCATATACTTAGGGGTCAGCAGAACCAGGTTGTGGTCAGATCTTCCAAGAGGGGGGAGGGCTGTGGGACTGTATGCATCCTTAGCATTTGCATACAACAGATCTAGTGTGTTACAGTCTCTGGTGGGGCAGTCAACATACTGGTGAAATGTTGGAAGGGTTTTGTCCAGTGAGACGTGATTAAAATCCCCAGTGATGACAATAAATGCATTAGGATGCTGCGTCTGTATCTGGGCAACAGCGGAGTGGATGACGTCACAGGCCAGCGCTGCATCAGCTGAAGGAGGAACGTACACACCGATAATGACGGCGGACGTGAATTCCCGGGGCAAATAATAAGGCCTCATCCCCACAGTCAACAGTTCAATGTCCGGGGTACAGAGACGTTTCTTCACGTGAACATGTCCGGGATTACACCACCTCTCACTCACGTACAGTGCAATCCCTCCTCCTTTCTTCTTTCCGCTGCTTGTCACGTCCCTGTCCGCCCGAACAGTGCTGAAGCCGGGAATCGCCACGCTGTGGTCTGGGATGTTTGAGTGAAGCCATGTCTCCGTGAAACACAACACACTGCACTCACGATATTCACTCTGAGCCTTTATCAGCGTGGCGAGCTCGTCCGTCTTGTTCCCCAGAGACCTCACGTTTCCCATGACGATCGCCGGTACAGCCGGTCTGTGTCTGACAAGCAGTATGTAAATGCAGGTTCAACAGTTGGTATATAAATGCCCAACCCAGTCTCATGTAAAAATGTACCCTGGCTACATTGGTCCAACATGCAAAAATGTAGAGGGGTTACAATAATGGCCCTTGAATTATATGACTGTTAAATTTTTTCCCCCATTCTTTTCCTACTGTTTTGCGTCCTAGTCACGTGACTTTCAAGATTCCGGCCGTGAGAACAAAAAACATGGCGGACGTTTCTCTCATTTTTAGTGAAAAAAATCAATATTTTCAGTTAGTTTCTGCATAAAAATGCTTTTTAATTACATATCTAGCGAGAAATATATATTTTATTTTCATAATATGCACTCAGTGAATGTACATACTCACTCGCTTGCTCGTTGTTGCGAAGATTTTTCAGATCTCGCCAGAATAGTGTGAACCTGCAACATTTTGGTTGCTATGGACGCTGCTATCGCCTAGCATAGCTGTGGCCCCAGATTCCTCATAGGACTCCCTTCAAACCCTCGCCCACTACATGCATTGCGTCTCAGGTTGATTTGCTGATCAACACATTATTCCGTGGCAGCGGGAGAAACTCATGTTGGCAAAGTGACGAGTTACGATCGGATGTTTGTCCGCTGTGTTTAATTTTGAAATCTACCGGATCCTCTGTGCATTTAACTTCCGGTGTGGTGCGATCTCATTGATGGGTTTAGTCATAGACATAAAGAGTAGACGCCGCATGGGCTGCTGGGGCGCAAGAAATGCAGCCGCCATCTTGGACCGGTCATTCTACTCACAGTTGAGCAGCAGAAGCAACGAGATGCTAGAGCACTGTGCAGCATATTCCAGTTTTAATCGGCGGACGATCGAAAACAGGGCTTGAGGGATTACTTTACAGTAGGATTGAACATTACTATTGGTTGTATTTAGTGAATCGAATATTACTGTACTGTATTTATGTCCACCAGCGAAATCGTAGCCAGCTAACGTTAGCTAGGCTAACTTATGTTTGTTGCCGGAGTTCACCCGGCTATGAACATTACTGGTTCCGGTACCGTTCCGGCGGTCCCGTTGCTGGTAGCGCTGGCACCGCCGCTACCAGTAGCCGTCATCATTGCCGGTAGGGTCGTGCCGAGCAAAGCTCCAGACAGTTGTGACGGCCCTCCTGCTGTTGGCGTGTGTGTGTTTTCTTTATGTTTGTCTGTCATCATGCAGGTTCCTGGTAAACGGAGTTATAATCAATACCCCTGGAAGCACCTGATCAGTCCTCCCCGGATTATTTAAGACCTGGCTGCCTTTGAGATGTACGGAAGCGCATTGCATTCACTTGATAAAAAAAAAAATAGTCGCCTTATCTCGTAATTACGAGAAAAGATCTCGTAATTATGAGAAAAGATCTCGTAATTACGAGATCAGGATCTCGTAATTATGAGAAAAGATCTCGTAATTACGAGAAAAGATCTCGTAATTACGAGATCAGGATCTCGTAAGTATGAGAAAAGATCTCGTAATTATGAGAAAAGATCTCGTAATTACGAGAAAAGATAAAGAAAAACTGAACGTCCGTACTCTCTCAGTGGCAATGATGGCGCTATCGCAGTTAATCTGCTATTACCACCTTCTCGGTTTGAGACACTGGGACATACTGAGATTTCTTGAAAATGAGGATGGCATAAATATTAGTATGTCAACACTGCGCAGGCATCTCAAGAGGTTGGGATTGTTCAGGCGGAAAGCCCAGTCTAACGTGCTGGATGACGCTCTCTTTCTGCAGGAGCAGTTAAACCAACACGGGATGCTTCATGGATACAAATTCATGCATTTGAAATGCATTCAATCTTGTTTGGTCGTGACTCAGAGAACTGTACGGCACCTGTTAAAAATCCTAGATCCTGAAGGAGTACAGCTGAGGCAACGGAACCGTCTAAGAAGACGCCTGTACACAAACCCAGGCCGTAACTTCTTATGGCATGTCGATTCGTACGACAAACTGAAACCATATGGAATATGCATTAACGGTGCCGTTGATGGATTTTCGCGTATGGTCATGTGGCTGCATGCTTACACCACAAATAGCAACCCCAGAGTTATTTCTGGTTACTTCATTGATGAAGTAGAAGACAGGAGCGGCACTCCCACACGAATCAGGGCAGACCTGGGCACTGAGAACCGCTCAGTGGAGCAGATGCAGATGTTTTTAAGAGGTTCCCATGACGACGAGTTCAGTGAGAGATGCTACATCACCGGGTCAAGTAATCATAACCAAAGGATTGAACAGTGGTGGGGATTTTTAAGAAAACACCATGCTCAATACTGGATCAATGTTTTTCAAGATTTAAAGGACCATGACCAATTCTCAGGGGACTTCATTGACAAAAATCTCATACAGTTCACATGCTTGGAAATAATTGAGGTAAGTCTTCCTCCCCTTTTGGTTGAATTAAGAAAACACTTAAATGAGTAATGAATTAGGTCTAATTGTTAACTTCACTGGACCAGACTGTTTTTTTATTCTGTCAATAACTAATTATAACAATACTGTTCATATGCCCAGTTGTGCTAGTTGTTTACTGCAGCTGTGATCATTTGTCCTCTCCATGCTGTATATATTCACAATTCCAATGTGAACATGAATCCCAAAGTTTTTTCTTCCTGAGCTGCTTAAGAAATTTTGTTGCAAAAAGACTCACATTCACACCAGCTTAATTCTTGTATGTTCAAACCTCACAAGAGCTTCAGCTGAGATTTAGAATGAATTTTTGGCAGAAAGACTGTCCTTATCAAATTTATTAGAATCCCTTCACGGCTTCTTTGGGGAGAAGAGAATGACTGCAGTATCACTTAAGGGGACATATCATGCTTTTCTTATAGGCCTCTAGGACATTTCTGTAAAGTTTCTTGTTGAAACACCACCTGAACCTGTATTGTAGCCTGCCTCAAAACCCCTCTCTATCAGTCCTACTCAGAACAGGATGTTTCAGTGTTTTCAGTGCCTGTGATGATATGTTCTTTGTCACCATGGTGATGCCAATGAGCCAATCCAATGTGGATATACTGTTACATCACAGTATCCTGATCTGCTCGTTAAACCACAGGCATCTCGATACAGCCAGCTCACACAACAATGAGGAGGTTGTAAAACCTCACTGTAAGTGGATCAGGAGGCAAGCCAAATTCCCCAAAATACATATAAAAGCCCTCAAAAAGTTAATTTTCCATAATATGTCCCCTTTAAGTATGGGATAATTGAAAAGATGTGCAAGTTTAGGCTAATTTTATTTTTTTATTTTTTTTTGTCTCATTTGCTTTTCGTCTTCTAGAGAGAGCTGCAGGACGTCGCTCACCTGTGGAATTGCCACAGAATTCGCCCCAGTAGGAATGCAGTTTCCCCAAGTGGACGACCACTACTGATGTACAGCCTTCCCCAGCTGTTTGGAACCACAGACTACATCAAGGCAGTTTCCCATCAGCAGATACAGGCTTGTAGAGAGGAATGCCTGCCAAGAGGTCCACATCCATGTGATGAGACTGTTTTTGACATTTGTTGCCTTGCAATGTCAGAAAACTATCTGCATCCACCTACTTCTTCCGAGGAGGCAGTTGAACTCTACCTTTTCCTAAGGGCCTACATCCACACTCAGCTTTAAAAGTAAGTATAGTGCCAAAGAAATAATAAAGTGGTTCCACATTTTTGACCCATTATATTTATATATATATTTATATATATATATATATATATATATATATATATATATATATATATATATATATATATATATATATATATATATATATATATATATATATATATATATCTATGAAAACCTAACTCTATATCTAGCGCCACAAATAAGAGCAATAAATCATCACATTGAGAAGCTAAAACAGGCTTATTTTCTTTCTTTACATCTTTGCTTGATAAAGACTAAAACACTTATTCAGTTATCAGCTTATAGCTTATTGATCTTCTGTTGATTGACTTAATCAGCAGAAATGCTAAGAAAGTTTTTAAATAATCACAATATTATGTCATATCCTGTCCTCTCATCTTGTTACCCTTGTAATTAATCCAGTGACTTCTTATGTGGGGTCTATACTGACCCCGAGACCAAGAATCACTGGCTAAGTAGGCCTAGAACCACAGTATACTAACACCAGCAACAAAAGCAAAAAATGTATCTCAACAATTAACATGTATCAACGATAATAAAGTGTGTTAAAACTACTTTGATTCTTTGTGTGTTCATTTGTGAATAATCAACTTACTATAATATTTGTCATAATTCTAATCCTGGTTAAAACCACCAATACATTCAGATTTTTATGGTTTTCATTTAAGGAGTAACAATGCCATGTTCTTTTCTGTGTTTGAGGTTGTTCCCAGACATACAGAGACCTGAACAGATAACCAACTTTCAAATCTGCCAGACTAGAAGACACAGTTGCCAGTGAATTTTAACTTTCAAATTGTCTGTCAGTTGTTATTTTTGTCTGTTAATGTCTAATTAATGTTTTATAATCAACGTGGCTGTGGCAATTGCAAATGTACCCATATTCTACTGAATGTCATTTTATTATGACGATTATTGAAAGTCATGAGGTATGTGTTTAATGCGTTGATTATGCAGATAATGTATACAATCTGTGGGCTTTATCAAAAAACTAAATCATTTTGGCCCTATTATTTCTTTGATTCAATCCTTTTCCTGATTTATTAAGGGACCAACTGGTAGCAACAGTGCCCAAATCTTTTGGACATTATGTTGAAATTAAAACACTCTGGAAGTCATCTTCAGGATTATCGGTCACTTTAAAATGCTGAACAATTACATTAGACAGCAAATGATGAGTGTATACTAATATCACTAATGTGACATTTTGTTGAATGCAATAAAGTTTCTAAAAAACAAAAACTTTTTTGTAATTTCTGTTGTATCAACTGAATACATATTGATAACCGGCACCTAACACAAAAGAAAATTCACACAAGATGAAGTAAAGAACACATTTAATTAATGGCACTTAAGTCAATCGACATTGAAGTATAAAGTCAGGACATCGTAATTCATTTAACAACAACCACTAACAGGACTTGCCTTTACTATGAACATAGTAATTTAACATTTAATTTATCAAAAAGTTAATTGGGGCAGCCTACCAACATAATATTGGCCCCACCCAGAACAACCCTTTCAGTTATTTGTATAAAACTCTTGCTTCTAATTTGAATAGAACTCATAATAACTCTATGAGTTAAATTAAAAACACAGAACGCACTGCTGGTACTTTCAAGTTTTCAAGTTATGTGATGTGAGGAGCAGCCACATGCCTTTGAAACCATCACTTTGAAAAAAAAAAATGACCTCTAGTTCAATTAAACATGAACCCATCAGTGTGTGAGGGGCTGTGGCACTTCAAAGACACACTTATAAGAGCACAAGCAGACAACTATGAATTAACATGACACAACTGCTCTTTTCTAATGCATAAAACGTTCACACTGAATGATATTGTCAAACACATGATCATAACTGACAAATGGCCTCTGGATTTACTATAACATTACCAGATTTAACATTGCCTACGAACTCAGCATCCCTTGAGCCACACTGTATGTTTACATTGCTCAGATATGAATTTGCTCATATGTGATATAACCACAAGTTGTTTTAACTTACAGTAGTTGTTTCTGTGTCAGACACATTACTTGCAATAGCTTCACATCAAAATGTGTTTTAACAATTTGAACTGCATGGCAAACTGCAACAACAACAAAAAAAAAATCTCTTGAGGTTACCTCATGGCTTCTTATGCAGAGTCAAATAGCTATGAACTGTACAACTTCTATAAGAGACTGATATAAAAAAGTGCAATTTGGCTCAGCATTTTGGGACTTCATTTCTGACACAAAACATTCTTCAAATCTTCTTCTGCCTGAGGTTTATAATATTGAAGAGTGCAGTTCGGTTACATTCAAAATGTCAATATGGACCCTGCCTGGTGTGTACACCAATTACATGTCATTTCTCACTACACAATATCCATAGTGTTATAGTTACTCATCAGTACATTCTCCATCTCCACGCGTAGCTCTGGGTAGGAGTTATATGTACAGGGTAACTCCAATACTGATCCACAGGTGTGTGCAACTGGTCGACGTTGCAGTCCCTCCAAAACTGTAAATATGACCTCTATTTTTGTGACACAAATGATATCAGAGCCTGTCACAAATCTCAGCAACCTTCTGAGACCCACTTCATCCAGTCCTCGTATGTACTGCTGTAAAAATCCAAGGGCTTGTCTCTCAGCTGGAGTCTCTGGACTTGCTTCAATTAGCTTCAGGACTTTGCTGCAAGTTGGTTTTTTGTCTGTATACATGATCTGTATTTTTGCTGTTGTGGTTATGGTGGTCTTCAGGAGTTGTGCTGCAACTGCTGACATGTTATCAAGAGCATACTTTGGCTGCTGTATTATTTGTTTGTGTGCCACTTGAAGGAGGACGGCTTTTAGGTTGGCTTGTGATGGAACAGCTTTCACTCCCAGGCGATCCAGCAGATCTAATAACTCATCCTGGCCATCACTATCAAGGTCTCCCTCTAAGGCAGCGGTTATGAGCTCTCTCTCACACTGACTCAGGTACAGCATCAAAGATTCAAACAGTGAATCAGTAGATACAGCATGCTCTCCAAATATTACTGCTGTGGTAAATGCTGGGGCAAGGCGCAGCGGAAAGTATCCCTGATCCACAAATCCTTTGGCCAATATTCTTCCCACAGCTTTCCACTCTTCCTCCTGCCATTTTGGTGATAGGGATGGCACCCTCATTTCCGCCCCCTCTGCTGCAGAATCCAAGAACTCTGTCCAAAAAGCGGCATAGGCATCTCTGGACACACCATCTGCATCTGCACCCCATTCATTAACAAAAGCAAACTTTAAAGGGTACTTCAAAATTGACTCATCTTTGAATTAGCAAATCATTTCCTCTAAGAGATTTACTCTATGTAGTTTAAGATTCACATGATGTTGGTCAAAGCCTGCATCAAAACTTGAGTAGTCATCAGTATGTTGATCATGGTCCCCTGACACAGGGGTGGATGTGGAGGGGGCATCATTGATGACTTCCTCGACTGCAGTGAAAACTGGGACAGCATCATCCAGCTGAATCTCCGAGGGAGGGTCATTATGTGGATTACCACCTGAATGGACAGCATAGTCAATATCATCCTCTGAGACAGAAGAGACTGTAGTAAAGGCAACACTGATAATATCCTCAGTGGAAAAGAAAAATGGAACAGTGTCATCCAACTGGCTTGCAGAGGATGCACCTACAAGACCACCAATAATCACCTCTGAATTATCAAACTCAGAGGTGAGATCAACAACATTTGAGTCTTCAGCTGTACCAGATTGTTTTCTTTGTGATTCATTCAGTCTGGCTGGCTTTTCTTGGTGCTCATCAGAATTGGTCTGTCTCTGCTGCTCTACAATAGTGACACCACACTTGTCCCTTTTCCTGTCCACTTCTGCGTCGGATGAGTCAACGAGGCATGTTGTGTTTAGGTAGAATCGTAAAATCCCAAATTTTGACACTGTGTACAACTCACCAACAGTACTGCTCTCATCAAGGCGTGACTCCTTAAAGTCATAAATATCGTGTAGGAAGTCTTCCCATTTTCCTTTTGTTGATTCACCACCTGGAAAAAACAGTTCTTTGGCATGTGACAAAATGTCTGTTTTGGTTGAATTCTTGGATACCTCAAGTACCCTGGTGCCACCACCAGAACGCTTTCTCATTTGTTTTCCCTCATGGATCCACCCTAACTCAATTTTTCTTGAACTCTTCACAGCATTTTTAGAACGATCACGGCTTGGTTTTTTTGCACTCTTTGCAGGCCAGGGTTCCTGTTCAGACTCCTCATCTTGACCTGCTGTTGCTGTCTTTAGTTTCTTTCGAAGTTTTTCAAGAAGGGACATCCTTGAACTATTGTCTTTTTGTTTTTCTTTGTCCAGACAGTATCGCCTCAGAGCAATCCTGTCCCCATAAACTGGTATATAGCGTGCAAGGTAGGCATCTTCTATTTCTCTGACAAGCGATGAGTCAATCTGTGAAGAAACATACAAAAACATATGCTAACTTTAAATGAACTGCCACTTAATTTCTACCTGAGTGTCAGTTTACTTTTATATACTGGGGCTGAACAATACATTGACATTTAATTGAAATTGCAATATGAACCTCTGCAATTCTCTTAGCATCTTAGAGTAAACATTGTGATTCTGCAGTGATGTCCTGGCCAACCTTCCACCTCTCCTCTCCTCCTACATCTCCTCCTCTGCTTCTTATCCTCCTCCTCTCCTCCTCCTCCTCTCCATCTTAACTTCCTCCTACACCTCCTCCTCTGCTTCTTAACCTCACCCATCCTCCTCTGCTTTTCTCCCCCTCCTGTCTTTCCCTACCTCTTTCTCTCCTCCTCCTCTCCTTTTCCAGGACAGAGATGGCCTGATCCAAAATCATATTTGACATACATGACAGTTTACAAGGATCTGTTTGCTACAGATCCCTGTAATTTAACAAATCATATTACATTTGGAATATCAGTCAAAATAATTGCAATTAGATATATTTTTGTTTAAATTATGCAGCCCTATTATATACCAAATAACTGCAATTATGAATTTAACACACTTTTTTTCAACGTTGTCATTTCCCAACTTTTACCAGCAAGAAATATTTAGCCACAGTAAGATACAATAAAGTTGTAAAACTACACAGTCCTGGATTATTAAATTCTTCATTATGTCAATACTTGTAGGCTATAGAAGCCTTTGTAATCATACAGGACAATTTCGGATGTTCAGTAAGGCCTTTTTTAAAACTTCAGATCTTCTCTTTCCATATTCAACAACGTCACCTCTTCTTAAAGTCTACAAAGAGTAATACACACACTCTTATTCCACAGACTTTATCAGCTCATAATTCAAATCTGTCCTTACAACTCGTTAATGACTAATAAAGTTAATAACGCTAATATCTGGGTTCTTGCCATGAAAAGTGGAATTAACCTTACCTTGTCTTGTTGCATTCGGTCAATATTTTCTTCTGCAACACCTCGCTTTCGAAGAAAATCCCACAAACCACTGTCATGCGACGTTTGCCCTGCCATTTCCTCGGTTTCCTGAAATACATATGTTTTACAGCATCATCAACAATCGTTAGTCTCCTTGTTAGCTAGCTACGCTACCTGTATGCTAGCTTAACAACAATAACAAGAACTCAATCATCCACGTCAGCTTTTCTGTTGCCACGGTAACGACGTCACATGACAAAACGTAACAAAGCCACAGTCGTAAATAAACTAAGATTTTAATTTACTCATATAGACATACATATGAATTTACCTCTTCATGGATGTGCAGTTAGAGGTTATGAGTGAAGCAGTGGCCAATGTGGCACCTCTCCTCATCTCATAATTATGAGAAAAGATCTCGTAATTACGTGATCTTTTCTCGTAATTACGAGATTTTTTTCTCATAATTACGAGATTCTTTTCTCATAATTACGAGATCCTAATCTCGTAATTACGAGATCTTTTCTCATAATTACGAGATCTTTTCTCGTAATTACGAGATAAGGTGTCTAATTTTTTTTTTATCCAGTGAATGCAATGCGCTTCCGTAGAGATGCCCTGTTTTTTTTTTTCATCTTTTTTTAGCTATTCTGTTTATGGGCACCATGTGTTTGTTTAGTTTAAAATTCAATTTTTGTATCAGGGGAGAAGTTGCAAGTGGTCTCCAGTTTTAAATATCTTGCTGTCATCATAAACTCAACTCAGCTTAAAAAAAAAAGTTAAACAAGTTTGTATTTTGTATTTATTCGCAAATATCTCACACCTGAAGCTGCTAAAATTTATTTTCATGCTATGGTTTTCTTACATATAACATACTGCGTAACCACTTGGTCTCTTACCACAGATACAACAATAAAGTTTGCACAATCTGTAAACAATTGTCATTGTTTTGTATTACTCTTCTGCTTATGTCCTATTTTGCGTGATGGTGCCATATTCCCTCCTGTCTTTTGTATCATGGTAACTGTCTGCACTGATTGTCTAGTATTGTGGGGGCTTTTAGTTTTCTTTTCTAAATAATATTTAAAATTTCTGTTGTTTGGTTATTTGGTTAATAAATTGTTTCATTTTTGCAGTTTACACCTTGTGTCTCTCTTGTTTTGTTTATAGCTCAAGAGCTGGGCCAACACAGTCCTTCCAGAGAAATTATTTGGGGCATCTCTCTCTCTGTCCTGATGTGAATTATATTGGTAGCTACTCTGATTTATATATTTTTTAATTTTCTGATTTTATCATATATATATCTATATATAGAGATATATATATATAGAGATATATAGATATAGATTACTCTATGATTTCTATTGTTTATATTTATAGTGTTTGCAAAATACCTATCATACATCACATATATCATATATCTGAATATTCTATTACTGTTAATTCCACTATGAATATTAAAATTCGCCGAACCGTGTTATCTGTATCATAGCTACATGTATGACGTTTGCAGCAAAGAAAACCCCGCGGGAAAATCAGTTTAGAATACAGAGTCATGATTGATTAAGTGCGCATTGAACTGCCAAACAGATACACGGAGTGGAGCGGGTGACCGGTCCAAGATGGCGGCCCACGGCTCGTCAGCGCCAATAGGCAGTAGCGGTCGATGAGGCGTCTACTCTTTATATGTCTATGGGTTTAGTCGCGTCATCATGGCCCCACGAAGAAGAAGAAGAAGAAGAAGAAGAAGAAGAAGAAGATTTTGATTTTTAACAGCACTTTATTTACAGTTGATTAAAAACCAGAAAACAGTTGTGCAATCAATAATTCAGATGAGGAATGATGCAAATTTTAGCTCTCTACTGGTCACCCGGCACAGCAGCTCCTCATGAGCCCACTGCTGCTCAAATACATCAATGTTCCCTGTGATCCTGTGGAAGCAAAACTCCAGCCTCAGTCTGGCCTTCACGTTGTGCCTCCACAGGGTCACAGGGTCAAGAGTCGGCCCACCCTGCAGTTTGTCCCTACGAGTCAAGTAGATCGACATTTTAGCTTCGCCAATTAAAAAGTTTAGGAGCTGACACTTTGTTTTTTCTGTTTTTTTAAAACCAACTCCACAGATAAAAACGGGGGCAGTAAACAGGACACCAAAAAGGTTAAAAACACGGGTTAAAACATTAAAAATCTCTGCCAATCTCCTGCACTCAGTAAAAACATGAAAAATGTTCTCGGTCAGCCTGCAGAAAGGGCACTCATTTACAATACTACGGTTAATAACAGATAAAAAGGCATTGGTTGCAATGGCACCATGTAAAATCCTCCACTGGAGATCTCCGGTTCTCTTTTTTAGAGGAGGTTTGTATAAAGTTCTCCACTGAGGGCTCAGCCCGCCCAGCCTCTCAGTCCACACGCACTCTGCTCTGTCGCACAGCCGCGTTCTGTTTATAGTTTTCACACAACTTGTGTACAGAGACTTTTTGTCGGCCTTGTGCAGGCTTAGTTTTTTTTCATTGTTGTGTTTCAGTAGAGGGCCGCTGAGCTCCGTGAACCCAGGGCACAGGTGGATCTCTGGGTAGGGATCTGTCGGTTCGGGCTCAGCTCCTCCCCTGCTGTGTTTGAGGAGGAGGACTTTCTCCCTCTCTGTCAGCCTTCTCCTCCAGAGCTCCAGGCTCCTCTGTATCAAGCGGACAGACCGCACCCCCAGCACCGAGCTCAGAGCCTGGCTGTCTGTGAGCGCCGGTCCTGCTGCGTCTACCAGCTGGCTTAGGCAGACAATGTTTGAGCTGCACAGCGCCCCCATCAGCCCAGGCACGGCGCTGCAGCACACGTCCAGCCTGGCACCACAGATCAGAGGCTCCTTTAACAACCAGTACAGAGAGTCACATTTTTCACTTCTTTCACTTTTAAACAGCGCCTAGGATTTAAAAGCACCCTGATAAAAAGGAGGCAACCCACCTAACTTTAGAAATTTAAAATCAGTTAAAAACAGAGCAGCATCCAGCCCCAGGTTATTGACACGCCTGAGTATGCAGCCGGCCACGTCTCTCCACACCAGATCCTCAGGTCCAGTCAGATATCTCTGAAAGAACTGGATCCTGAAGGTGGCTGTTCTACTGGCCAGGTGGACCAGGCCCTGGCCCCCCTCATCTCTGGATAAAAACAACACCGACTGTGGAACCCAATGCATTTTACTCCAGAAGAAATTGACCATCTTTGCCTGAATTCGAGCAATGAGACCTGATGGAGGGTCCAGACAGGCTAGCCGGTGCCATAATAGAGAGGCCACCAGGTTGTTTAAAACTAGGACCCTCCCTCTAAAAGACATTTGTGAGTGGAGCCACCTCCACTTAGCTAGTTTACTGTCAATTTTTTCTATAATGTTTTCCCAGTTTTTCTTTTCTATGTCGCTGTTTCCTATGTGTTCCAAGATATTTTAAGCCTTCTCTTTTCCAAATCAGGCTTTGAGGGAGAACAGGGAGGCCTTCACGCTACTCACCAACAGCAAGAGCCTCGCTCTTCCTCCAGTTCACCCTCGCAGCCGACACAACAGAAAACTTCTCGATTACAGAGTTTAAAATACACACATCTTGTTGATCTTTGATAAAAACAACGACATCGTCAGCGTAAGCAGATAAAACAACGCTACTGTTAAAACCAGGTAAAACCAGGCCTCGAACAGATGATCTCATCTTTTGTAGGAGGGGTTCCAGGGAGAGTGCATAGAGCATCCCCGACAGAGCACAGCCCTGCCGGACACCTCTATGCACCCTAAAAGGAGCACACAAGCCACCATTAAACTTCAGCACACTCTCAATGTCACTGTACAGCACCTTGATCTTGGCTATGAGACCAGCGCTGAACCCAAACCTCTCCATGACTTCCCAAAGGAAGTCGTGTTCAACGCGGTCAAAAGCCTTTTCTTGATCTAATGAGATCAACCCAGTGTTTATGCCTAATGAACTAGAGACCTCCAAAACATCCCGAATGAGGTAGATATTATCTACCATAAACCTGCCGGGCACACGGTACGTCTGGTCCCGGTGAAGGATCTGCTCCATGGTTCCTCTGAGTCTCTTGGCCAAGACCTTGGACAGTATCTTGTAGTCCGTGCAGAGGAGGGAGACAGGACGCCAGTTTCTAATGTCTTGCAGGTTTCCTTTCTTGGGCAAGAGGGTGATGACGGCTCTGCGGCAGGACAGAGGCAGGGATCCAGACTCCAGGCTCTCATTAAAGACATCCAAGATGTCTTGGGCCAAGATGTTCCAGAAAGCCTTGTAGAATTCGACTGTGAGGCCGTCGATGCCTGGAGCCTTTTTCCCCTGCATGCTCTGCAGCGCAGCGTACAGTTCCTGTAGAGTCAGTGGGCTGTCGAGCTCTGAGTTAGCCTCTCTGGACATATGAGGAAGTCCTCCACAGACCTCGTCCATCAGTTCTTCATTGATCTTGTATTCACTTTTGAACAATGAGGTATAAAACTCCACAGCTCTTCTCCTGATCATGCCCGGCTCCGTCAGCTCCTGTCCTGTCTCAGAGAGCAGAGAGTGGATCTGTCTCCTCTGTCCTTGTCTCTTCTCGAGTCCAAAGAAGAAACTTGATGGAGCATCCATCTCTGTGATGTTTTGGACCCGGGACCGGACCAGTGCACCTTGTACTTTAGTGTCCAGCAGGTTGGCTAAAGTAACCTTTTTAGTCTTGAGGATTTCAATGTATCCTCGATTTCCTGTGGACTCACTCACACACTCGAGATCCACAATATCAGTCTCCAGATCTCTGATAGATCTGGTGATGTCACGTGTGACATTGAGCGTGTGCTGCTGACAGAAAAAAGTTTATTTTGCACTTTTCCATGGTCCCACCACTGCCTCAGACTGACAAACTCGTTTTTTTTCCTGTCTAAAATCATTCCAAAAATAGCTAAAAGCCTCTCTGAAAGATTTATCAACAGTTAAAACAGAGTTAAAATGCCAATAGGCGCTTTTAGGTAAAATGTTTCTGATAAAAACGTTACATAAAACCAATGAATGGTCTGTAAAACCAACTGGTAAAATTTTACACATTTTAACAACACCGATTTTATATTTAAAAACATAAAAACGATCCAGTCTGGCCAAAGAGATTCTGTTTTCTCTAACGTGGGACCATGTGTACTGTCTGCAGCCTGTGTGCATCCTTCTCCACACGTCCACCAGGTCGCAGGAGGAGACCAGCTGCCTCAAGGCATGCTGGGATACTGGGTGAGGCTCTGCATGGTTGCGATCTAAAATCTCATTTTCAGTACAGTTAAAATCCCCACCCATGAATAAATAATCCTCCGAGTCACAGTTGCTTAAAACATCATTCACCTTTTCAAAGAAGTGTTTCCTCTCTGTACCGTTGTTTGGAGCATAGATGTTGATAAAAACCACGTTAAAATGTTCAAAACGGGCTTTGACTAAAAGGCACCTCCCCTCCACAACATGTTTGACCTCCAGAGAGGTTGGAGTAAAACCTCCAGAGAACAGGAAGCCCACTCCTCCACTGAGGGTGGTGTTATGGCTTAAAATCACTTTTCCTTCCCATTCTCTGCTCCAGTCTGCCTCGTTTCCAGCATCGCTGTGTGTTTCTTGTAGAAAGAGGACATCAATGTGTTTCAGTTTTGCCATTTCGTAAACTACTGCCCTCTTTCGTATCTCTCTAGCACCATTAACATTTAAACTGCCTACTTTAAAAACATCCATAATGATGGAGATGTTAAAAACAAGACTAAAGACAATCAATGAAATAAATAAAAATAAAATCTGTTCATTCATCGTCATTAAAAACCAAGTTGTTTCCTGACTTTATTGATCAGTTTTTTCAGTCTGAATACTTCCTGGTCTGTCAAGTCTGACTCATATCTGTGTTTTACAACATGTCTAATGGAATCATAAAAACCCTGCAAATCAGGGAAGTGATGTTCTAAGGTTATGTTCCTCAACCCTTTGGTCTGTTGTAAAAAAGACTTCACTAAGTTTGCAGGATACACCTGAGCAGCAGTCTGCTGAGTGAGAGACAGGACACTGCTGTCAGACACACACCCTTCACTGTCACTGCTGTCATACAGAGCTGCTCTGTTCTCTGCAGCACTCGGTTTACCTGCCAGACGTCCAGCTTTACCACCGACCTCCACAATTAGCATGTTCCTCCTCTTGCTGCGCTGCTTAGGAGGAGCAGACACCAACACAGCCCCACAGGCCTCCATCTCCTCAGCTCCTGTGTTCCCCTCACACAGCTCACCTGTCGCCTCACCTGCTTCACACAGCTCACCTGTTGCCTCACCTACTTCACACTGGTCACCGACGACCTCAACCTTTTCACACAGCTCATCTGTTACTTTACCTGCTTCACTTGGCTCACCTGCAGCCTCGCCTGCCTCTTCCTCACCTGCAGCCTCGTCTGCCTCTTCCTCACCTGCTTCACCTCCCTCCTCTAGTTCACCTGTTGTTTTGTTTCCCTCACCCACTTCACCAGAAACGTCGCCTGCCTCTTTCCCTCCACCTGTTTCACCCACATCTTTGTCCACCTCATCTGCTACTTTTCCTGAAGAATCACCTGGCACTTCATCCTTACCAGTCGCCTCACTCGTTTCCTCTGCCACCTCCCCCCTCTCACCACTCACCTCAGTGCTCTCTTCAGCCTGGCTCTGCATCTCCGCCACTTGTTTTTCTGCAGACCCTGGATCTTTCTTTCGCCCCGGTAGTTCGAAGCGGTAGTCAAACTCTTCATCTTTGTTGTTAAGTAACATAAACAGCTGTCTGCGGTGAGACACAACATGTCTCAGCAGCGGAGACTTACAGCCTGACAACACCTTTCTTATCGGTGACACCACTTTTCCATGTCTGGACAGCTCTTTTATTAGGAATTCATCACTAATAAATGGTGGCACGTTTGATAAAGTGATTTTTGTGGCCGGCAGTATCAGCGGTGTCACCGGCTCAAACAACCCATTCACGGTGATGCCTGTCTCCACTAACTTGTTCACCTGTTCCACCTTTTCAAGGAACAGAACCACCGCACTGTTCATGCGGGCAGCGGACTTCACAGAGCCGTGCCCGATGATCTCACCCACAGCCAGAGCAACCTCCTCCACGCTGCACGGGGAGCCGGCTCCGGTTTTGATGCCGTGCTTCCGCGTCAGCGCGGAGAAATCGCTGCTGGACGCCATCCCAGCTCCTCAGAGCGGGCTGACAAACAAAAGACACACAAACACTAAACTAACCGAGAAAAACAACAACAAAAGACACTAAACTAATACAACTATATTCATAAACACACCACACTGAAAAAAACCCGAAAAAAAAATAGGTAGAAATAGAGAAAAAACACTCAATTCCGTTCCGCTCCTTCACACACACTCCCTCCAAAGAAGGAGAAGAAGAAGAAGAAGAAGAAGAGGTTTAACAAGGAGGAAAAGAAAGCGTGGAAAAATAACTTGAAGCTGAACAAATGAATCACCTTGACCCCGAAGATGCCATATTCCTGGTTGATGCGTTCCTGGATGAGTGCAAGGTAATTAACATGGTGGAAAAAGCATATAATTACATGCTAGATCTAAGACCATAATAGACTCTGAGGTAACTTATAGCAGGGAAGAAGTATCAAGGTGCAAAATTGAAAACACTCCAAACAAAGTGCAACTACCGTAGATTGCCAAATAATAGCCGGGGCTATCACTCAATCACTTAACAGACCAGGCATTTATCTGGAACCGGCGGTCATTCACCAAAATATACACCTGCACCGGCGTTTAAAGGTGACCCTGCGGCTATTATTTGGTATTTTACGTTATACAGTACAGTACCTGGTTCAATGTCTTTATTCAAATGCAAGCTATAGTGCTGAGCTAAGTTCACACGTTAGAGCCAGTGAGAGTTTCATTCAATATGTCAAAACGTTTCACTTTCTTTTCTTTTTCTTTTTTTTTTAAATGTAGAAAGGGTTTTCTAGATCTGTCGGTACAGTACAGGACCACAACCATTAGACTGAATTTTTACAATGTAATATTATGACATTGGTTTTATAATGAGATGTTTGTAGTTGGCGATAATCTTGGTGCATGGTGGTTTATTCTGTGGCTTAATTGTTTATTTAGGTGGATCAGCATGGACACACAGAAGGAGGGTCAAAAAATCCACAAAGCTGTGTGTTTGGCTTGATGAGGACAAAGATGGTCAACCTCTGCCAAAAAGATGTAGAGCTGGGGAGCAACGAAAACGAGATTCAGCTACTGGTTGGTTTTTTGTTTGTTTTTTCATCAGTAGTTGCATTCATTATTCACTGAGCAGGTTCTAAATGGATATTCATATTTTTGCAGTTTCTTCAGCAAGCGTAACACCCTCCTGTGCTCCGTCTTCTAACACAGCTGAAGACACTGTGACCATCGAAAATTTAGGTGTTTTTTCCCTTAATACTTGTTTCCTCATTTGTTGTGTGGTACTTGCCCAGATTTACCAATGCCTTCTTCCCTTTTCATTTTCAGACTCCCTCATTCAAGATGTCCGAGACCTCTTGGGAAGTGGTGCTGAACAACCTCTCCCCTCACACTGGAGGAAGAGGCAAACTTCCTCTCTGGAGAATTGGACTGTGATGAGGCCCTTCATGGTGAACAATATGTTGTCATCTGAGAAGCCCAAGGAGGGGGTTTGCCATCATTGTGGACACAAGGCTGCAGTAGTGATGTGTCGGGACTGTTTACCGCGATCACTCTACTGCACAGCCTGTGACCTTTCCACACATGAGGCCCTGGTGCTTCATAACAGAGCATCCATGGTGGAGGGGTTCTTCAGACACCTGCCGCCATCCACTTTTGTTCAGCAGCATGAGGGAGGGAAATTCTCCTATCATGAAAAAGGTAGTTTTTAAGTCTCTGATTATATAGGCTGTTTTACATTTTACACAAACCCTGGTTTACTCCAACAAACATGCTGGATGAATTTTTGTTTGATAGAAACAACACCCTCACTGTTGAGTTTTTGGTTTCATTTACTGTAATATGTAAACTAATTCTGCTTTTTAGATTGCATGCTACCAATCGTTCCTCCCTGCTGCGACTGCTCCACCGGGCAAACAAGCTTTTCCAAGGGAAAGCCAGTTATTTTAATTGGAATAAATGGTAACATTTCTTTTTTTATTTCTTCATATTATGTTTTTTGGTTCTTGTGAACAAGATATAATTGTTTTTCTCTGAAATTTCAGGAAGATACAACCTCTTCCTTCCATCAGTAAACTGCTCCTGTGGAAAAACCTTGCCAGTGACCATAAGTGATCTGGTTGAAAGTGGTTACTGGCCAGCCACTATCAATTTTGAGACCTTGTACATGGTGGACTTGTTCACCACGTATGAGGATCTAAAAATCACTGCCCCAGGGATGTCGAGACAAGCTTTTGTCAGCATGCTCGAGTGTTGGACAAAACTCTTTGGCAGAGTGAGTGGATTCATCATTCAAGTTATCTTGTTTGGTTCACCTTTTAGATAACTGATTCATTGTTAGGACTTGTTCTTACAATCCCCAAAGTTTCAGCACACATTTCTTGACAGAGCCCTTTTTTTGTCATGACCATGGTCTGAAGCCAACCTTCGAAACAGTTACTTACTGTTTTGTTTTGTTTTTTCACTTTTGCTCTCAGAATGGTAAGATATGTGGGGACACAATGCAGAGGGCCTTCCTCGAATGGGCCTATGCCAGATTTGAGGTTGACAAGCTGTCTCAGGTCCAGCATTTTCAGTGCCCTGCATGCACACCCTCCATGTTGGCAGTTGCAGTGGATGGGAACCGCAAATTATATCGTTTCAAAAGCCAACCAGGGTGTGTAACATTCATGTACAATGAAATGCTATTGAGCCACAACTTACTTTTATACAGTAAATGTAACCCACATCTCTGTATTTCTTTCAAGACCTGATGGGTTTTTTGTGATGGAGTCTTTTTGGCCAGTGATGCTGAGGTGTCCTCCTTTGTTGATCACATCCATGGAACAACTGGACATGTAAGCTAAATTTATATTTCTTCATGTGTAACACCACAATTTCAAATTTGTATGAATGCTTGCCTGTTTTTTTCAAAATTTAAACATTATTTGGTTTATTTAAGTAATAGAGCGGCATTACTGTGTCAAATACCATGATTTACAGCTTATTTTGTAAAATGTAACTGTGTAAATGTCTGTATTTGCCTTCATCTGTTTAAGAATCCAGGGAAAGGGAGTTGTGGTGCGAGTCAGTGGACCGCAGCACGAGAGTCTGCCAACAACTCTGCAAGCAAACTAGACGAGGAAGGTGTTGAAGTCGCTGTCTGCGGTCATGGGGTTTTGCTGAAGGGACTGAATATGTTCCGTGGAGAAATATTTGCATACCCATTATATCTCCAGAAACAGCTAGCTTCACAGACCGTCCAGTTTTTTTGCTCTGATGTGGTCTGCAAATATTGGCCATATCTGCAGAGAGACCACTGTCCAGAGTTGGAGGACTTGCTGAACATGCGCCCATTTCTCTCCATCATGCATGCAAAAGCGCATTCATGGATGTGTGAGGTAATAATGACAGTTGGATATATTTCTTACCATTTGTACCACACATGATTGTCTGTCCTCTTCCCCTACTTTTTGTTTTCCAAATGATAATATTCATGTTAATGTGTTACAGTTAAAATGGGGGGGACGCAATCGAGAAGGAGCTGGAACAACAATCGGGGAGGAGGTTGAACAGGTTAACAGCTTCCTCTCCCGAGCAGCCATATGTTCCAAGTACATGTCAAAAGCCGGTAAGCATTTTTCACGTATAGTTGTGTCCAAATTGAGATCACAAGACGACATATTTTTTGTTTGTTTTGAGTGTAGCACTAGTTTTTATTATCGTGTTTGGTCTTCAAGTGGTTCTGTCAGAGCTTTGAGGTGTGACTAGGGTCGTTCTCATGCTGCAGTATGAATCCTTCTCCACATAGACCAAACCAGAAGGTGTAGCACCTCTCTACAATTGAGTGCTTCCTTGTGATCAGGTTGAGTCAAATCTCTGCAGGTGCCAACTCCAGAGAAGACTAACAGCACCAGACTTAAATATTTCCCATATTCCCCCTTCTGAGAAGGGGTTTGAACACTGCTGCTCGGCCTTTGCACTTTAGAGTTACATGCATAGGTGCTCCCTTTGAGAACAATTGTCTAGTCAGCACTTTTACACTGATCAGGATTTTCTTTATAATAATTTAACTTCTGACACGTTAATTAAGTGTATGATTCTTTCCAGGTTTATGTGACAATATTAGAGAATGATCAATGTAGTATCTGACCTTTGGTCCTCACTGTGAACCTAAATTACTGCACATACATTGTGTGTCAAGTTCGCACAGACATGCTGACAATCCAGGCAAGTGGCTGGAACAAGCGAAAGGCAGAAAACCTTGACCGGACACTGGCCAAAAGATACATCAAGGTACTAACTAGGCAAATAAGTATAATAACATTTTTGTTTTTAAACTGTCTCTCAGCATTTGTTAACACAGATATTACTTTCGGACAGACTGTACAAAGGATCACAGAGGCAACAAAGGACCTGGAGAGACTCACCGCTGAGCTATCTCTACAGCAAGACACAGTCCAGCAGTGGGTGTCTGATGTTCAGCAGTGGACCTCAGGTACTGAAAAAAATGTATTATTGCATATTTTAAATAATCATTTGGCTCTGCTCTTGAACTGGGGATCTGAAAAGAGGCTGATTGTAAACTGAGATGGGCATTAATTAATTTGTTTGTTGTCGTCTAAAGGAGCAACAATCCAAAATGACCTGCAGAGGAACATCGAGGGGCTATATTTGGGCATCAAACAGCGAAAATTTCAACTGTATCGTCAGTCTGGTGAGAGCAGAAAGGCCGCTAGTAATGCAGATTTGTGAAAAAATGAATTCACTACTGATTTGTACATAGTAAAAATAGCAAAGTAAAAACATGTTTTGAAGTAGGTTACTGAAAAACTGTCGAAATCCTAATAAAGTTGATTGCAATATCCAAATATTTCCTATATTTCTGCAAAGTGCAGAGATGTCCTGACCTACCAATTGTGTCCTCCATTTCAAAAACAATATGATTGTTTAAAATAGATTCCGAAATCTATCCGAAACAATTTTTTAAATGATAATGAAACTTGTGATGCAAAAATGATCACACAGCATCTGTCACAATAATCATAACACATACATGCATATTGTGAAGCCTTATTTTGTATGGTGCTTTTGTGTAGTCATGGTGTGAGTGCACACTCATTTTGTGTTTGTCATTGTAGGTGGGAATAAGCGAAGGCATCAACTAAGAAGAAAGATTGCTGTTGAGAAGAAAGCCTTGGAAGTTGCCATCAATGACCACAATGTTACTGTGGGGGAAGCTGAAAAACTCCCTCCTCCCAATGAACTCCTCACTGTGGACAACTACTCCTGGCCATGGGAATGTAAGTACTTCCTCTGAAATGCACTGAATACAAATTGTTTGATGCACACATCTTGATGTACATCTGGAATCTGATGTAAAAAAAGATACTGGGCAATATGCAAAAAAAAAAAGCAGTAATTTGTAAATGGATGTGATCGAATCCCTTCGCGAAGCAATGGGGTTCTATCTCATCCTGTCAGGGTTTATTTATCTATTGTAGTAGTACAGCATGAACAATATCTTCAGTCCCAATATTTTTATAGGAGGTTGTAAGATAACACTTTGATGTAATGCATTGCAGGTCATGGTGATATGGAGCGCAAAAAAAATGTATTTGACAAGGTCATGCTGCTGGCTAGACTGAGAGAAGAAGAGGTTATTGTGGTTCGCGAAGTCAAGCAGCACATGGAGTACCTGAGGAGTGTTGCTGGACTCATTGAAGAGTTTACCTTTCAGCTCACTGAAGACACCAGTGGGAAATGTAAGTACAATAAATAGCTAGTCTTTTCTTCCATTTGCTTCTCTGGTAATCACTTGGCTCATTTCTTTTTATTTTAATGTCACATTCTCAGGCAGTACAGAGGGATTAATGGAGAATGGACGTGAGGGACTACTCTGTGTGCTGAAGAGAAGATTGTGTGAAGTTGAAGCAAAACTGGCCAAAGCACGCACAACATACAGAAGTATTCTTGGACTTCAAACCTTGTCCTTAGATGACTTCTCTGAAGAGAAAGACTTGGAGAATACTTCCTCAACTGATGAGGAACTGGGAGAGTAGATATTAGGGAGATGATGGATGTGTATGACTCTAAGAAGATGTCTTCACAGTGTGCCATTTTACTGCTGTTGTAAGATTTCTGTGTGTTTAGAGCATGTACTGCAAATTCCTCTGAAACTGTAAAAAAACAAGAATGTTAGCCCATTAGTCCCCACCCTCTGCCCCAACCCAATTACGGGTGATTCACAACTGTCAAACATGACAAATTACCTTGGTCTTTTTTTTGTAGCATTACATTTTTGGTCAAAATGTATTTCGACCTACATAGCTTCAGTGTAGTTGTTTTTGTAGTTTGTATATACTGTATTGTTACTCTCTCCAACAGTGTGCTATTCCAGCTTATGTTTCCACATGTTAGTATATTAATACTCACTCACTCACTGTCAGGTGTTGTTGGGCAGCTTGTCTCTTCTCCTGTGGCAGGAATTTACATATCTCGCTGCATCTACAGTTTTTTCTCCCAGTAAGTGATGTAATTTTGGTTGGTCTGAGAGTTTGGGGAAGTCTGGGGTTGTATATGTCATTTTAGTGTATATTATCTGGGTTCTGATGTATTGTGTATGTGTCACAGTGCAGCAGGAAGTGCTGCTCTGTCTCCACTTGTCTGTGTGGACAGAGCCAACAACAGCTCTTTGGGCAGCCAGGTCTGTCTGTGTCTGCTGCTCTCTGAGGCCAGGCTGTGGTCTGAGTCTGTACATAGTCAATGTTTCTCTCTCTCTCTTAGTGATATAATCCGATCTGAGTTTTTTGCGTGTATGTAATGTGCCTTAAAAAAATTGAGTGTCTGGTGTGCTTTGATTTTCATACATTTAATCATAAACATTGGCACGCATGACGTTATTCATTCAGCTTTTAAGCTAATGTTACATATGTTAGGGAAGCTGTTGTGCTTTTAACCAGTGCTGCTTGTTGAATGTTTAGGACGCTCACAGTTCATTTCTCACTACCTTGAATAATAGTCTGGCTTGGTGCTATCATTTCTACTAGCTACCCCTTCTCACTGGAACTTCATGTATCAAATTGTCTGTCTGTAGTCAGACCACCATTGTACATCTTTTCTCTTTTTTTTCAACAATTTTGTGAGTGGTTCCTCCATTTTTGCTGGAATTTTTGTTTTGTGTCCATCAGCAACTGTGGAGACTGAGGTGCTCATGGTAAAGCTTCCAGGCTGTGATCTATCTTTGTGGTGAGGATGAAAACAGTCTCTCTCTCTCTCTCTCTCTCTCTCTCTCTCTCTCTCTCTCTCTCTCTCTCTCTCTCTCTCTCTCTCTCTGTGAAGATGGGGCATAGTCTGTTAGCTCTAGAAAGCCTGGTCACCCAGTAAAGTCAACTGTTGTTTCAACTATAGTCATGTCTCTTTTGTTTGATGCATGAATAGTTTTTATTTAAGTCAGTTTCCTGTTTTAGCCAATTGTGTGAGTTGTTCCTTTCAGGTAAGGCAGTAATAAGCATTAGGCTTATATTCTAAGCTATATATTATTTCATATATCAATTTGCCTTTGAAATGTACCTTATTTTTTAGCCTTTGTCAGTGTTGCCGGCTCATATTACCTGTACGATAGCAAGCCACTAGGGCTTCATATTCACGAGGCTGTCAACTGCAAACGTTGGGAAGGTGATTGCCGCTGGACAAGGCGTGTAATCACAGTGAACTGATTGACATCAAGGCCGCTGGTGACATGAAGGCTGCTCTCCGGGGTGCTGAAAGCTCAAGCGCCTTTTGGGTGGCTTGTCCCCAAAAGTATGAAAATCTGAAGACATTGGTAATGCATGTGCTCACCATGTTCGGATAAACACACACCTGTGAAGTTGTGAAAAATGAACCAGAGGGCTGTATTGCGAAGCCAGTTTAGTGGGTTAGCGAGGTATGTTGAGTCTAAAGCCAGGCTTTCCTGTACTGCGAAGGTGGCTCTCTTTTAAACCGGCTAGATCACCATGGTAACTTATGCTTAGCTCATAACCTGGTCCCGACGAGCTTCTGTTCAGAGTTTCAGCTTAAAATCGGCTATAAAAGCGCCGCACTGTTTCACTGTGTAACTCATTCGGAGATGGCGTCACCATTCATTGAGAACCCGGTGGACCTGGGAGCAAGAATAATTCGGGCAGCACTACGATGTGAGCGGCTTCTTCGAGATCGCGCTGATCCGCTGGCATTTCCTGATGAAATTCTCTATGAGCGATATAGATTTTCAGCCGAGGGAATACGGTACATTTGCTCACTTATTGAGCCAAGTGTCAGGATGCCACTGGAAGAAGCTGTGCACTCATACCATCAGGGGCGTCGCTAGGAGTGCAAAACATCCGGGGCTTTAGCCCTGCGCAGTGATGCCTCAGTTACCCTGAAAAAGTAATCTGATTACTGATTACTGATTACTCCTTAAAACTCACTTGAAGCTTGATAGTACTTTGTCGCCAGCACAGAGTGAACAACACACATTAATATTCTCATCTTTAGCTGAGAGGAACTCAAAATAATGACTATATTCTCAGCTAGAAAACGCGCATCTCTGTCCTCCCTCCATTGTTGTCGTGTTTGTGTTGCTGCGTGGTGTTACACGTGAGTTGAGCTCGTGCTGAAATGTGACTTGTTGCAAACGTGACATCACTCCCCGAGACAAGAAGAAAGCAAAAATATACATTTTTACTAAGGAAAAAACAATGACATGTAACTTTAATCTGGTTACTGGTTTGGAAATATTAACTTGTTAGATTACTCGTTTCTGAAAAAAGGTCAGATACCGGCATCACTGCCCGCAGATAGAGTCTTTTTTAACGGGGTCCGGGGAAATTTCGAAAATTTGGAAAATCTAGCTGTTTAAAGATGCAATTTCAACATAGTTTGAGAGGGAAAGGAAGGGGTCCTCATCGTCATATTTTAATCACTAATAAAGCTAATTTTCCCTCACTAGGCCTACTGAGTAATGTTTACATTTAAGATATTATAGCCAAGAACTGCGCTGTGTGCATAAGCTTTTAGAGCAGGTAGAACATTCCCTATTATAATTTCTTGGCTTCATTGTCTATCTGCATCAGGCCTACAGGAGGCTTTGTAGGGTATTAAGAGACAAACATCGTCATTTAACATCGTCAATAAACCCAAAAATGTACTTCAAATCTGCAGCATTTACACCACAAATGTAGCCTAATACATTTTCCACAAGAGCCGCTGCCTACTACAAACGTAACAAACGATTTCCCACACATGTAATAACTGTTACATTTGCAGGAATTTCTTCGTGGGGACGTGAAAATCTTTATTGTAATAACTTCCCACAAATTTATTAATACAATGAATAATAGTCGGGGTGGTTGTTGTTTGTTTGTTTACCAATACACCTACTAATACTACTGACCGTGGGTGCAAAATCCAGCTGCTGACTCTCCGCTGTCGCACAACGGATCCCCCGTGACCAAAGTGTCAGTTGGACTTCAGACGAGCCGGAATACAACACTACTAGAACTGCCGTAAGCGGTCATTTGGACCGCTAGATTTAAACTCTATAATCTGTCAGGTAAATACCCAACTGAGTGATGAATGCATTCATTGTGTCATGATATTTTTTTTAAAAACTAAATAACGAATTAACACCGAAGTGTACATTTTAATAAGTTTAATTATAATTAAACTTAGTTCTTTCGTTTTTTTAAATGTAGGCCTATATTTATCAATATTCATCGCACATAGTAAACCGTAATTATTGTAGGCCTATATTTACACACGATTTTAATAGAGAAAGCTCAGAACAAGAAAATTAGCCTAACTATTAAAAGTAACTTCTTTGATTATGAAACATTTTATTTTAACTAATAATATATAATATAATAATAATAATAATGGAAAAAGCTGAAAACGAGCTGATCTAAAACAAAGACAAACAAAGAGTCGTTGTGATCACTGGTCACAGTCTGCAGATTACCTCCGCTCTCCTCACAGTTCCACACGGGCTTGTGGCATTTCAAGTGTCCGTCGTTTGGCTCCGTTTGCAGTTCTTTTGAACCGGCACTGCCTCGGTGTCTGTGTCAGCGAAGATGGCCAGTGGCGGTCTTCTATAACATCCTCGACCTGACTGAGATCAATGCCCGCATCTTATTCAAGGAAAGGAGGAAAGTCCTGCAGCAGCTGGCAGAGGAGCTGAGGGCAGAATACATGGAGGGGAAAGAGGCCGCGGCAGGCGGCACAAGGTGGGCAGCAGCGAAGCATACGCAGCAACAGCAGACACGGAGACGGAGGCAGTGCTGGTCCAAAAGAGCTGCAAACGGAACCAAACGTCGGACACGTGTGTGGTATCTGTGAGGAGATCGGAGGTAATCTGTGACCAGTGATCGCAACGGCTCTTTTTTTGTTTTACATCAGCTCGTTTTCAGCTTTTTCGATTATCATTATTTTATTATATATTATTAAGTGTTAAAATAAAATGTTTCATAATCAAATAAGTTACTTTTAATTGTTAATTTTCTTCTGAGTTTTCTCTATTAAAATCGTGTGTAAATATGCAATAATTACGGTTTACTATGTGCGATGACATGAATGTTGATAATTGTAGGCTATAATTAAACTTATTAAAATGTACACTTTGGTGTTATTTCGTTATGGTTTTTTTTTTTTTTTTTAATATCATGACACAATGAATGCATTCATCACTCAGTTGTGTATTTACATGAGAGAATAGGATTTAAATCCAGCAGTCCAAATGACCGCTTACGGCCGTATGTTGAATTCCGGCTCCTCTGAAGTCCAACTGGCACTTTGGTCCAATCAGAAACATTATTTGTCCGGATCTAACTCTAGGGTTGTGGAAAGCGCATCGTTATACCCTAACCAAGATATCGATCATTAAGATTAATTGGATCAGATCTGACTGGAATGAACCCGCCACAGTGGTAAACTGATTCAGTTCACCCGCCAGCACACAAACTCACCCGCATTTGGCTGGTGGCGGGTTTAATTTCCATCCCTGTTATAAACGCTGCAGTGGTAAACTGTAGGCTAATAGACGGCTCTGGTAATATCAGTGACGCATAGAGGGGGAAAGAATAACACTGATGTTGAATTTGCAACAAATTATTCAGACTCTGGTGACAATGTCGCATTTGAGGCTGCTGGCCGTTCGATATGCAGCCACGTAAAAACCTTTCACCATTAGACAATTATATCAGATTTATTTTTTTTTTCAAAGCACAGAGATCCGGGGCTATTCCCAAAACATCCGGGGCTATAGCCCCGAATGCCCAGGTCTAACGACGCGCCTGCATACCATTAAGACGCACGAGCCGGGTTCGGTCCCTAGGCCTGCAAGATTGTGGTAAATGGGCTGAAATAAAAGAGGCGTAGATCCCAGTAATGCGTGTGTGATTTTTCCGCGAGAACCCATGGTAGCCTGGAAAGGGGCTACATTTGCGGCCAACTCATGACGGATGACGGGGCCGCAGCATCCTCAGCCGGTTATGGCACTGGGTGCGAAGCTCGGGGAGATCGCCGCGATGAACCGAGAGCAGGCGGAGGTAAACAGACTCGCTATAGGGCATCGCACTTCATAAACTGGCCGGCGGCGGAGTGGGCCGTGCGGCTTCTCCCGTTACTGTCGGGGGAGGCCCAGACAGCAGCCCTCGGCCTGCCGGTCTCCGCTCGGGGGAGCCTTCAGGCAGTTAAGAAAGCCGTACTGGACCGGATCCTTCTCCCTCGATGATCACCGTCGTCGGTTGCGGACAATCAAGTTTGGCTCCGCTGGCCGGTCCTTCACGTTTGCGCAGCAGCTGAAGGATGCTGCGACCCGGCGGCTGCAGCCGGGGGAGAAGGCGTCGGAGGAGAGGATGCTCGAGCAAATCGTGCTCGAGCAATTCGTGGAGGGTCACCCGAAGGGGACTTCGGAGTGGGAGAGGTACCACCGACCGCCGGACCTCGCAGCCGCGGTCGCTCTCGCAGAGGATCACCTGGCACCACAAGGGTGAGCCGCCACAGGTCCAGCTTTCGGCTCCCGGTCGCCCGACTCCGGCAGCCCGCCGGAGAGCCGTCCACTGCCTCTGGTCCACACCACGCATTCACCCGGCCCTCCCCTTAACCCCGCTCCAATCCTCCCTGTGCATGCTCCATCTGAGGTCTAACACGCTAAAGGAAGAGAGTGATTAGATACTGGATGCCAGCTCTGTCAGTCACTCACCTGGCTCTGCTCTCCTGAGCGCTCTCCACCTCTCTCTCCCGTGCAGCCGCGCCTTAGGGTTTCATATTTTCATATGCCTTTCATATTTATAGATTCTTGATTTTTCAATGTATATGGGTGACATTTTATGAGACACATTATTCCAAGCAGAGTATTTTTATACATCACAACATTTGTGGAGGGGATCTTTAACGCATGGTGTTGCCATGTGGCAGCGATTATCTCAATTTTACTAAAAGGCAGTATTATAAAATCCATGTTTTACTGTTTAGTTGTGACCAGGGTGTGGGGTTTGTTTAATATTTAAGTAAATTTTCTATTTGATTAACTGGGAATGAAAATAGATTGGTCATTTCAGTTGTAACCCTAACACTAACCTAATCCAGGCCTTCCCCCGAGCCTGTATTAATGGCCTAGATTGTCATCAGTATTGTAAGCTCTTAAAGTGACTTCAGCTGGTCAGTATTTCCACACAAAAAAAGAAAAAAGAAACAAACAGCTTGATTGAATATACTGTGCCTTCAAAGTGCTCTCTGAAACTAGGCCTTGGATAGTGTGTGTCCAGGAAACAAAAAAAATAAAACTTTGCTGTAGAGCTAAACCAAATACATCATTGGAAAGGTCTCGACCTGGAGAGTAACATATGTCAGTATGAGGATTCTACATGGCTCCTGCTTTGAAATGCTGGCCTTTGAACCTTGACCTTGGTGCTAGTTTGAAGGCCTAATTCAGCCAAAAAAGGGGCTACAGACATAAGTGTAACTGTTCTAGAGAACTCTTTATCTCAGCTATCATGTGAGTATAGTCACCAACTGGGGGCGCTGTCAAATATGGTTCAAATTAATTATCACCCATTTAATAATTAGATATTTAAAATCTGATTACACATATGTGTTTACTATCCCCTTAAACTGCTCAGTATACTATCAATTCAGTATTTACAACTTCCAATTCTAGGAAAAACTCCTATAATTATAAAAAACTACAATTCCCTAGAGCCACGCCATTTAGATTGATACAAATCAGCACCACAGTTGTAGTACTTCCGGTTTCTAAAGTAGAATTGTAGATAGGGTTGTAAAATCATATATCTACTTAAAATATGAAATGTCTAGTACAGCCGAACTACTAATTAGACTGCATCTAGATGATACATGTTTTTAAAAAGTTTGTTTGTTTGTTTTATTTCAGATATTTAAGCCAAAACAGTAGTCTGACGCGGGCAGGGGCGGGAGATCGGCGGGATCCTTGCCTACGGCCGAGTGACCGCTGTCGGCTGTCGTCTCGTGTACAGACACCCCTGGGCGTGGAGCCTTCGACATGCGCGCGCGCGTGTGCGTGTATGAAGGGGGCGACTTCACGAAAAAATCTTGATCAGTTTGAAATAAATGACGGTTTCGTTTGCCTGGGTCCAGACTGATATCAGGAAGTGCTTTTGTAACAGATAACGCACTATTTTATACAGTCCGGTAACGCATTGCGGACTTGCTTTGTCTCCATAGCGACGGTGGCTGAGGATCATGGGTAATGTAGACTTCCCTTTCTAAAACTGGCAAAAAATAACTGAAAAAAAAAAAGTGATCAGACATAGGCCAGTGGAAGCAAAAAAGCGCCTGGCGTCACACAGGCAGAGTGTCTGTGTGACGGGCGGGTGATCGGGCCAATAAATTATGTTTATACTGATATGAATGCAGTTTAATATATTAATATCCTATAGACCATTTCGTTTAATCTCCGTTTTCAATGCATAACGCATAAACACTTTATATAGACTTATCTTGTAATGTTAGTCAATCAGATTATTCTCACATGTGTTGCAGATATTACCTCATAGATGGGCATATAAAGGCATGTATTCACTATGCATTATGGCGCACAATGGCTGCTTTGGCACTGTTGAAAGATGTGGCAAACGGAAGGATACGGAGGGAGCAGAACTTCAGACATACAGATACAACATCGGCATCGGTGACCCCCTCCACCTACGTCACCAGTCCACTCAGGAGGGATTCCCTGATGATCCCCGCAGTTGTTCATCCAGCGGGGTGAGCTCCGGTTGGCCCGATCACCCGCCCCTGGCACAGACGCTCTGCCTGTGTGACACCAGGCGCTTTTTTGCGTGTACTTTATATCTGACCACTTTTTTTTTTCTTCTTTTTTTTCCCCTTCGGCCACACTCCGACCTTCTGAGGCAACAGCATTGACATTGTCCGCCACATGCTGCCACTCTAGAGCCTTGGCATTGGTGACCCGCATGAACATGAACCTTCGCGGATTTGCAGTTGAAGAAACATTTGGTCAGCTACAAAGTGACATAGACGAAAAGACTGAGTTAAAGAGATTCTTTTACAGGGTTACGATGCTGTGCACGGATGCGCGTTTTGGAGAGCGCAGTAGCTCATTGGCGCACTGGCTGCTTTGAAACCAGCTTGCTTTTTAAAAGTACCCCACTCACAAGTTTAAGTCCGAGTGAAAGAATGCGTTGATGAGGAGGTTCAGCTCGAAGAAACGCCGCCTCCCGCTGTACTGACAGGAGGGACTGGAGAGAGGACAAAACCAAAGTCCTTGTGCGTGTGCATGTGCGTGCGTGTGTGTCTAGTGTCTAGGGCCCATTAAGGAAAAAACAAAACAAAGAAACAAAACAAAAAAAAAAAAACAGCTGTCCAGAATTGCCACAGGCTGTTTTTGTGAATGAAATATCTGGGGGCGGGTCGATAAGGTAACGCTGAGTGGCCTTGATGCCTGTCAGTCATGATGAGTCGTGTCTCGTCACCTCTCTGATGTGTCTGCAGCTGAGCACTGTGATGCATGTCTCTCTCCCCAGCCGGGAGAGTTATCATACCGTAAAATACCAAATAATATCCGGGGCGTTTATTTGGGACAGGCGTTTAATTCCTTCCTCTCAAAAATCCGGGATGAAAATGTCACAAACTTCGCCAGCTTCTCGGGGAATTCTCTGGCATCTTTCTGCAAGTGAAGTTGTTGCGGCGGAGGAAATTGTTCATCCAACCAGCACTCACTGCTAACTCCTCATCTCTGCTGTCACTCACGGTGGCGGACATTTCTTTCTCCTTCCCCGTGACGCTGAAGCTCCGTTTGACTTTTTCGCCAGTCTCTCACTCTCTTGGGGTCGACAGAGAAACGTCTAGGCGCAGCAGAAAAAAATAAAAAAATAAATAATAAATAAATAAAAAACGTCCGTCCATCGGCCCATTATTGATCGGCCCACCGGGAAAAATCCCGGTACCCCCGATGGCAAGTTCACCCCTGCATTAGCAGTTCTCTCCAGTGGCTGTGCGTGTGTCCAAGCGTGTGTGTGTGTGCGTGTGTGTGTGCGCGCGCGCTCGTGCGCGCTTGTGTTTAGGGGCACAAAAAAAATATTTTCACCGGGGCCTATCACCATGATGTTACGCTACTGTCAGTACCCATGAAGCAGCACTCATTTTCACAAAGGTTGGTGACCCCTGCGGCAGACAGTCGACCTTTGAAATGGAATGAAGCCCGCGGCAGACAGTTTACAGTGGAGTGGAGCGCGCCCCAGTAACAGTGTCACAAAAGTGGCATCACGTTTTTACGTGTGGGCAACGTAGCTGCGAGAGGTCGCTGATTGACACGTGGGTTGCCCTATCGAAGAGGCCCAGAGGTCAGCCGATTGACACATGAGTGAGGGAGGTGTTCGTCCGCTCTCTCCGCCACCACCATTCATACTGTGCATCCTCAAAGGTAGGTAATGAACACACCTACTGATATTATCAACATATGCTAACGGAACCTAAATAATAAAGTTAGTTAGCGCTGTCTAAGCCATCATTCGTTAATCATTTATTACCATGAATTCATAGGGATGTTAGCTACCGCATTATATTAGCTACCGCATTTAGCGTTAGCTGCAGTTGGGGCAATGTGCTAACCTAGGTCAGAATGTTAAGATAAGTTGAAAACTGTATTGATTCCAAATTCACGTCACTGCAGCAGAATCAAAATGAGATAGGAGTTACAGTAAGACAAGTGATAAAACCATACACACACAAAAAATACAATACAATACCTAGATGAAAACAGAAATCAAGTTGGAGCTATATGAGATATGGAGTATGGGTTATTGTTGCATAGAATCTGTAGTAGGGCTGGGCGATATGGACTAAAAGTCATTTTTTCCGTGGCCGGATAATTTCATACGTCTATTATTAATGGCCCGCGGTAAATCTCACTCCCACCACTCACTCATACTACAAATCCCATAATGCATTGCAACAGCTGAGACAGGTCAAAAAAGCAAACTGGCGGCTCAAGGGCAGAAATGTATAGTCATTTTGTTGTGCTGTATTGCGCTTAAAAATATGAAACACACATAAAGTGTTGATGTCTGACAGGACAGATAATGCTGAACTAGGCCAAATTACAATCATTTGTAATGTAACACTTAAATAAGACAGTTCCTTTGTCACTTTAGTTATTAAATGTTGATTTTTTGTATTCTAGTTATAAGATGCCACGAGGGTCAACAACAACAACCTGCGTGAGCTGCAAAGCAGCTATTGGTGTGGCCACTAAGTGCTGCAAATATTGCCAGTCAGTGCAGCCAAGAAAGCAAAGACTGGCAAAAAAACTGCAGAAATTTGAGGCCAGAAAGGAGACGTGGTTGAAAAACCAAAAAAAAAACCAAACCACCTCTCATGTTATTGATGAGGCATCTGTTTTGGTATGTGTTTAACTTCTGTGGTTATTATTTACATAATTACAGCCCACAATGTTCCAGATATTTATAATTGCTTATATTTCTGTATATTTTATATAATATATATGTTTATTTTCAGGTCGAAAAGTTAAACACACTGGGGTACAAGGCCATAGTCTTTATTGGAAAGAAAATGAAGAAGCAGAAAACCTGGTCTGCACAAGTCCTCCAGCCAAAATGGCAGCTGTCAGACCATTCTCAAAAATGCCTTGACAGAATGAAGGCTCTCTATGAAGTGTTAATTAATGGTAAGTGTGTGCGATTATGTAAAATCTTACTCCACAGTCAACATAAAAAGAAATGTGGCACAGACACAGCAATTACAGTTGGGAATTTTCTTGGTTTCGCTGTCACAGGGCAAACCACAGTGGGCCAAAAATAGCTATTCACCTGTTTTATATATATATATATATATATATATATATATATATATATATATATATATATATATATATATATATATATATATATATATATGTATATATATAAATAGTCGACAGAGACCTAGTTTCTTTTACTAGTCAGTGAGCCATTGATAGTCTGCTATACATAGCAAAAGAGTCAACAGCAAGAGGCATTGCTCAATTCCACTTCAAAAAACTATACACATATCTCCACTTCACATGAGTTAAAGAGATCCTACAATTTGCACCAGAGTACAAAATCAGCCTCGCCTCAGTTCTAAAGAGAGCATAGAGTCCATAGGGCAGCATTTATAGACAGAAGAATACAAAAGACATATACATTTCCTTATGGAGCACACTCACTGCTAGAAGGGAAACATTTGTTCTTATTACAGGAGGTTAATAATTCCTCTTTTTGTACTATTGAGGTTGTACTAACCAGCAGCCCACCACCAGTCCTCGTCCCATCCAGTCCACCATCCAGCAGACCACCAGTACTACCATCCAGCCTCCCACCAGTCCTCCTACCATCCAGCCCACCACCAGTCCTGCCATCCAGCTCACCACCAGTCCTGCCATCCAGCTCACCACCAGTCCTGCCATCCAGCCCACCACCAGTCCTGCCATCCAGCCCACCACCAGTCCTACCATCCAGCCCACCACCAGTCCTCCCATCCAGCCCACCACCAGTCCTGCCATCCAGCCCACCACCAGTCCTACCATCCAGCCCACCACCAGTCCTCCCATCCAGCCCACCACCAGTCCTGCCATCCAGCTCACCACCAGTCCTGCCATCCAGCCCACCACCAGTCCTCCCATCCAGCCCACCACCAGTCCTGCCATCCAGCCCACTACCAGTCCTGCCATCCAGCCCACTACCAGTTTACCATCCAGCCCACCACCAGTCCTCCTCCCATCCAGGACACCATCCAGCCCACCACCAGTCCTACCATCCAGCCCACTACCAGTCCTGCCATCCTACCCATCACCGAACCACCTCAGCAGAAACGCAGTAAGTTCTGCTGATATTTTCAAATAGCATATAAATCCTGATTCAATTGTTAGTTGTGTTTTTTTTTTCATTTGTTGTTTAATAATGGTATACATGATAACTGTGTTAAACATTTAATCTGTCTATCCTTCTTAAACTGAAATAATACTCTAAATGAAGAAATGTATTTAAATTTGGAAAAAACAATAGAAGTGACTGATTAGGGTGAGGTGACTTCTGAGGTGTTATACTAGTAACTAGTGTAATATGAACTAGACAATTCCCCGCCGGGAAATCGCGAGAGTGGGCTGTGCGCTTTGCCCCGTGACTAAAAAGCAAACATGGCATCAGCAAAGTTTCCTCACCATCAAGCGGGAAAGGCCTTAAGGAACAGACACATGAAGTTTTGTGGTCCTAGTTTCAGAAATGTGGTAATAGGAGCGAGTTAAAAAAGGCCGCAGTTTTGCAAATCCTCTTTCCGATTTACATTGGAGTGAATGGAGCAGTTGAGAGCTGAATGGACCAGGTGAGAGGTACTCTTGTCGGTTAGAGGCAGATAAATCCAAAACCATAAATCCTACCGATAAAGTCGACACATTGGCAGAAAGACAAGTGTGGCTACTACTCTGGAAATTATCACTGTTTTTGAGTAAAGTTTGTGGCTGGGAGCATCACTGAAAGAGAACATTCCTGAGAGTTTTTTAAAGTCTCTCACCGTTCAAAAATTATACATCTTAGGAAAAAAGTTCAAATGCAGCTCAAATACACAGGACTTGTGCCTACATTTTAAAGTTTGAATAGTTTTTCTAGGTGAATGTATGCCAGAGCAGGAGATGTTTGAAAAACATCGCAGAGTTGCCAGTTTTTTGACCTCATCCCATTCATTCCTTATGGGAAGTGTCTCGCAGCTGTTCGCGTCTTACAACGTGAAACATTAATATTCTGGAAAACTGAATAATAGCAAACAGAGTCCGATCAAGCCGCACATTGAATGAGTGAAAAAATAATCGTTAAATGTAGTTTAAATGTTGGGAAATATACTGTGTGTGTGCGTTTGTGTGGGAGTATGTGAGTGCACGCTTAAGCATGGCTGTGTGTATGTGTGTGTCTACATGTCTCTCTGTCTGTCTGTCTCATGTGTGTCTCCTGTCTGTCTGTCTGTCCGATGTGTGTCTCCTGTCTGTCTGTCTGTCTGTCTGATGTATGTCTCCTGTCTGTATGTCTGTCACTCTCTCTCTTTGCCCAGCTGATTTCGGTTGCTAGGTGACAGTTGGCAGGGTCCGTAGCAACGGACTGTGAGGGAGTCAGTTGGCCCTCTCCAAACTGCTGCACGAACATTCCCCCCATACACAATCATTGAAAACCCAGAATTTCTCCAAAATCACTCACCATCGTTCAAGGATCACAGTTCAAAAACTACACATCATAGGAAAAAAGTTCAAATACAACAAAAATACTCAAGACCTGTGCCTACATTTTAAAGCTGGAATGGTGTTTCTAGCTGAATGTATGCCAGAGCAGGAGATGTTTGAAAAACATCGCAGATTTGCGAGTTTTTTGACCTCATCCCATTCATTCCTTATGGGAAGTGTCTCGCAGCTGTTCGCGTCTTACGACGCGAAAGATTAATATTCTAGAAAACTGAATTATAGCATACAGAGTCCGATCAAGCCGCACATTGAATGAGTGAAAAAATGATCGTTTAATGTAGTTTAAATGCTGGGAAATATACTGTGTGTGTGCGTCTGTGTGCATGTGAGAGCACGCTTAAGCAGCTCTGTGTGTGTGTGTCTACATGTCGCTCTGTCTGTCTGTCCGTCTGTCTGTCTGATGTGTGTCTCCTGTCTGTCTGTCTGTCTGTCTGATGTGCGTCTCCTGTGTGTCTGTCTGTCTGTCTGTCTGTCTGATGTGTGTCTCCTGTGTGTCTGTCTGTCTGTCTGTCTGTCTGATGTGTGTCTAGTGTCTGTCTGTCTGTCACTCTCTCTCTTGGCCCAGCTGTTTTTGGTTGCTAGGTGACCGTTGGCAAGGGCCGTAGCAACGGCCTGTGAGGGAGCTGATTTGAGAGCAATTTCTGCCTCACATCTCGGACGTCAAACTAGTGCTATTTGGTCAAAATCACACATGATATCGACAATTTTTTTTCACGATCGAGCCAGAAAGGCCTTAAAGAACACACTCATTAAGTTTTGTGGTCCTAGCTTCAGAAATGTGGAAATGGCAGCGAGTTAAAAAAGAGTGCAGTTTTGGAAATCCTTCTCCCGATTTACATTGGAGTAAATGGAGCATTTCAGAGCTACTCTTGTCGGTTAGCGGTCGATAATTCAAAAACCGTAAATCCTACCGATAAAGTGGACACATTGGGAGAAAGAAGACAAGTGTGGCTACAACTCTGGAAAGTATCACTGTTTTTGAGCCTAATTTGTGGCCAGGATCGTCACGGAAAGAGAAAATCTCTGAGCGAATTTTTGAATCTCGCTCACTCTGTCAGTTGGTCCTCTCCACTGTGCTGCACGAACATTCCGCCATACACACTCATTGAAAACCCTGAATTTCTCCAAAATCACTCACCGCCATTCAAGGGTCACAGTTCAAAAACTACACATCGTAGGAAAAAAGTTCAAATACAACAAAAATACTCAGGACTTGTGCCTACATTTTAAAGCTGGAATGGTGTTTCCACGTGAACGTATGCCAGAGCAGGAGATGTTTGAAAAACGTCGCAGATTTGCGAGTTTTTTGACCTCGTCCCATTCATTCCTTATGGGAAACTTTATCGCAGTTTTCGCGACTTACGTCACGAAAAATTGATATTTCGTAAAGCTGAATATTAGCAACCCGAGTCCGAATGAGCTGCACATTGAATGAGCGAAAAAATAATCATTAATGTAGTTTAAATGTTGGGAAATATACTGTGTGTGTGCGTTTGCATGCATGTGAGTGCAAGCTTAAGCATGGCTGTGTGTGTGTGTGTGTGTGTGTGTGTGTATGTGTACATGTCTCTCTGTCTGTCTGTCTGTCTCATGTGTTTCTCCTGTCTGTCTGTCTGTCTGTCCGATGTGTGTCTCCTGTCTGTCTGTCTGTCTGTCTGTCTGTCTGATGTATGTCTCCTGTCTGTATGTCTGTCACTCTCTCTCTTTGCCCAGCTGATTTCGGTCTGTCTGTCTGTCTGATGTGCGTCTCCTGTGTGTCTGTCTGTCTGTCTGTCTGATGTGTGTCTCCTGTGTGTCTGTCTGTCTGTCTGATGTGCGTCTCCTGTGTGTCTGTCTGTCTGTCTGTCTGTCTGATGTGTGTCTAGTGTCTGTCTGTCTGTCACTCTCTCTCTTGGCCCAGCTGTTTTTGGTTGCTAGGTGACCGTTGGCAAGGGCCGTAGCAACGGCCTGTGAGGGAGCTGATTTGAGAGCAATTTCTGCCTCACATCTAGGACGTCAAACTAGTGCTATTTGGTCAAAATCATACATGATATTGACAATTTTTTTTTCACGATCGAGCCAGAAAGGCCTTAAAGAACACACTCATTAAGTTTTGTGGTCCTAGCTTCAGAAATGTGGAAATGGCAGCGAGTTAAAAAAGAGTGCAGTTTTGGAAATCCTTCTTCCGATTTACATTGGAGTAAATGGAGCATTTCAGAGCTACTCTTGTTGGTTAGCGGTCGATAATTCAAAAACCGTAAATCCTACCGATAAAGTGGACACATTGGGAGAAAGAAGACAAGTGTGGCTACAACTCTGGAAAGTATCACTGTTTTTGAGCCTAATTTGTGGCCAGGATCGTCACGGAAAGAGAAAATCTCTGAGCGAATTTTTGAATATCGCTCACTCTGTCAGTTGGTCCTCTCCACTGTGCTGCACGAACATTCCGCCATACACACTCATTGAAAACCCTGAATTTCTCCAAAATCACTCACCGCCATTCAAGGGTCACAGTTCAAAAACTACACGTCGTAGGAAAAAAGTTCAAATACAACAAAAATACTCAGGACTAGTGCCTACATTTAAAAGCTGGAATGGTGTTTCCACGTGAACGTATGCCCGAGCAGGAGATGTTTGAAAAACATCGCAGATTTGCGAGTTTTTTGACCTCGTCCCATTCATTCCTTATGCGAAATTTGTCGCAGTTTTTCGCGACGAGCACAGCCCACTAACTAGACAATTCCCCGCCGGGAAATCGCGAGAGTGGGCTGTGCGCTTTGCCCCGTGAAGAAAAAGCAAACATGGCATCAGCAAAGTTTCCTCACCATCAAGCGGGAAAGGCCTTAAGGAGCACACACATTAAGTTTTGTGGTCCTAGTTTCAGAAATGTGGTAATAGGAGCGAGTTAAAAAAGGCAGCAGTTTTGTGTGCTCCGCACAGCCCACTATGGACACCTATAGCTCTGCTATAGAGGTGTCCATAGTGGGCTGGCGAGCACAGCCCACTAACTAGAAACATTTGCATTTCCTAAGAAAATACAGTGTGAATGCTGAAGACTGAAGCGAAATCTGCTGAACGTACTGCCGAAAATGCATAAAACTATAAGGTTGAATGGTCGGGAATTTGCAGAAAAAGCAGAATTTTCCAATAGCTGGTAAGGCAGAAAGGCAAGAGGTTTAATGGGCTAACAAAGTTCAACATTTTGGTAGCTGAACAGTTTTTCTAGCTGAATATGAAGTTGAATTTTCAAAGGAGTTGAAAAGGCAGAAGTTGAATATCTAAAAAGGCTAAAAAGCTGTAGAGAAAGAGGGCTGAAAGAGCTTAAAAAGGTGAATAAAGGCTGAAAAGGCTAAAAAGCTGTAGACAAAGAGGGATGAAAGAGCTTGAAGAGGTGAAAAAAGGTTGAAAAGGAGAAAAGTTAAAGGCAGAAAAAGCTTAAAATGGCTGCACACATGGTGGAACAGGAGCAGAGCCAAAGACTAAAATGTCCCCATTAGAATGAATGGGAAAATGCCTCCCAAACCCCTGTGATTTTTGAAAAAACTGTAACAGTTATCACCAAAATATTTATATATTACAAAGTTGGAATGGTGTCTGTATCTCAAAAGAAAGATGAATATTTTAAAAAGCTGAAAAGGCAGAAAAGCTTAGGAGGGCTAAAAGAGTTCATAAAGTTTAACATTTTCATTGCTGAACATGGAAGCGGAATGTTTAAAGGAATTGGAAAGGCAGAAAGATGAATATTTTCAAAAGCTTAAGGGCAGAAAAGCTTAAGGGGGCTAAAAGAGTGGAAAAAGTTGGACATTTTAATTGCTGAACATGAAGTTGAATGTTTGAAGGAGCTGAAGATATAGAAAAATGAATTTCTGAAAAGGCTAAAAAGCTGTAGAGTAAGAGGGCGGAAAGCAGGGGCGTAGCCAGACACTTTTTACCGGGACACATGCCCCGGTAAACATGTGCTGTGCCCCCCTGTAAAATTCCAGATTAAATTTCACATTGAGTCTATTTTTCATCACAGACAGTTTATGATCACAGAATGGAGTAGTTGACAGCTCCTGTGACAGGTGAAAGCAGGAGAAGATGCAGGTGGACAGTCAAGTCAGAGAAGAAGTGGAGGAGAGAGACAGACGAGAGAGAGGGAAAAGACATGAGGGACCATCACTTCATCACACTGAGGGAACAGATTCCATAGAAACAGATATATCTGTTGAGGAGGACATTGGTCAGACGCAAGACTATTCAGATTCATAGTGCATTTGTCTGTTTGGCACTAATATGATGAGGATGTGTTTGTGTGTGTGTGTGTGTGTGTGTGTGTGTGTGTGAGGGGATGGGGGGCTGTGCCCCTGTAAAGCTGCAGGGCTCCTGGCGGAAAGAGCTTAAAAAGGTGAAAAAAGACTGAAAAGGCCAAATAGTTGCAGAGTAAGAGGGCAGAAAGAGGTTTAAAAGGTGAAAAAAGATGAACAGTTGTAGAGTAAGAGTGCTGGAAGAGGATAAAATGGTCATAACATATGAAAAGCTGTAGAGTAAGAGGCCTGGAAGAGGTTAAAAAGGTAAAAAGAATATGAAAATCTGTAGATTAAGAGGGCTGGAAGAGGTCAAAAGGTGAGAAAAGGATGAAAAGGTAAAAAAGTTTAAGGGTGAAAGAGCTCAAATAGGTGAGAAAAGGATGAAAGGTAAAAAGATGTAGAGTAAGAGGGTTGGAAGAGGTTAAGAAGGTGAAAAGAATATGAAAATCTGTAGAATAAGAGGGCTGGGAGAGGTTAAAAAGGTGAAAAGAATATGAAAATCTGTAGAATAAGAGGGCTGGAAGAGGTTAAAAAGGTGAATAAAGGATGACAAGCAGTAGAGTAAGAGGCCTGGAAGAGGGTAAAAGGTGAAAACATATGAACAGCTGTAGAGTAAGAGGGCGGAATGAGCTTAAAAGGTGAAAAAAAGACTGAAAAGGCCAAAAGGTTGTAGAGTAAGAGGGCAGAAAGAGGTTAAAAAGGTGAAAAAAGGCTGACAGGTGAGAAGTTAAAGGCAGAAAGAGGTTAAAATGGCTGCAGACATGCTGCAGCAGGAGCAGAAACACAGACGAAAATGTCCCCATAAGGAATGAATGGGAGAATGCCTCCCAAACTCCTGCGATTCTTGAGAAAACTATCATAGGTATCGCCAAAACATGCTATATGGTGAGTAACAGGAGACATTGCTGAACGCACTCATGTCATTTATATTTCTGTAAAATGCATAATGAGGGCACAGGAGCGAGAGACAAAACATGTACCGTCTGCGATCCTCCAGAAATTTCGGCTCAAAATTAACATTGCGGCTTATGGGGAACATTCAGGAGTGCTTGTCGCTCTCGGGCTTCTAAATCCAATACCGTAAGTCCTACAACTGAAATGAGACCATCAGCTGAAACCCAACAAGATTTCCTACATTTATATGCCTATATTGTCTATGTCAAGTACAAGATGTGGGATCCAAATCAAGCTGAAGCAAAAAAAAAATCCCGTTTTCGGAGCTGCTCCTCACTCTGGGGTGCGGCAGTTGATGATGTCACGCACTCTAGCTCACGCAATACACACCCATTATAAACTCAGAAGACGGGCTTAAAATCCTTAAAACTAAAACTGCGACCATTTCAAAACCGTACAAGATTTTTAAAAACTGAATACAAGGTCAATAGTTCAAGGTTTTGTGATTCATTTAAAGTTTGAATGGTGTCTCTTGCTCAACGTATGACGAACAAGAAGAGGTTGAAAGTCGATGAGTTTTGAAGAGGATTTGAAGCTTTTCCCATCTGCTGCAATGTTAAATTTTTTTTGGTAAAAGCTGAATAGCTGAAAAAGTTGAAAAGTTGAAAAGTTGAAAAGAAGAAGGTTGAAAGAGCTGAAAAAGCTGAACATTTGAATATTTGAATGGTTTGAATAGCTGAACGTATGCTGAATTTATAGCAGAATGAAATTTGAAAAAATCCCCATAAGAATGAATGGGCAAAATTTTGCATTAAAAGCTTAATATCTCCAAAAGTATAAAAGATTGAAACGAGAAAAATAGACGCCATCATGTCCTTAAAAAGCTGAACATTTTGATATTTGAATGGTTTGAATAGCTCAAGGTTTGAAGGAGGAGAAGAGTGCTGAAAAACGTACGGAAGCAGGAATAATAATAAACCCCAGAAGAACAATAGTGTGAATGCTTGCAGCATTCACACTAATAATAACTTTAATAAATTCCAGAAGAACAATAGTGTGAATGCTTTCAGCATTCACAATAAAAAGAGGCGCGAGCAATAACAATAGTGGGCTGTGCTCCGCACAGCCCACTATGGACACCTCTATAGCTCTGCTATAGAGGTGTCCATAGTGGGCTGGCGAGCACAGCCCACTAATAAGAACTAGACAATTCCCCGCCCGGAAATCGCGAGAGTGGGCTGTGCGCTTTGCCCCGTGAAGAAAAAGCAAACATGGCATCAGCAAAGTTTCCTCACCATCAAGCGGGAAAGGCCTTAAGGAACACACACATTAAGTTTTGTGGTCCTAGTTTCAGAAATGTGGTAATAGGAGCGAGTTAAAAAAGGCCGCAGTTTTGCAAATCCTCTTCCCGATTTACATTGGAGTGAATGGAGCAGTTGAGAGCTACTCTTGTCGGTTAGAGGCAGATCAATCCAAAACCATAAATCCTACCGATAAAGTAGACACATTGGGAGAAAGAAGACACGTGTGGCTAAAACTCTGGAAAATATCACTGTTTTTGAGCCTAATTTGTGGCCAGGATCATCACGGAAAGAGAAAATGTCTGAGCAAATTTTTGAAGTTCTCTCACTCTGTCAGTTGGCCCTCTCCACTCTGCTGCACGAACATTCCGCCATACACAATCATTGAAAACCCAGAATTTCTCCAAAATCACTCACCGTCATTCAAGGATCACAGTTCAAAAACTACACATCATAGGAAAAAAGTTCAAATACAATTTAAATACTCAGTACTTGTGCCTACATTTTAAAGCTGAAATGGTGTTTCTACGTGAACGTATGCCAGAGCAGGAGATGTTTGAAAAACGTTGCAGATTTGCGACTTTTTTGGCCTCCCCCCATTCATTCCTTATGGGAAACTTTATCGCAGTTTTCGCGACTTATGTCGTGAAAAATCAACATTTCGTAAAGCTGAATAATAGCAACCCTGAGTCCGATCGAGCCGCACATTGAATGAGCAAAAAAATAATCATTAAATGTAGTTTAAATGTTGGGAAATATACTGTGTGTGCGTTTGTGGGCATGTGAGTGCACGCTTAAGCATTGCTGTGTGTGTGTGTGTGTGTGTGTGTGTGTGTGTGTGTACATATCTCTCTGTCTGTCTGTCTGTCTCATGTGTGTCTCCTGTCTGTCTGTCTGTCTGTCTGTCTGTCCGATGTGTGTCTCCTGTCTGTCTGTCTGATGTATGTCTCCTGTCTGTCTGTCTGTCACTCTCTCTCTTTGCCCAGCTGATTTCGGTTGCTAGGTGACAGTTGGCAGGGGCCGTAGCAACGGACTGTGACGGAGTCAGTTGGCCCTCTCCACTCTGCTGCACGAACATTCCCCCATACACAATCATTGAAAACCCAGAATTTCTCCAAAATCACTCACCATCGTTCAAGGATCACAGTTCAAAAACTACACATCATAGGAAAAAAGTTCAAATACAACAAAAATACTCAAGACCTGTGCCTACATTTTAAAGCTGGAATGGTGTTTCTAGCTGAATGTATGCCAGAGCAGGAGATGTTTGAAAAACATTGCAGACTTGCGAGTTTTTTGACCTCATCCCATTCATTCTTTATGGGAAGTGTCTCGCAGCTGTTCGCGTCTTACGACGCGAAAGATTAATATTCTAGACAACTGAATTATAGCATACAGAGTCCGATCAAGCCGCACATTGAATGAGTGAAAAAATGATCGTTTAATGTCGTTTAAATCGTGGGAAATATACTGTGTGTGTGCGTCTGGGTGCATGTGAGAGCACGCTTAAGCAGCTCTGTGTGTGTGTCTACATGTCGCTCTGTCTGTCTGTCCGTCTGTCTGTCTGATGTGTGTCTCCTGTCTGTCTTTCTGTCTGTCTGATGTGTGTCTCCTGTGTGTCTGTCTGTCTGTCTGTCTGTCTGATGTGTGTCTAGTGTCTGTCTGTCTGTCACTCTCTCTCTTGGCCCAGCTGTTTTTGGTTGCTAGGTGACCGTTGGCAAGGGCCGTAGCAACGGACTGCGAGGGAGCTGATTTGAGAGCATTTTCTGCCTCACATCTAGGACGTCAAACTAGTGCTATTTGGTCAAAATCATACATGATATCGACAATTTTTTTTCACGATCGAGCCAGAAAGGCCTTAAAGAACACACTCATTAAGTTTTGTGGTCCTAGCTTCAGAAATGTGGAAATGGCAGCGAGTTAAAAAAGAGTGCAGTTTTGGAAATCCTTCTCCCGATTTACATTGGAGTAAATGGAGCATTTCAGAGCTACTCTTGTCGGTTAGCGGTCGATAATTCAAAAACCGTAAATCCTACCGATAAAGTGGACACATTGGGAGAAAGAACACAAGTGTGGCTACAACTCTGGAAAGTATCACTGTTTTTGAGCCTAATTTGTGTCCAGGATCATCACGGAAAGAGAAAATTACTGAGCAAATTTTTGAGTCTCTCTCACTCTGTCAGTTGGCCCTCTCCACTCTGCTGCACGAACATTCCGCCATACACAATCATTGAAAACCCTGAATTTTTCCAAAATCACTCACCGTCATTCAAGGATCACAGTTCAAAAACTACACATCATAGGAAAAAAGTTCAAATACAACAAAAATACTCAGGACTTGTGCCTACATTTTAAAACTGGAATGGTATTTCTAGCTGAATGTATGCCGGAGCAGGAGATGTTTGAAAAACGTCGCAGATTTTCGACTTTTTTGACCTTGTCCCATTCATTCCTTATGGGAAATTTGTCGCAGTTTTTCGCGACTTACGTCACTAAAAATTTCTATTTTGGAAAACTGAATAATAGCATACCGAGTCAGAACGAACCGCACGTTTTGATATATTTTTTGTCTGTGTGCGCTCAACGGTGTGGGACGAGTTAGCGATAGAAAAACGTGAGGAGGGGGAATAATAATAAGAAAAGGCGCAGCCCACTATGGACACCTATAGCTCTGCTATAGAGGTGTCCATAGTGGGCTGGCGAGCACAGCCCACTAATAAGAAGAGGGTTAAATAAATCAACATATGGTGTATATGAAACAAAATATGGTAGCCTACAAAAAGAGAAATATGCCTCTCAACTCAAGTTTTACTTATTAAAGAACAAAAGCTGACATTTTTGGTCAACATCACACAAACTTCAGAGGCACAAACACGTGAACACGTAGGTCCCGCTGTAGATGGATCTATATCCAACATGTACATGCTCAAATATGGCCATGGTTGGGCTGGCACGTTTGGGGGCGCATCAGCGGTAGCGGGAGGGTTGTTCATATGAGCACTGTCTTCCTTGGCACATTTGAGTGCTGCCAGTGCAAGACAATCAGAGGCAGTGTTGGCTTAGCATGTCATGACATATTTCATGCCGTTTTTCTAAGAAAAATAAAAGAAAATGTATATTATATGGGTCATTTTTTTTTTACAAAAAAATTGCCAAAATTGTAGTTTGTAAATTGAGTAGTTAAACTACAAAAAATTTCCCAAAAAGTAGTTGAAATACTTGAGGCAGCACAAAATATGAATGTAGTTTAACTACCAGCAAGTTACAGCAAATTGTAGTTAAGTCAAGTTTAAGTCACCCTAACACTGCTTGCGGTCTTCTCATGTTGGATGTGTTTTGTTCCCTTAGCATGACTTGTGAGGGCTGCCTCCCCCATATTGTTAACATCAAAGATCTTTTTGTAAAGCTTACATCTCGTACGTTGGTCATTCTCTTGTTCGCTTTTAACTAAAGTTTGTATCTGTCTTTCGAGAGCCATGAAATATGAAATGCACACTTGCCCGGCACTATACTAAAGACTAAAAGACACTAGACCAAAAAAATCCCCCTCTATCACTTGTAATCTTATGTGTACTTTTTTTTAATGTTTTGGTGTAATTTTAATTATCATCTGCAGCCTCTCTGTGCTGCTCTGTGTTGGGGCTGTCAGCCATGACCTCCTCCAACTACGCTCTTTACTGCAAGTGCAATAAAACCTTTGCAAGTTAAAAGCCAATACTTTATCGATACACGTGTTCAACATACAGATACGGATACTGTTCCGTTCCGTTTTCTTTTCCGCTTTTTCCGTGAGGGTTGCGGAGATGTTTTTATCTCCCCTTTTATCAGGGGAGGTTACTGGGGCCAAATCCAGTGACTGTGGGCGAAGGCCAGGGCACACCCTGAACGAGTCGCCAGCTCATTGCAGGACCCTTACTGATGGCAGTGGCTGCCACACAGGTGCCAACTGCGCATCAGGAGCAATTTGGGGGTTCAGTATCTTGCTCAAGGATACTTCGGCATGTAGCTCAGTTCCACCCCAGGGGAGCCGGGATCCGAACCAGTGACCTTCCGATCACTAGTCCAGCAGCTCTACCCACTAAGCTACAGCCGCCCCCCAGATACGGATACATCATCACAAATTTTCTTGCAGGTAGTTAGTCATTTGTCAGGATGTGATGCTGCAGGTGATACACTGGGCTGTGTTCTGCTGCCTGGCAACCGAGGTCTCTGTTTACAAACTGCTAACGGCAAATCCTACTGTTCCTGTCGTTATGTTACATTATGTGGAAGGTTATCCAATTGATACAATTGATTTCATTTAACACAACAAAATTCCATGACTTTTCAAAAACTTTAAAGAATTGTACTAATTCCATGACTTTTCCAGGCCTGGAAATTTTGATTTTAATATTCCATGACTTTTCCAGGTTTTCCATGACCACCCTGTATAGTTAGTAATGTTGTCTCTATTGATGGTTGGCTTCTTGATAACAGACCGCACACGTGAGTCATTGTTATTCATTGTTTGGACTTTGTACTCCAATAAATCTCTTATTTGGGTACCAGGTTTTGTGTGACTGAACCCTCCTTTGCTTAATCTGTTGTTTTATGTTGAACCTTGATACCCTGGTCCACCTGGGGGTGTAACATTATTCACTTTTCATGAAATTAACTTCTGAAAGTATAGCAGTACATAACTCAAGTGTCAACTCTTGTTTAAGATATTGTTTATATGCAAGAAAACATGCTTAATCCCATTTGGAAGGGTAATGCTGAAAGTTCTGTTTTTCTGGTTTGAGGTACACTGGAGAACTTTGGCCATAGCAGGTGTAATCTTCTAGACAGAAAGGTCATCGTGGACTTAAATTGAAGCCTACAAATGTTGGAAGTTTTTTACATCCATGTAAGGCAGTGATATGTATAATAAAATGCTTGAAAATTATCACCTTTGATGACAATTTGTCAGGCGGACACACATTTTTTTGCCTTTTGGGATAAACTGAGGGTGATATTTGAAAATAGAAAGGCAGTATGCTCCAGAATATTATTCTAATAGTTTCCCCTATGTGTCAGGATACACCATGCAAAATGTCAGACTTATCTGACCATTTATGCAGTTGCAGTACCCTAATATATGCAATTACATCATTTCGCTGGACGCTTTTCCCAAAAAGGGTTTTTTTTTGGCCCATGAGGCCAAACGGCCCCGAGTTGGGGGTGGAGGTAGCAAAAAACATCCTGAGGGGTGGACCTGAAGCCCAAAGCACAAGACGAGTTTATCACCTCGCATATTCTGGATTTTTGTTCACGTTCAAGTGGAGAGGCAAAACATGGTGGTAAGATTTTAAATTGCACCTTCACTATACGACTTTATACCGAAGTCATTACACTTGCCAAAGAGATAGGTAAGGAACATATTTTGTATCCATTGTTAAATCTAACTGTCATGGTTTGTGAAATCTGTTGTAGTTTCTTGAATTTTGGGTTCTGTCTTGGTTCTGGTTTTGTGTTTTATTTACTGTTTTATTTTGTAGGTTCTCGTGCTGTCATGTTTTGCTTTACACTTCCAGTGTTTTTCCTCTCTCTCTTGTCTTGTCATTGTTTCGCCTGCCCATATTATGTCTCCTGCTTGTGTTCCTCCTTAAGTCTGCTTTTCCCTCCACATCTGCCTTGTGTTAGTCTTGTTGGCCCTGTCCTGTTCTTTGTGTCTTTCTTACCTTAAATGCTCCCAGCGGAATAAAAAGCTGCGTGGAGGACAGAGTAAAAGAGCATCATACATGCCACGTAACAGAGACATGCCCGCTGGAATCAAGGGCTGCAGTCGTATAGTCATTTCTGCTTAGGAAGGTTCCTAACTGACTGAAATGAGTGGAAGTGACCCGGAAGTAGTTACGTTGTTGCCATGACAAGAGTTGTTTGGATTCTCTAAATTCTAAGGAAGGGTGCCTCAATAGGCATAGGAACCACTGGACCATCCTCTACGAAAGGAAAGAAGATAATTCCATACCACAATTCTTACATTTAAATCAGCGCACCACTGTGTGTTCCCAAAGACGATTGAGCAGCTTGTTACACATTCAGTCTGTATCAACCCGAATAACTTCAAAATACCACAGCCGACGCACGTCAGTGACGTCCACAGTCATTACTTCATTACATAGCTGAGGGTGAGTTCAGTTGGATCCTTTCAGCACAGCAGTTGTTTTTTCGTAAATCCTTTTGAATTCTCCTTTCTTTGACCGCATGCCATTTTTCATCAGGGTTAGGGAAAGGTGATTAGGAAAGGACTTAAGGGGGGACTATTCAACGAACATTCCCTCCTAGTCACCTTGATTCAGTCATTCCCCTCACTTGTCTGTCTCCACCTTTCCTACGTTCTGGTTTGGTATTTAAGTCCTGTTTTTGTCCACTGATTGTGGATTACTTTGATTCTCTGCCTGTTGTTTTCATTTAGTTCTCTTACTATTGACCTGCTGTGTTTATTATTTCTGTGTTAAAACTGAAGTCATTGAATTTTATGCCTGTCATCCCCTGCATTTGGGTCAACCTTCTGGAATCCATTGTGACATTAACTTATAGTCTTACTCAATCAATATCTGTCATGTAAAACTGTGATCTTGCATGTTAGTAAATTATGTTGTAGTGAAAAAAAATCTCTGTAGAGTTCCTGGTGGAGACTTTGTATTTATGTAATACTTTTTCCCCTTCTCTCTATTTTTTTTTTATTTTTTATTTTATATTTTTTTTGTGGTTTTAAAGCATTGATGCCTCCAAAGAAGATGGTTCTTTGGGCTGCATGGTAAATGATGACCACAGACATCCCAACTACAGGATGAAGCGAATTGACATTGCTGGAAGTACACACCTGTGTCTTATTGCTCTAAAAGGCATAAAAGAAGGTGAAGAAATTACATTTGATTTTGGAGGAGAGGACTGCCCATGGCGAAAGGAGGTACGTGTCAGAACTAATGTTTAAGTATATAAAATTCAAGAATGTCTTAGAATAACTTTGTGATTGATGATATCTTTGTTTGAAACTATATAAATCCAATTTCAATATATATGTATTTTTTTCTATTGAATATTAAAATGTGGGATATTCAGGACACATCTAAACCTTGATAAACCCTTTTCCCAGGGGCCAAATGTCACTCTAGTCTGGGACATGCCCTCACTTAGTCTTGTGTTGTAAATGCAGCGCACCCTTCCTTCACTGCGCTCCGTCCCTCCTCTGAAGCCCGAACAGTACAGTAGTATCCAAGGGCGTAAGTTTGGTCTCAGCTTTGTAAGGGACACTGCCCAGCAACCTATCTCTCCCCTGGCCTTTTTAACCCACACAGGGGAAACAATGTACTCACTGAATTATGCTGAACAAGTAAATACTTTATTAAATGAATGTATTTCAAAATAATGCATCAATGAATAAAATGTAGACCTTATATGATAAGTACATGCATTACACTTATCTAACATATTAGAAAGAACTTTTGAATATTACAGGAATAGCCAAGGTTTTGGCTTTATGGAACAAACTTTGTTTATCATTCAAAATAAAAGAGAAAAAACCCCATCTCCTTGGCCAATCATTTCTAAGCCCCGCCCATTGCAAAAATACATTTGTCCGTGGCGGCCATGTTTTGTTTTTTCTCATTTATAGTACATATGTGTCTTTTCATCCCCCGAAGCCGTATACCAAATTTGGTGTTGATAGAGTCAATCTTTCAAAAGTTCTATTCATTTTACTGTTTTTCACACTATGCTAATTAGTCAAACATCTAAGTGGGCGGAGCTTTATGGTCCAAGAGGCTTTTTGTAGAGCACATTGAGCTGGACTTGGTTGTCAAATTTCAAGTCAATCAGACTTACGGTGTGAGGGGCGTGGCCTTCCCAAAATCGCATTTTCAAGCCTTAGTTACAGCGCCACCATCTGGCTGACTGGGCTCATATTTTAATAAAAGTTGATGCACATCATTTCCAGTCATTGGGCCAAGTTTCAAGTTTCTGGCACATTCCAGCTCACGGGAATTTGAGCTCAAGCGGCAGACAACAAATAATAATAAATATAGCCGCAAGCGGCAATCCGCGGGTTCTAACCTTTTTCACCCCAAACCGGCCACCCTGACCCTCATCCCCCGCAGTCGATGACATCGGCCACCGTCTTCCTCAAAGATCTGTGCAAAACATACCCATGATAAGCCCCAGATTTCTCAAAATTGTTTTTTCAGCTACATGCTAATGGCATTTATAGCGCCCCCTATAGGTTGAGCTCAACATGCTTTTGTAGGCAGATTACCAGTCCAGTCATGAGCCTACCCACCAAGTTTTGTGATGACAGGGCTAAGGGTGTGGGAGTTATGGCCAATCATTCATAAACCCCGCCCATTGCAAAAATACATTTGTCCGTGGCGGCCATGTTTTTTCACCAATCTGGCTCATTTATAGTAGAAATGTGTCTGCCCGTCCCCCGAAGCCGTATACTAAATTTGGTGTTGATAGAGTCAATCTTTCAAAAGTTCTATTCATTTTACTGTTTTTCACATTATGCTAATTAGCAAAAAATCTCATGTTCTGATAAAAGTTGATGCACATAATTTCCAATCATTGGGCCAAGTTTCAAGTCTCTGGCCCATTCCAGCTCACGGGAATTTGAGCTCAAGCGGCAGACAACAAATAAAAAATATAGTCGCAAGCGGCAATCCGCGGGTTCTAACCTCGTTCACCCCAAACCAGCCACCCTGACCCTCATCCCCTGCAGTCGATGACATCGGCCGCCATGTTCCTCAAAGATCTGTGCAACACATAATCATGATAAGCCCCACATTTCTCCAAAGTGGATTTTCAGCTACATGCTAATGGCATTTATAGCGCCCCCTATAGGTTGAGCTCAACATGCTTTGTTAGGCGGATTCCCAGGCCTGTTTGGAACCTACCCACCAAGTTTGTGATGATAGGACAAAGGGTGTGGGAGTTATGGCTAATCATCTCTAAGCCCCGCCCATTGCGAAAAGACATTGGTCCGTGGCGGCCATGTTTTTTGAGCAATCTGGCTCGTTTATAGTAGAAATGTGTCTTTTCATCCCCCGAAGGTGTATACCAAATTTGGTGTTGATAGAGTCAATCTTTCAAAAGTTCTATTCATTTGACTGTTTTTAACATTATGCAAATTAGCAAAAAATCTGTAATAGCGGCTTTCATGGTGCATGAGGCTTTTTTGTAGAGCACTATCAGGAGGACGTGTACAAGAATTTCAAGTCTCTGGGTCCTTCCAGCTCGCCATAAATGAATAAAACGCAAACAATGATGGTTAATGACGAATAGCCCACGCCCACTTTCACCTATCAACATTGCACTCAAGATATTACTTAATACTCGCCCCTAGAGCATGCATACCAAATTTGGTGAAATTACGTCCAATGGTCTTTGAGATACGCACGTGTAGCATTTATAGCGCCCCCTATAGGTTGAGCTCAACATGCTTTGGTAGGCAGATTCCCAGTACAGGTGTGAACGTACCCACCAAGTTTTGTGTTGATAGAGCAAAGGGTGTGGGAGTTATGGCCAATCATTTCATAGCCCCGCCCATTGCGAAGATACATTGGTCCGTGGCGGCCATGTATTTTGACCAATCTGGCTCATTTATAGTAGAAATGTGTCTTTTCATCCCCCGAAGGTGTATACCAAATTTGGTGTTGATGGAGTCAATCTTTCAAAAGTTCTATTCATTAGACTGTTTTTCACATTATGCTAATTAGCAAAACATCTAAGTAGGCGGAGCTTGATGGTCCAATTGGCTTTTTTGTAGAGCACATGGAGCTGGACTTGTGTGTCAAATTTCAAGTCAATCAGACTTACAGTGTAAGGGGCGTGGCCTTCCCAAAAATGCATTTTCAATCCTTAATTACAGCGCCACCATCTGGCTGACTGGGCTCATATTTTAATAAAAGTTGATGCACATCGTTTCCAATCATTGGGCCGAGTTTCACATTTCTGGCCCATTCCAGCTCACGGGAATTTGAGCTCAAGCGGCAGACAACAAATAATAATAATGATAAACCGGCACAATTCCAGAAGGGTTCTACACCTTTGGGGTTAGAACCCTAATAATAATAATAATAATAATAATAATAATAATAATAATAATAATAATAATAATAATAAATATAGCCGCAAGCGGCAATCCGCGGGTTCTTACCTCGTTCACCCCAAACCAACCACCCTGACCCTCATCCCCTGCAGTCGATGACATCGGCCGCAGTGTTCCTCAAAGATCTGTGCAACACATAATCATGATAAGCCCCACATTTCTCCAAAGTTGATTTTCAGCTACATGCTAATGGAATTTATAGCGCCCCCTATAGGTTGAGCTGAACATGCTTTGTTAGGCGGATTCCCAGGCCTGTTTGGAACCTACCCACCAAGTTTTGTGATGATAGGATAAAGGGTGTGGGAGTTATGGCTAATCATTTCTAAGCCCCGCCCATTGCAAAAAGACATTGGTCCGTGGCGGCCATGTTTTTTGACCAATCTGGCTCATTTATAGTAGAAATGTGTCTTTTCATCCCCCGAAGGTTTATACCAAATTTGGTGTTGATAGAGTCAATCTTTAAAAAGTTCTATTCATTTGACTGTTTTTAACATTATGCAAATTAGAAAAAAATAGCGGCTTTCACGGTGCAAGAGGCTTTTTTGTAGAGGACTGTATGAAAAATTTCAAGTCAATAGCCCTCATGGCTTGGCAGGGAGAGCCTTTCAAAGTTTACACCCCATGTTATAGCGCCCCCATCTGACAGATTGGGATCAAATTTTTGGAGCAGCATTTGGATGTCATTTATACTCAAGATTTGTGTCTCTAGGTCCTTCCAGCTAGCCATAAATTAATAAAACACAAACAATGATGGTTAATGATGAATAGGCCACGCCCACTTTCACCTATCAAAATGGCACTCAAGATGTTAGTTAATACTTGCCCTGAGAGCATGCATACCAAATTTGATGATTCTTCATAGCAGAAGCCTGACAGGAAATGAACTGGTTCGGGTTATGAGTTAAATCTGTTTTCTAAATCTGCAGAGGGTGTCTGGTGAACAATGAATACAGGGACTCCATTTTGTTTCAACTACTTGTATTAACAGTTTCACACTTTAACTGAAACAGCTGAAATACATCCTATCTGAAAATATGGCAGTGTCCATGATATGAAAAAAAAAGTAAAGTTATGTATTTTTCGATCGAATGAGCTATACAAATGTGAAATAATGACAATACATAGTTTTGCTTATAATTAAAAGTATTAATTAGCACTATATTTGAAACGACATGAGAGTTCATACATCCACAGCAAGGCAGCACAGCATTTCCACATCATTGCAATAAATGTCTTTGTTAGGACAATTAATAACATGTAATGTCTTGTAACATCAAAGTAAACACCAAATATCCATTGAAAACACTCATCATTATAATATCAATAAACAAGAACCTTTTTGTAAAAATACCAAAACACACATTTTGTTTGTGTGTGTCCTTCAGCATATATATGGTTGCTTGACAGATGTTTTTTTATATGAATACAACCTGGTGTATTCAAAAGTTCCCCTTACAAAATTCAGTGTTCAAATAAAACATTCAAGATGTTGTATGTCATAAGTCAATGTCCCAAAAGAATCAGTCAGTGCTGCATATGTCATATTTGATTATTTTTAGCCAAACATGGTAGAACACACTAGACAATGTCATCATGAGTCCCTTCGTCTTTGCCCACACACCTGATGTTGTATGTCATAATACTGGCTTGGGAAAGCCTGAAAGAAAATAGAAAACATTTGTAGAATTAGTTATTGTGCCACATATATGGGCAAGGTCGGTAAACAGGTAACTGAGTGATGGCCTACCTTTTCCTGATTGAAGAAGTGATCCAGTAGTTTTGCCAGGCCAAAATCCTGCATGTTGATTGATGTAGTGCATCAGGAGAATGGAATTGCCCAAAGTAATGAGAAGGGCTTTCTGTACATACTTGACGGTCTGCCCAGGGGGGTTCCAGGTGAATTTGGAGATGATGTCTGTGCTCCTAATAGATACAGACATGGCTATAATTTATGGAAACAATTTGAGGTAGATGGACATAGGATTAGGAATTGTAAATGACATATTTAGCATGAAAAGCATGTGAATGTGATCAGTGTGTTAAAATGAGTAACTTACCTTTTTATGTAAGTTTATTTTCTTGAACTTGTGGTTGAAGGTATTCTGGACAACTATAGCTTCATATGAGTCTTTGGATTAGGATGTGGTATTCAAACAGGTGTAGGTTCCACAGCTTTTGATGGGAAATATTGGATGCTTCTCCACAGGTTAAGGTTTCTTTAAGAAAATGTGTGTAATGAGGATATATTTTGGAGACATACTGTCATTGCAATTCAGCCAATGTCATGATATAAAACAGAAGGCAAAGCAGGTAGCGAAAGAAAGAATGAATGATTTTCTATGAAACAAGTTAACTGTACCATATTAATTAACACCCAGTCATATAAATAAGAAAGATGTGATAACTCACCTGATAGAGGTTTACCTGTTGAAGGAGAAGTAGTCTAGTTGGATTGATATGGGATGCTGCCTCAGTGTGATGGTTGAAGGGCTCTATCTTGCACTCAGCGCAATTGACTTTGTACACTGGCGCTTGTGTAATTCCTATTTTGAATTCGACGCACATTGGAATTTTCCCTCCGCAGACGCACGTCCTTAAATTAGGGAATGACTTTGCGCTCCGGGGGCGGTTCAGCGAAAAGAGGAGGCGTGTCCCGGCGCAAACGTTCACTGGTGCTATTTTGCCGTTTCAAAAAACACTTGCGCCACAGACCAGGAAAAACCTAGTCTAAAGTCAGTGGCGCTTATTCAGATGCTATTTTAAGGGCGCATGCTTGGCCATAATGTAGCGTGTGCTTAACGTGCATACACTTTGCTTCTCTTATCTACAAGGAAGCAGCTCCCGTTTTTGCAACCCATGCAAAAAAAAAGTTGAAAAGATTTAAACAGAAGAACTAATTCTTTTTCCCTCTGATATGCGACGCGCCCGCCGTAGCCGTGAGGGTCCGGGAGTGGCAATGCGCGATGTGCTCCTAGTGGAGCGGGTGGACGGAGATGGAGTTGTAGGAGGAGGAGGAAGGGGCACAACAGGAGCAGGTGGTGCGTTTGGAGACTTGAGGCGATGCGCCTGAGAGGCTGCAGCAACATCGACACCCGGTCAAGACGGGCATTAATACCTTGCCGCATCCCGGACGGTGCGGTCCAGTCTGACAATGCTGCCAGGGCGTGTAGTGGGTCCGGATCCTCTGCACCTTGGTGTTTGCGCTGCTCCCTCATCAGCTGGCCGTTGCGCACTGCTCCCGTGGCCCAGTGCGATGTCCTGGGGATGCCAGCCTTAGAAACAATTGTGGCAATTTCCTCCCACGCCCGTTTAACCAAAGCTAATTTGGATGGATTTCTCCCATCCCCATACAAGGCCACTTCTCGGTCTTTTACTGCCCTGACGAGAACGTCGGTCTCCTCGGCTGTGAACCACTCCTGGCGTGCGCCTGGCAAATTCGCCATTATAAAAGCAATCCGCCATGGAACAAGCGCGCCTGCTTTTAAAGGGAATGTGAGATGACGCTCTGATTGGTTTATTGCACGTTACGCCCAAACCACACCTTTGAATAATGTAGCTACTTCAGACCAACCCATTTTAGATTTGCGCCGGGCGCAAGAGTCATTTATCCCGCCGGCATAATAACAACAGCGCCTGAGATCCGCCCACAAAGCTACTTGCGCTTTGCGTTTGATACTTGCGTTTCAGATCGTTAAGATAGAGCCCGAAGTGTGTGTGTGTGTGTGTGCGTGTGCGTTGTAAGCTTCCTCAAATATGAGAAATGACAATAACATGGGTTGATTAACAGTGGGGGAAAGAAAGTCTACAGAAGTGCATCATGTACCCGGCCATGATAGGTGTAATATACTGGGAGCATCAGCAGTCTTGGATGTACAGGTGATCAGTTTAATTGATTTTGTCATTTGGTACAAAATGTACACATTAGGTGTATTTCATTGCTAAGCATGTCTGCATTGAAATAATGGGAGACTCCTTTTATATTTCTTTCTTTATTTGGATCCCCACTAGCTCCAACAAACTGGTCGCTAGTCTTTATGGGGTCCATTGGAGTCTCCCAAGGTATTTCCTTTTCAGCAGAATAATGCTCAATATTGTTAAGCGAGTGTTTCAAATATAGAATGAAAGGGGGTCCTCTAGTTCTTAAGAATGTAAGATAAAATTAGATGTCTACATTAAACAAATTCATATATAGTTTTTATTTGATGCAAGAAAGAGAATAATGACATAAAAGACAAACCTTCCAATAAAACTATATTTATATTCTGCAGATCCCAAAACTTTGAGAAGAACAGTAGAAAACCCTTTTCTCAAAAATACTATAGACATATAGTGCCTTTTTTAGGGCAGGAAGGGCAGATGGCGGTTTCAGAATCTGGGCAAGAAGAGGGGTGCAAAAGATAGAGGATCTAATCTTCTTACGTTTGAACAGTTGTGTAAGAAATACTATATTTCTAAAAAACGTTTTTTAAAACATCTACAATTGAAACATTTCATATTATCAAAATATAAGCAGATAACATCTGAACCCCCATTACCACATTTTGAAAATCTCATAGTTCTCTATCAAAATGGGAGGAGACAGATTTCTTTATTTGATACAGCTCTCTTGTCACATGATAATGAGTATACCACTGAAAGATTAGAGGCATGGAGGCAAGATATGCAAGAAAACATAGAAGAAACTGAATGGGAAAAGGCATGCTTAAGAGCTCAAAAACAATCAATTAATAGAAGGATGAAGCTATAACAGTACAAGTGGTTGATGAGAACTTACGTTGCTCCAGTCAAACTCAACCTGTGGTCCCCTGACATCCCTTACACTTGTGTCAAATGTTTAGAGGAGAGAGGCACTCTGTTTCACTGTGTATGGGACTGTCCCAAATTAAAACAATACTGGAAAACAATCCTTCAAACCATAGCTGATGTTGTTAATGTGGAAGTCCCTTCTCAAGCAAAAGTGTGTATTAGGTATATATCCCCCAAATTTGATCATTAATTCAAAACAGACTACTTTAATTGATTTTGGACTCCTGCAGGCCAGGAGGATGATTGTCTTATATTGGAAAAAATTAGATGTACCTTCAAAACAGGTGTGGGTGAAGGAGATGGCGTCTTGTATTGTAATAGAGAAGCTGACTTACATAACAAGGGGAAAGGCAGAAGAATTTGAAGCAGTGTGGAAACCTCTAATGGAATTTCTTAGCCGTCAAGGTGTACAGTGACTTTGAAATTAGTCTGCTGCTGAGTGTGTCTATATTTAGTTATGTATAATAGTCTGTTTTGATGTGTTTGTTTAAATTTTTGTCATTTTAGAAACATAGTATAATCGGTCCTAAAAAATAAGTTATGTTAAAAATATTTACAAAATGCATGTGCAAACTTGTCACAGAACTTACAGACAGATGACTGATAATGGCATTATTTGATAATGTGTACAGGAAATAATGAAAATCTACAGAACTGCAATACGTACCATTTCATGATAGCTGTAATATACTGGCAGCACATCAACAAGTATGTTAGCACAATCTTTCACGTAAACATGATCAATTAAAGTGCCTTTGTCAGTTGTTGCTGTTTGTACATACTGGGTGTAATTATGTTCAGTGAAAAATCTCACCAGCTTACCATTATCCAGTGCATTTTCATTAAAGTCTCCCATAACGATTTTCATGCCAGGACATCGATCGATAAGGTCAATCAGTTGTTTTAGGTTTTGACAAAAGATGGCAACAGGATAACTTGTGGGTCTGTAAACAACTGCAGCAGTCAGGTTAATAGTCTTCACTTGAAATATCAAACATTCAATATTGTATCACTTTGTAGGCCATATTAGAACATCTTTTGTCACTGAATGATATATTCCAACTCCACCATGAGAGTCTTGTTTCAAATGTTGCAATTGTGGATGAGTATTGTCATAACTACCCCCTCGAGAAACATGTGTGAACAGGAAGCCTGTAAGACAGGGCTGCTGTGGTGGATCATTAACTCCTAACCATGTCTCTTCAAGGCAAATGCAATCAGCATTATTCATGTGAGTATTAGTTTGAACATCTGGAAAGTGAGCCTCAAGACTTTGAGTGTTGTGCAATATGATGGTAAAAGCAGATTGTGTGTTGTTGGTGGAAGAGAGAGGTGGTATAAATGGCTGCATTTTGCCCGTTGCTTCTGATACTTTTGCATTACAATAAATGGCAGATTCTTTAAAGTCCTTAATTGTTAAGCCACTTAGACTTGTAACACGACTTAGAGCGACATACGCATGTCCAGAGGAAAAAATCTTGCTGAGAGACACAACAACTCTCTCAATCGTTAAGCCTTGTACTTTGTGGATAGTGCATGCCCATGCCAACCTTATTGGATATTGTCTGCGTAAACCTCCATTACGGGTAACATTTTCTTCCTCGGGTTCTAGGATGGTTATCATTTTCCCTTCAGGGTCAATGTTGCGTGTTTTTGCCCGCTGTTTTTGACCGACCTTGGGGTCATCAAATGCCACATGGATGGAATTTGGGAAATTTTTGTCATTGCTTTCACTATCTTGATTGGCATCTACCATTTTAGCAATAGTTCCAAAAGCACCATTTACAAGTTCATCAGACACATCAATGTTTTTCAGCAACATGATACGAGCTCCGATTCCTACATGGATATATTTCTGGAGACATAAGACACAAGTATTGTAAACTCTGTGATGATGGCCATCTTTTAGCTGTAGTCTTCCTGTCTCAGCATTTCTCTCATAATCATGTGCTTCTATGGTGACAGACTCTGGACAGGTCACATTTAAGCGTTTCAGGTTATATTCATCAACCTCTTTATTTGTAGCATAAATGTTTAATGTGTCGTTGTCTTCTCCAGTTTCACAACTTTTGAGCATTTCAACATCACGGTCTTGGAGAGGTGTGCCCTTTGGATGAGTGCGTATACGATTCAAGGCATGAGCAAAGTCTGAGTCCTTTTGTCTGACTATTTGAGTGAGCTCAGCAATATGGAATTCATCCTCCCATAGGTTTATGTATTTGAAGTCGTTGTACAAAGCAGAACCTTTCACTGGGGGCAACTGATAAAAGTCTCCGACTGCAAGAATACACACTTTAGCAAATGCGGTGTTGTCACCTGGTTGCTTGATTTGTCTCAATCTTCCATGTACATATGTTCAAAGTCTGTGGTCAACCATAGATATTTCATCGATGATCAATATTTCAAGGTTTCCTAGTTTTGCACGCAAAGAGTTAATTTTTTCTTCTGTCAAGTTTTTGATGGGTAGGGACAGGTCTGTTCCGATTGAAAATGTATTATGTATAGTATTTGCATTTATGTTGTAGGCAGCTACACCTATTGGGGCTGTTAGTACAACAGTAGTGGCATCTGGTTGATCAGGATGGAGTCTTTTGAGAATTCTAGTTGATTCATAATAAATAGCCTTGATCAAATGGCTTTTGCCTGTTCCTGCTCCACCGGTAATGAATACTTTTAGGGGCTGAGGATTCTCACCATTGACTTTCTGCAAACACCACTGTCGAATTTTGTAGAAAACTGCAGACTGCTCCTCATTCAAAGATCGTAACAACTGTAAAGCATCAGCTCTTGTCATTTGAGTTGCATTAGCCTCTATTGTGTAAACAGATTGTTTATTTGGCTGTAGATCTGGGATGTTATCATTACTGCACTGTTGATCATTTGTGTCATTTGTGTCTTTCTCTGTTAATTTTTGACATTCCAGTCTTTCAAGCTCAGCTTGAGGGCAAATCTGTGCCCATGCATCTTCCAGTTTCCCATTTTCTTCCAACATCTTCTCTGCTTCAGCTATTTGGTCCGCTTCTTTCTCAAACAGAGCCCGGTTTCTACCCACTATAGATTTGACATTTTCCAATGTGTTGTTCTCATTGTTCACAGCACCATGGTCATAAAAGTCTTTGTAAGTTTCAAACTGTGCAGGTTTCAGTTGGCAGTCCAAATAATGGAGCAAAAATAGTTACAGTATGCTTTGGTGGTAGGCTTCAGACTGCTTTATTGGTGACAATCTAACATAACGGATCATAGCAGGTTTCTCTTCATTAGTTCTTTTGGTAATAAACCCAAAGTTATTTTTCAACTGGATGACATTATTGTTATCACCTTTGGGGATTTGCGATTTAGGAAGAACTCTGTACTCTGAGGCAAATGTTGCAAGGCACATGTTTAGAAATGGTGGCGTGTCTGGTCTGTTTTTGTATCGGTCCACAATGTTTTTCATCCATAAATGCTGGTCATCAGTCTGACTGTTATCATGTTGCTGTTTAAGTTGACTCAATGGTACACTCATTCTGACAGGATGTTCACCAGTTGGTATGAACTGCGTGCCACGTGAACAGTGTTTGAGTGGTAGGCCTGTTAATCTGTAACAACATTCTTGTGCTGAAACTTGTCGGCTTTGCAAGAAAACTGTGCCAATTTTTTTCATTGACTCCTTGGCTTGTAAATTTTCATTCATGGCCTCCTTTTGAGCCTGATCAAGCAGCAGTCCCATTTCTCGTTCAGTTTTGAGGGCATATGAAATAATATACACGACACATGAATATGCATCAACAACAAACTGAATGTCCATGTTTGCTTGCCAGCAGCGAAGTAGATCAGGATTGTACTGGTTTATCCAAACATCTTGTGGTTTCCGTTGTAGTACGATGCTTGTCCGTTTGGTAAGCAAACAATTTGCTTTCTGAAACATTTCTTGTGATATGCCAAAATGTTGAAAAAATTCCTCAGCAGTATGGAATTTTTGTCTATGTTCACGGTTTGAGAGGACAGTTTTCATTTGTTCAAACAGTTTCTGGACACTTTCAGTTGTCATGCCAACTGGGCGGATGTCTGGCTGTTCAAGAATTTCCCCTTCACTTTTTTCAGAGCCAGTCTCTTGTTGTCCCTTAAATTCTGCATCAATACCTGGTCTGGTGATAAATGTGCGTTCTGAGACAGGTCTCGGAAAGTTGAATCTGCAAAGTATTTCTCCTTTCTTCTTCTTCTTTGCATTGTTCTGGTCACAAGATTTTGCATGGTATTCACTATGTTTTTGCACATCAATTAAATCCAACAGTTCCGGATCAGATGGCATTTGACATGTGACATATTTATCACAGAACTCTACAACTTTTGCATCAGAGTCTTTGTCTATTTTTGGAGCTTTGTCAACCCAAAATAATGCATGTATGTGGGGTGAGCCACGCATCTGAAACTCCACTCGATAAAAGTAATCTGTGATCTTGCCTATTGGTGCTGCAGGACTCTGGAGAACATCTCTTAAGAAGCAATGCCATCGGTAGTCAAACATCCTGGCTGCAGTTACTGGATTGCATTTTAATAATGAACATTTTTGTTGCCACGAAAGGTCTTCCAGGTTCACTTGTTTACGTTCTTGCCTTAACATAGCATTCAGCATTTCAGGCCATCTCATGTCAGCAGAGCTAAATGAACAGAACCATGTAGGAATACCGAGCTGCCTTATCATTGCAAACAAATCTTTCTGTGCTGATTGCCAAAATGGAGGTGTTCCTCTGATAGGCCTGAGAAATTTGTAGCCCTCATCAAAATGCAGAATGTTTTTCAAAGATTCCGGGTCTGTAAGCATGTCTGTGGTAACCTCTTAGGTCAAACCTTTGTCTGTTCCTTTTCTCAGTGCTATTGACACATTTGACAAAATTTGATTCAGTTCTGACATATATTGAGCATAGAATAAATAGTCAGTGTTTTGAGCAAAGCGGCCGTCTGCATTAAGTATTCGTTGATTGAAATATTTGTGTAGAGTTATCCTTTCTGGGCGCTCATCGTGAAAAGTAGGCGCTCCTTTTGGAAATAAGACTGGGAAACATTTGGGTTCATTTGTACCATCAGACAACAGTCTAATTGGAGAATTTTCTTCTGCTGGGGCAATGGATAAAATGCCATCAAAATGCTGATCTAGTATCTCTTGACCCAAATCCACAGGTTGTAAACAAGACGATGCAAACATCCCATGCTGGTCTTTAATGTGTGAAAAATCTTGTATTTCTGGTGCATCATCTTCATCCTTGTCAGAGATGTCATTATCAATACAAGTTTCAACTTTCTCTTCACTTTCAGTCATCTCATCTTCATTTGTTTCATTCTCCGTTTCCTCTAATGTATTGATCCATTTTGGGTTAATACTCACATCCTTGTACCGTGTATTATTGAGTATTAGATAATTCAGACCATTTTTTATATTTCCAGTATCCACGTGCATGTCTTGATAGTGTCCTTTGTAAGTCAATTTACGTTTCAGTTTCATCCTCACCATTTTATCCTCACTTTCATCTCTTGGCAAAATGCTGGTCACATGCGAAAGATTGGATGGCACACACACAGTTGGTCCTTGCACAGAGTTCTGGCCTCCCTTTTTCAAAGGTATGAGTCTAATAAAGGGAATGTGCAGAGAAATTAGGCGTTGTTCCAACTCATTGAGACATTCTAGCTCAGGTGGAATGGGTTTCAAATGCAAGTTGTTAGCAACACTCTGGACAGGCACTTTACCCTTGAGAAGATGTCTGTCACATGTATGACAGATCCATAATTTGGAAAAAGCCTCGTCTTGAAAACTGCAAGTTTTTCCACAGGATTTATCACATACATGCAAATACGTACTTGTTATACATTTATCAGCAAGTGCATTGCCATCAGAACCCACTGCAGAATATGTGTTTTTCATACAGCGTTTGACTTGTTTCCTGAAGAGAAGTCTGTGACAACAACAGCAAACATATTCGGGGCCATTCTTTACTGTTTTACGGAAATCCTCTATGACACAAGTAATGTCAAATTTCCTGTCCTTTTGTTTTTAACACTGATATGTTTTGCACTTTTAACTGCATCTCTGAATTTTTCATCAGTGTGATACTTATGCACTGTTGCCTCACATAATCGTTTCTTCAGATCTGGTGTATTTGCATATCTTCTCTTACTCTGCTCACGAACATGTTGTTGAAACTCTTGCTCAGAAGCATATCTTTTCTTACTCTGCTCACAAACATGTTGTTGAAACACTTGGTCAGAAGCATATTTTTTCTGACTCTGCTCACGAGCATGGTATTTATACTCCAAGTCTGTGTGGTACTTTTTGTGACTTGCATTTATAGTGGAATTTCTGTATTGCTCATTTGTTGCATATTTTATTCTTTCTCTTTTGAGATGTTTAGCTTTCCTCATGACATCTGATGCTTTTCTCTTATCTGAAATCTGCTCTTTGTTGGCTGCATAGGTTTCTTCCAAAGCCTTCAATTTCCTCTTTATTGACCAACGATCTGCATTCTTTCTTTGTCTTTCCATCTGAACTTTGTTCATCCTGACTTCCTTGTTTGTCAAATGGTGTACATATGGAGTCATTGTGTGCATCCTTTACACGTCACAACATCATTATGATTCCCATCCTTGTGATTCATGTAAATAGCCTCAGCACTTCTGTTTCCTGCTTGATGGTTACCTGGTATGTAAATGCATGGGTAATGATTCCATCTGTCTGCATTAAATGTGTATATGTCAACCTTTAGTAGGTTAGCAGCTGCCCAGATTTCAATCTCAGTGGCAAAGGAACCTGAGCATTTCATTTTTGAACTGTTTAAATGATCTGGAATAGAGGAACGTCCGGCTCTCAAGTAGTTGTGGAACTCGGCTGCATGCATTTCCAGGTGCTGACAACTGCAGACTAATTGAATAATCCAAAACTATAATCACAACTCAAGTTCCTTTCACAAATTAACAGTCGTTCATTTTGCCTTAACGATGAGCAGAGGAAGTTCATTCATTGCACACATTTCTTATAATCTAGTAAAGTTCATACAGCACAAACACAAGTGGCCAAAAGTGCAACAGGTGAAAATTAATTAAATATAAGAAAATGATGCAGTCTGGTGCTTCAATAAATTGCTGATAACAATGTTCAGATGAGGTGTATAAATTTGGAAGGTGCCTGCTCACACTCACTCAATTTTATTCTTCTTTTCTTACCTCAACCAATATTTAGTAGGGGTGGGAAAAAATAACTGATTAATCACGATTCGGACGTGGATGATTCTGAATTGATTCACAAAGAGTCAAAAATCGATTTTCTACATGTTTATTGAAAACGTAATGTTGACGGAACAAAAGGGGCAGAACTCCGAAGTGCGGAAGTGCGGCGCGCAGACAGTCGATGGCGTGCACACAACAAAAAACATGGGATGTGTCCTGAATGTCTGTACTCACAAACAACTAATGGGTAGAACATCCATCCATTGTCAACCGCTTGTCCAAAATCGGGTCACGGGGGCAGCAGCTTCAGTAGCGAGCCCCAGACTTCCCTTTCCACATTAGCCAGAGTTAGCCACATCGGCTAACTCTGACTGGGGAATTCCCAGGCGCTCCCAGGCCAGAGAAGAGATATAATCCCTCCACCTGGTCCTGGGTCTACCCCTAGGTCTCCTCCCAGTTGGACGTGCCAGGAACACCTCCCTAGGAAGGCGGGTAGAACAGTCTGAGGCATTTGTTCACGCCGAGCAGCTCGAGAGCAGCGTGGAGACCGCTGTTAGCCGTTAGCAGTTAGCTGTGGCATTGAGTGCGCCTGTAACTATCGGGTATTTCTGTCATTCTACACTGCGTTCAAATGGTTACTTAAAGCCATCGTTCCCAGCCGCATACATCGTTATTAAGCTGAATCCAAGTCAATGTGAAAACTGTATACACTGTCACAGTGGCGCCACCAGCTGGAATCCTGTACGCACTGTGCGTACTTTTTTTGAAGGTGAAATTTTTATTTTTTTTAAAGCAATTTGTATTCTGTGTAATTTCTCTCTCCCTCTGCTTAGTGGCTTGGGATCACTTTTTCATAGCCTATATCCCTCTCTGCACAGAGATGCATTTATATATAGGAACAGTATAGGCTAGTGAGTGTCAGGCTTGGGGGGTTAAAGGGGGGACTATGGAAAGGGGAAGGTGGACCCAAATGCAGTTACAAACGAGAGGCAAGGATATGGGGAACAAAAGGCGAGCTTTATTAACAAAAGCTGAATTTCACAAAAACCAAGGGAGTCAAAAGTCAAAGTAACAAAAGAAAGCAAGGCAAAGTAGCAACAAAAACAGCAAGACAAAGTACAAATCAAAGGCAAAGTTCAAATCAAGAATGCAAATGGCAAAATCCAAAATCCGAAAACACATACCAGAGACGGGGGAACAAGGGACAGACAGGAGCAGGAACATGGACGGGAGCATGGACGAGACAGACGCTGACAAGAACAATGACCAGACAGGGAGTGAAGGGAAACACACAGACTAAGTACACAGACACTGATGACGAGACGAGGAACAGGTGAGGTGGACCAACAGGTGAGGTAACGAAGGGGAGGAGCACACAAGGACATGAGGGGAACAAAACAATAGACAGAGGGAGCCAGAGGGAACATAGGAAAAGACACAGGAGAACTTAAAGGACACATGAGGGCATGGAAAAACAAGACACAAGACAAGATACAAAGACATGGAAATCAAATACAAGAAGCCACAAGACAAAACCAGACAAGAACACAACAGACAGATTTACAGTCATGACAGTGAGCACCATACATATGTCTTCTACAAATCCTGACGATGTTTGGAAAGTTTGGATGAAAACAAATGCTGCAGGTCTGCAGTGCACTGTCCAGGGTGCTGAGCCGGGGCCGGATTGGAAGGTTCAGCAGGCTAGTTATTCAAATTATGCAAATCAGTGGGTGACACCAAACAACGTCTGCCCAAGCAAGTCAGAGCTTCAGACTGGTATGTAACGCTGTTACTGTGATGATAAATGACACTTAAATACTGAACCTGTGTCTATAATAACTACACCCTGACATGTAAATGTGACATCTGTCTTGGTTCATTTAATTTAACTTAAAATTTGGACAACTAACTGCATAATATATGAATCAGAAACAGAAATGCTTTACAGTAGCTCCCATTCAAAGTCAAGAATATGCAGAAAAATAGTAGTCGTAATAAAAATTATAATAATAATTATACTAATAAATAATAATAAACTATATATATGCTGCATATTTACAATTGAAGTCTACTGCAAGTGTACGTTTTACCATTAAATGTTATTTTATACATTATCATATTTTATAATGTTCTGTCATGGAGTACATCACTTCACTGCTAACAGAAAAGAAAGCAGCTCACTGCCAGTTGCAGCTTCTTATCGTGATCTGCAGTTTTTGTTAATTTTTTGTCATGATTGTTATTATTAGTACTTAGATTATCAAAAATCACAGTTACATGTCAGGATGTGGTTATTATAGACAGATTCAATATTTAACTGTCATGTGTCATCACAGTAACAGCGTTACATAAATTAGCAGCTGTAAACACATAAACACATTATAAAACACATCATGTGGTCCCCTTTAAACGCCGGGTGAAGGTATATATTTTGGTAAATAACCGCCGGTTCCAAATTAATGCCGAGTCTAATTTTTTTTTTTTTTTAAAAACATCAAGGAAGAAGACACGACCACTGACACTGCACAACTTTTTTCTTCGCCTTTTTCACGTATCTTGCTTGCTTTCTGTCAGTCATCACACTGATGATCGCCATGGCTCCGGTGCAGCAAACTTTCTGTCTTAAAATATGCAGAGGAAAACGAAGCAGCTGCTAGATGTTTCTCTGTCGACCCCGAGAGAGGGAATTGGCGAAAAAATAAAACAGAGCTTCAGCGGCTGTCCGAGGAGGACAGCAACAGGACCAGGCTGCCTGCTGGAGGGAGGAAGAAGGCTAGCGAGAAGCATGAGATAAACATGCGGGAATTAGTTATCAGCAAACGGGCACGCCACGAGAGAGTGTCCTGCAAAATGATCAGGGTGACGGAGAAACAAATGTACGCCACCGTCAGTGACAGCAGAGATGAGGAGTTTGCTACGAGTGCTGGTTGGATAAATCGTTTCCTCCACCGCACCAAGATTTCAGAGATTGCCAGAGATTTCACCGAGAAGCTGGCGAAGTTTGTGACATTTTCATCCTGGATTTTTGTGAGGAGGGAATTAAACGCCTGTCCCAAATAAACACCTGGTCTGTTAAAACTTATTGGTGGCCTGGCGGTTTGGATTTCTGGAAAAATCACATGCCTGGTATGTCCTGCATCATAAGAAGCAGGCAGCGCTGGCAAATGCAAAGATTCAGTGTGAGAAGCACATGAATAGGCCTAATTATTTTTTATAAATATATATATATATATTTATTGTTAATGGACCGAGCAAAAAAAATGTCAAATGTATTCTGGTACATTGAAACTTATCATGATAATAATGAACAAAGTAGGTGTGTGAACTCATTTTTAATTTTATTCATTCTTCTTTCCCACTTTCTATACTGACAAAGACCCCCCTTCCTTCAGTTCATGAGTGTGATTGTGTGCAGATGTGTAACTCACTGCTGAAAAAAGCCCAAAAATGAAGACCAGTGGTGCTTCAAAAATCATAGCCAAGTAAAATAAAGGCATTTTAAGCTTTTTTCATCAATCATATGTGACCTAGGGAACCCCAAGACTAGTATTGCGTGTCGGGGCTAAGCCATAGGGTAATTTCAATATTTCTTACTAACAGGTATTCAAGTAAATGAATAGATGAGGAGGAGACGATCTACAAAATTACTGTACTTTATTTTCCTCAAATGGTTGTAAAAAAATATATATACATATAAACAGTTGTCAATAAATAATTTCAATGAAGACTAAGAATGTGTTTGATTGCTGATTCACCACAAGTTGATGACACCAAGAATAAGTCAGCTGCTCATACACTTAGTCTACTCTGTTTTCGCCAAAAGAAAAGAAAGAAGCATTATCACCCTGAAACCAAGCATAAACATTCCACTAAGGGCGAGGGGGGACAGAAAAGCCAGCCGAGAGTAGAATCACTCAGAGGGAGATAGCTACAGATCATAACAGGACTATAATGAAGGTAACCACACATAGGCACTGGGTCACTGACACCCCATATTTGGGCAAAAGTCCACTGCAAATTGAATACCGCCCATAGGCTTAATTACTGCACACACACACAAGCTTAGTAAAAAAAGAAGCTTCACTATACAAATGGCTATTGCCAAACAGACCCACTGGATCGAACGTGCAGACTATGCTACCCTCTAGGTTCTCCCAGCCCCGGCTGACAACAACAAAAAAGGAAAAGCAAGCCTCGCCAAACCAAAACAAGAAAACAATAAATGAAAATAAATTGGAGGTGGTTTCACACACAAATAGCAAGGCATACAGAGTAGCTGTGCAACCTAGCTTGGACCCACTAACTTGGTGTCCTAAATTAGGGAAAAACAGTGGCTACAATTGGCTCCTGAAATTAACAAAAGACCACATTAATTTCATGTTCGTCCAACTGACAGAGCCAATATGAAATCTGGTTAGAGAGATGAACCATTCATACCTGGTAACATCTGTACTGATTTTATATGATGAAAACAGGCTAGACATTTCCGCACAGACAACTAAAAAGACAAATGAGTACATATTCAATACATAGCCGCACATACATTTATCTTAGCTCAGAAATGACACTTTAACACATAACATTTACCTTCGTAAAATCTTCAATAAACCTCCTTTCAGCTAGCCATCCGTTGTTTAGACCCAACAAAACGAGGGAGCTACAATGTTAGGTGCACAGTATTAATAGAGCCGCCGCACTTAACAGACAGACCAAAATCATAGCCACTGAGCCCATAGTCAAGTGGCAGCCAATAGGCTCCATTTCTGATCTTAATTCTTCAATTACACTTACAACTGTGTGACATTTACCTGTATAGCGTCTTCACGAACAATTCATGCTGTTAACCATCCACTGTTTGGGCCCGACACAAACGAGGACGTGCCACTACAGCTGATGATGCCGACCAGCCGATAGACGAACAATACACTGTAATGTTAGACACGAAATTTGTAAGTTTACAGCGTGCATCAATTGTTCAATGCTTAGGCGCTAACAACAACGTTTCCCTTACCGTTTAGTCTTAGATCACCGCCGGCAGGATTAACCGTACTCTCACTGCTGCAACAGTGGCGCCACACGCTTTCAAACAGGGAGACTGAGCATTTTACCCACCCTACCGGCGCTACTTCTGGTCATGTGACTCGCATGCGTCATATGACGCGCTACACTTAGTTAGTGAGAATTACCACCAGGTGTTCCCCCTCCCACCCGTCACACATAGAAACTACTTTGCAATGTTTTTCTTGAACTTCCACTTTTAGATAACATTTTAAACTATCAGAATCTTTTATTTTGTTTTACTTTTCATAAAGTACATTCTAATAAGACTAAAATACTTTTACTTAAGTCAGGTATTACTACTCTAAAAATTATAAGAATTCTTCTTCCTTCACCTTTAATACATACCTTTAAGTTTGTCGAGGCAAGTTTTCAGATCACGATGTACATAAAAGATAACCATGGAAAAAGAAAATGACAGTTACAGTTAGTGACAGACAAAACATGCATCAAAACACATTCGTGTAGAATCATGTACAACTGAAAAATTAAACAGCATTAGCAAGAGTAAGATTTAAATCACATCACATTAAATCATAATTAAAGTAAAAATTAAAATACGCAAAAGTAAGTAAAGAAAATAAACACTTAATACAAGGAAGATAAATAAAAATACAAAACATACCAAATTAGAATCATAATATCACAATACATACATCAAATGTAATTTTCTGGGGTCTGATAACAGGAAAGATCAAATACATGTTGATATAAATGTTGTGCATTTTTGGAATTCATATTTTTAAGTGAGTCACAAAATATAGAGCGGGATTTTTATCAAAATATACACCTGCACCCGGGCAGCTACCTTGCTACTTGAAGCTAATCGACTCACAGAACTGAGTGATAGCGACACTGTGGCTAAAACGACACCTGGCCGGCCCAGTGAAGACACTCGGCTCACGGGGTGGATGTATAAGTACCGTACAGGGACGTGCACATGATTATAAAGGGGCAGGGGCTCAAAGTCAGAAAAGGGCAGTAGATTGATTAATGTAAAATTAATAAACAAATACTTAGCTGTGTATCCTGTGTAGCTGTGAGTGATATGCAATTGCCATTTCTTTTGTGTCAACAAATTATTGTCAACATGAGTTTATTCACATCATCATAATACTGAGGTTAGGACAACATGCAATTCAGCTGCAATTCTTAAAAAGCAATAAAACACTGGTTTATTAAGCTATTTATTGGAGGGCAAGTGCAAACTAGAAATACAGGCTACACATCTAAAGATGTGACAAAACCAAGAAATGACTACTGTGACTGTTAGTAGGAACAACAATGTTTACAACAGCAAAGTCACAATAAACTCAATATCTGGAAGAAGTTTAAGATTTGTGGCAAGATAAACAGCCGACACAGACAGCTGTCAGATTATTCTTAACTCTGGTGAACAAGCAGTTAGCTTAACAAGCACAAATGGGCGCTTTTCTGAAATGACTCATATTTAAGCACGTTGAACAAGTGGAAGGCCACTTGTTAGCCCCCACAAGAAGTTATGTTAATGGTTTATAACTCATAAAGGTTCAAGTCGCTCCACTGTCACATCTCATCTACGTGCATGGTGGAGTTCTGATGAGGTAGCGGCTTCTCTCTCTCTTTGTCTTCAAAATAAGAGCTTTACATTGCACCCCATTGGAGTTTAGAACTGGGTTCTTAGCGGGGGGCTTTTAATTTGAAAGTACCGACCGTTCGTAGAGAGAGACAGAGCGGAGCCGCAGCGGACAGAGAAGCTGCTTTAAGCTGGCTTTATACCTCCGGATCCGGACGAATTCCGTCCGTCCGTACCAAACGTTCTCGCCGCTACTGGCCTACATACCTCCGTCCGGTTTCAGCGTTTTTTTGGACGTAACTACGATGGCCGGGAGGTGCAAACCAAAATTACAAAATGTGAAACACTTTTACGAAGCTTGAGAAAAATTTACATTTTGGAAAACATTTTTATATTTCATTAAACAAAATTACATTACCGAATCAAATTTACATTTCAGAAAACAAATTTACATGATACAAAACACTTTTACAAACGCCGAGACAAATTTACAAGTGGTGAAACACTTTTACAAGTCCCAAAACAAATTTACAAATAACATCAACCGGAAAGGGAATGTACCAACTCCGGTTTTGAACCGGAATTATACAACAAGTAGTTCCGACCAAGCAATCTGATTGGTCAACAAGACATTTTGACCGTGCTCAAGTCAGCATGACAGCACGCCTGACTCATTACTCAAAATATTACTCCGCCAAGTCTGTGGCAATAGTGTATCCATCTACATGGCAACATAGTAACTGTCAGAGCTGGAGCAAAAAAAAACAAAAAGTACGGCTTGAAATTCAAACTTTCTGCCGTAAAATATGCAGAGGAAAAGTCGGGAGAAGCAGCCGCTAGACATTTCTCTGTCGACCCCAAGAGAGTGAGAGATTGGTGATAAAAAAAAAAAAACGGAGCTGTCCGAGGAGGACAGCAACAGGGCAAGGTTGCCTGCTGGAGGGAGGAAGAAGGCTAGCGAGGAGCTAGAGATAAACATGCGGGAATGAGTTATCAGCAAACGGGCACGCCACGAGAGAGTGTCCCACAAAATGATCAGGGCGATGAGAAACAAATGTACGCCACCGTGAGTGACAGCACAGATGATGAATTATCTGCGAGTGCTGGTCGGCTGAATCATTTCCTCCGCCACAACAACTTCACTTGCAGAAGACAACTATTGCCCAGCAGGATGCCGGAGAAATAACCGAGAAGCTGGCGAAGTTTGTGACATTTTCATCCCGGATTTTAGAGAGGAAGGAATTAAACGCCTGTCCCAAATTGCCCCCTGGTCCCAAAGAAACGCCTTGTCTGTTAAGTGATTGAAACAAATAAATGCCCCAGCTATTATTTATTTTCCCTTCAGTGTGAGAGACACTATTTTGGCCGCGGTGAAAACGTTTTATAAAAAATATAAAAGAAAAAAAAATCAACATCTTTGTTATAACTTGGGCGATAAAAATAAGCCTTTTCTGTTTATCTGTGCAGTATTGATTTAGTTCGGGAAATTCCGAGATCGCGATAAAACATTAACGTCAGCTCAGACTTCACTCTTCTGGGACTAGAAAATCCTTTCTGTTGCTAGGTCGTTACTAAGGGTTGGATTATTTGATGGAGTGGTAAACTACGTTCCATTACACATATGAGTCAACTGACGTGACTGATTTTAATTCAGTTATTAGTCAGACCCCATGTGTTTCCATGGAAACGCGACGCACACTCGCAAAAACCTTTCAAATTTGAGAGCAAATTGTCCATCAACATGGATATATTTTGATTATACATTTTATTTGTGTTGGTATTAGTTGTATAATCGCAATATTACCCTTGAGGGTGTGCTTTAACGTAATTTGAGCACTTCAGTGCTGCTTGCGGGTTAGATCGATGGACCAGATATGCTGCAGCAGTGCATAAAATATTTTAATGAGGGACACTCGTAATCGTGTAATCGTGGACATGATGTCATGTTTACACGGTGTTCACATCAGCTTGAGGTCTCTGAAAAGCAAACTGAATGGAGCCAGGTTATATCGCAGAAGGGCTTACTCCTCTACTCCTGATGTGAACACTGTGTAAACATCACATCATGTCCACGATTAGACAACGTACGAGTGTCCCTCATTAAAATATTTTATGCACTGCTGCAGCATATCTGGTCCATGCCCCTTAAAAATTCTAAAGACCGACCACACGAAGAACAAAACCGCGTTAAACGGCTCATATGTTGTCCACAAAACGGGCAAAACCTCACTCGATGGCTGTCCATCTTGAGCTCACCATGAAATTCCATCAACAACAACAACAACTCGAATTGGCCGCTGCCGGGTTATCACTTCCGGTTCAACCCCGGAGTTGGTACATTCCCTTTCCGGTTGATGTTATTTGTCAATTTGTTTTGGGACTTGTAAAAGTGTTTCACCACTTGTAAATTTATCTCGGCATTTGTAAAAGTGTTTTGTATCATGTAAATTAGTTTTATGAAATGCAAATTTGTTTTCTGAAATGTAAATTTGTTTTCTGAAATGTAAATTTGTTTTCTGAAATGTAAATTTGTTTTATGATATGTAAAAATGTTTTCCAAAATGTACATTTTTCTCAAGCTTCGTAAAAGTGTTTCACATTTTGTAATTTTGGTTTGCACCTCCCGGCCACCGTACGTAACGCAACTTATCCTCTAGAGGGCAGTGTCGTGTCATAAATGACAGGGCCGTTGACATGGCAACCGTTGCTATGTCACAGGGTTGTCATGTCAACGACGCTTCATTACCGGCACCAGCATCATAAAAATAATAACATGGCTTCAGTAGAGGAGGTTATTATACTGTCTTTATTGAGAAACAGGCAAAAAAGGAACAAAAACTGGACGAGGCAGTGGCATGTGCAGCCACTAAATGAGAATCGGCACTTAAATGGCGAGTTTATTGCTTTAGTTCTGCCGATGAGAGAACTTGACGACGAAAGGCACTTCCAATACTTTCGCATGTCCGCCGCTTCATTTGACGTCTTGCTACGCCGGGTAGCTCCAATAATCAATCATGCCGCATCCCACAGATGCTGAGCGACTGGCTGTGACCTCACGCTATCTGGCAGCAGGGATCAGCCAACAAGCCCTGGCAGCCAGCTACAAGCTGGGAACTGCGACTCGAAAATAATCAGAGAGGTGTGTCAGGCTCTGTGGACTGCGCTGAGGGAGGAGGTGAAGTTCCCACAGGGCAATCAATGGGAGGCCATCTGGGAGGGCTTTTAGTAGAGATGCACCGATCAGGATTTTTGGGGCCGATCACCGATTACCGAAAGCAGTATCTGCCGATCCCGATATTGCCGATCACCGATCACAGCGTCAAATCCATAAATTCTTCTATATTGTTGTCTTGTGTAACTTTCATATATTTAATTAATGATTCTTCTTACACAACATTGACATTGTATTATTAAGTATAAAAATTAGGAGATGAGAAAGTATCATGAATTGACCACCGTTTTATTGCAGGCTGAGGCAATGTGCAATATCTCACATTTTAGAGACTCTCTTAGAGACAACTTGGACTCAGCTTACATAGAGTAACTGTAGCTTACTAGTGGGAATGCATGCAGTCAGGGTGGGAATTTTGTCATTTTAGGGGCAAGTCCATTTGGCCTTCAGTTTTTTTTCAGGGGCACCAAGGCCACATGACAGGGCACAAAGGCCACTGGGTAAAATGTGTTGATTTACCTTTCCTTTCAGACTGATACCATAACATCCTAATTTATAATAAGACTAGGATTGTGTATTAAAACATTTTTTTTATACCAAAAGCAAGTTAAAGTTACATTAGAAAGTAGTTTTTGTTAAGTAGGGTTAGGGTGAGGTGATTTTTGTGACACCTCACTGAATATTAGTGTTATTGAATATTTCTCTGAATAGAAATTCCCCAAAATTATGGCAAAGCACATTTTTTCCAAACAAAAAATTGTAGAATAACCAGCAAGAGACCACTGATGTGTGGAGTGATTTTGGTGACACTACACTCTGAATAATAGTGAAGTTATTGAATTTTTTGTAGTTTCTCTTTTCGGTGTTGCACTTTGTAGACGGTCCCTGCGCCCTCATCTCACAGCTGGCTGACCATACAGACCAGAGTTAATGTCCAGCCGCTCGTTTTGATTAACATGCGGTTGTAGCTCGTTGTCTACCTTACTACGGTAGAAAAGACCCGTCGTTTGTGTTTTAACAAGGTTTCACTTATGAGTTATTGATCCGGGAAGTTCGAATCTGTGAATATAAGTATACATAAGTCAGTTACGTATCATGTCAAAACCGGCTGCGCTCGCTTTCGCACCTGTGCTGTAAGTTTCGTACTTCTGTTTTGAGATGCTGCTGCTGTTTGAGAGGCTTTCACGTGAGATCATCGTGATGATGAGACTCCACCTGCGCGAACCGCGGACTCACTGAAGTTACTGTGAGTGACTACTGTGCACTCAGGTGGCTGTAATTCAGGGCAAGCTCGCTACGCTGGCCAGGGGCACAGAGGCCACTGTGGCCGTACGATGATTTTTTTTTTCACGGGGCATCAAGGCCAAAGTGCGGGGCAACGGCGGCCATGAAATTCCCTCCTTGCATGCAGTTAATGCACTGTCTTTATACTTAAACGTCATCTGATCGGCCTGATGTGATCTATTTTGAGAACTCCGATCAAGACCGATAGGGGCATTATCGGCCGATTGCGATCGGTTGCCGATCGATTGGTGCATCTCTAGCTTTTGGATGCAGTGGGATTTCCCAAATTGCGTCGGAGCCATCGACGGGAAGCACGTCCGCATCAAAGCGCCAGCCAACAGTGGCAGCAGCTTTTTTAATTACAAAGGCTTTTTCAGTTTTGTTTTGATGGCTGCCTGTGACGCCAACTACTGCTTCACCTTTGTGGACATCGGAGCCTTCGGCAGAGAGAGCGACGCTGGTGTCTTCAGCCGTACCCAGTTCGGAGAGCAGCTAATTCAGGGACGGCTCCCTCTGCCGCCACACGCTCCTCTGCCTGGGACAGATGTTTTGACACCGCCTGTTTTTGTGGCTGATGAGGCATTTCCACAGAAAATCAACCTCATGCGCCCATACCCAGGTAAGTGAGTGAAGTAGCCTTTCTAATATCTTTTCTTTTTTTTTTTCCTTTTTTTTACCATTACAACATTAAAATGTTGTTAACTAGTGTATTGTCTCACTGTTTATCCTCTGGAATTTCTAACAATAATGATATTCTGTTAATAGGATCTCACCAACTGTCTCAGGAAGAAAAGGTATACAACTACCGGCACTGAAGAGCAAGGCGAGTGATTGAAAATGCCTTTGGCATTCTTGCTGCCAGATGGCGGATCCTGGGAAGGGCTATGGAGTTCTGCATCGACACAGCTGAAGATGTCACCAAGGCTTGTGTGGCTCTCCACAATTTTCTGTCCAAAGGAGACCAATCCCTGCCCGAACAGAATCGCTACATACCACCAGGAATGGTCGACAGGGATGGTGCACCTGGTGAGTGGAAGCAGGTGGTTCAGGGAGACATCAACCTCATCAGCACTCGGACATACCTGTCCCTGGCGAGACACCATTTATTTTGTACTGTTTGTCGCGGTGACCCGGCACTGTGGCATCGTACAGATGGATATATCCTCTCACCAGCTCACAAATCTGCTCCTCCAAATTTTGCGCAATTTTTAAATGACCAATGTTGTTGTACTCTCTTCTTCTTTGAATTTCCGGCAACTTCTCTCTTCTTCGTCGATGTTCGCAATGGAGTGACTTCTGACTCTATACTGCCCCCCGCGATTTCCGGTGGTATTGCTCCGTTTCGTCCGGAGCACTCCGGATTCGTAAGCTCAGAGGCAACGGATCCACTGACGGATGAAACGACCTCCGTTTTTACCGTAGGGTATAAATGGGCCTTTAGGCTCAACACACACACTCACACACGACACAATATTACGTACGAAATGCGTACGGTAGATAACCGTGGTGTTTTTATACCGCTGTTTTTGACATCTCTTTGAACAACAGGAATTGATTTATTCATTTAAAAAAAACACACAAAAAAAGGGCACTTTTTAATATGAGGCAATAAGAGCAGGGACTCAAGCACCCCTTGGGCCTTCTGTGTGCACGGTCTTGCTACCGTATATTACCAAATAATAGCCGGGTGTCAATTAACCAGGGTCTCAATTAAACGCCTGTCCCAAATAAACGCCTAGTCTGTTAAGTGGTTGGAACAAACAAATAAACGCCCCTGCTGTTATTTGGTATTTTACAGTATGCTAGCCTTAGAGCTAATGCTATGCTACCACTAGCCCGAAAGCTAATACTGTTAGCACGAAAGCTAATGCTACTGCTCACAAGAGCAGTCGAAACCATGTTAAAACGTCACGGTCTTATTAACTGCGTTGGTTTGTACTTCAGTGTCATCACATACACACCACAAACACACTCCGTTAAAATGTAGGTGGCTTCCAGCGATATTTGTCAAGTGTGCTTAGATGTATAATCTTGTGACAGGAGAGACAGTCTTGGGCGACTTACCTCTTCGGTGTCCAGCGAAAAAAGGAAGTTTGTCGGGCTAGATGTTATCGAGACTACGTGACTGCTTCCGGGTCACAATAGATCCAACCTTCAAAATAAAATCCTATTTATTGATCCAACTTTCTCAAATCTTATTTATTTATTCATTAATTTAATTTATTTATTTAATTTAGTGGAATAAATACTAAGACATTGCCTTAAAGGCCTATAATGAACACTTTCATGTTACATTTTCTATTTGTTATTAAATTAATCAAATCAGATACATTAGAGATCATTCATTCATTAAAGATGAAGCTATTCCGTAAGAAGAAAACAAAGAACAAACAAATAGAGTTTTCAAATGACTTTTACCTTGCGGGGAACCAGCACAGATGAGTAACAACTAGTCTCCAAAATGCTCTTCTTGATAACACCCAAAAGCTGTCTGATCTCAACTTTTCTGTGAAATTACAGTGAACTGAGTCTGTCACGGTACCTTAAATATTCTGTTTTTAAATGCACAAGGACTAATGGCTGGGCAGATATTTTGGAAAAATTTATTAAAAGTCAGTATTTAGCACCCAGATAGAATAGGCCTACTGGGTAGACTAACTCTGTCATTATTTTCTCTCTGCTTGATTCCTTTCACAACATATGGGCTATTGCCTTTTCTGTTTATCTTAACCTCACCTGAACAGTCACTAGTCTATAAAAACGTTATGTAGGCTAATGTTTCATGTGTTTAAATAAAATCAAATCAAAATGATAGTATTTACCACATAGCTCCAACAGGTGGGGCTGCAAGGACATAATTTATGGCATTTTACTAAATAGTTAGACCTATTTGTGGAACGCTGACAATGGTAAATGTGGCTTTGGTAACTGAAAGTCACACTAAGAAATTTACGAACTCTCAAACAGTTTGTTTGTTATGTGACACCACAGGATGTACTTTGAGAGATAGCCTATTTTCAAATTCAGTTTATTCTGAATATCCCAACAAGTAACTCAGGATATAAAGCTTTTTAACTACATTTTTTCACAACCGTTGAGAAGTTGGGATTGACATATATTGTGTGAAGTATTTCTCTAGATTTTTTTTTTCTCTTATATCTTGAAAGGCATTGAGGGTGAACCCTCATTTCAAATGATGCCAAGAGCACAATCCAAATAAAAAGGAACACAACACAGATCAAGAAAAGCTGATTCTGCCCAATATGGAAGCATCTATAAAAATAAATAACTCCACTACCACGTTCATTTTCAATAATTACAAAAACAAGATATTAAAACTTCTTCTTCCACATATGAAATGAAAGTAATTGAAACATATTAAAATTCAGTTATACGCCTGATGCTCTGGGTGTGAGGGGGTGTAAGGTTTTTCACATTCACTCATGCACTCATGCGTGTGCCTGTAACACTAACACTAACCCTAACCCTGAAGATATGAAGATATCAACCGAGTTTTGTGACAATCGGAAAAATGTTTAATGATTTGGGGCCAATATTCGCTAAGCCCCGCCCTTTCCAAGGACATTTTGCTTGATGGCGGCCATGTTTTTTTGACCGATCATGCTCATTAATAAGAGAAATTACTGGCTCGGTCCCCCGATGCCATATACCAAATTTGGTGTTGATAGTTTAAATATTTCAAAAGTTCTATTCATTTTACTGTTTTTAACGTTATGCAAATTAGCAAAAAAATCTTTAATAGCGCCTTTCATGGTGCATGAGGCTTTTTTATAGAAGACTATCAGGAGGACATGAATGAAAAATTTCAAGTCAATAGCACTTATGGTTTGGCGGGGAGAGCCTTTCGAAGTTTACACCCTATATTATAGCGCCCCCATCTGACGGATTGGGATAACATTTTTGGAGCAGCATTTGGACGCCATTTATACTCAACGTACCAAGTTTCGTGTCTCTGGGTCCTTCCAGCTTGCCATAAATTAATAAAACACAAACAATGATGGTTAATGACCACGCCCACTTTCACCTATCAACATGGCACTCAAGATGTTAGTTAATACTCGCCCCTAGAGCATGTGTACCAAATTTGGTAAAACTCCGTCTGATGGTCTTTGAGATACGCATGTGTAGCATTTATAGCGCCCCCTATAGGTTGAGCTCAACATGCTTTGGTAGGCAGATTCCCAGTACAGTTGTGAACCTACCCACCAAGTTTTGTGATGATAGGGCAAAGGGTGTGGGAGTTATGGCCAATCATTTCTAAGCCCCGCCCATTGCAAAAATACATTGGTCCGTGGCGGCCATGATTTTTGACCAATCTGGCTCATTTATAGTAGAAATGTGTCTTTTCGTCCCCCAAAGCCCTATACCAAATTTGGTGTTGATAGAGTCAATGTTTCAAAAGTTCTATTCATTTTACTGTTTTTCACATTATGCTGATTAGCAAAAAATCTAAGTCGGCGGAGCTTTATGGTCCAGAAGCTTTTTTGTAGAGCACACGGAGCTGGACTTGTGTGTCAAATTTCAATTCAATCAGACTTGCGGTGTGAGGGGCGTGGCCTTCCCAAAATCGCATTTTCAAGCCTTAGTTACAGCGCCACCATCTGGCTGACTGGGCTCATATTTTAATAAAAGTTGATGTCATTTCCAATCATTGGGCCAAGTTTCAAGTTTCTGGCCCATTCCAGCTCACGGGTATTTGAGCTCAAGCGGCAGACAACAAATAATAATAATAATAATAATAATAAACCGGCACAATTTTAGAGGGGTTCTACCCCTTCGGATTTGGAACCCTAAATATAGCCGCAAGCGGCAATCCGCGGGTTCTAACCCCTTTCGCCCCAAACCGGCCACCCTGACCCTCATCCCCCGCCAGGGGCGCCGATTTATGTTTCTGCTGGTGGGTGCGCACAGTGCTTGCATGACTCGTTGCTATTTTGACACATGCGCACATTCCTCTCACAGTACAACACACATTAGATCAACAGCAGCGGCCGCAATGAACATACGTACGCTCTTTGCGCGCGCGCACGCACACACACACACACACACGCTCTCTTTCACATACACACCGTCTACACACTGGTGATGCATACGAGGAGTTAATGTCAATACAACCTAACGCAAAAGGCTCCGATGAAGAAAAAGGAAAAACTTAATCCACAATCCAACACCACAGCCTGGATTGAATAGCATACCGTACCGTATAGGCCTGTAAGTGTGAATGGAACTGTCCGCTGTGCTGAAAGTTAGTATAGGTAAACCACAACAACCTAGGCTACTTCACTCATTCATTAATCACAACCTGATATTAATTATACTGTCAATGATCACAACTGGCTTTTAATGAGACAAATATAGTTGTAGATTAAATCAAAACAACACACACCAGGAAAGAAATAATCATAACCACCAAAACTCTCGCAAAAAGGCTCAAATAAAAGCAAATCATAAACCAAATCCACAATTCAAAACCATCCCAACACATCCTTTAAACACAGTACCACAGTAGGCTATAACAAATATTTAATTTGTTGTTTTCTCACCATTCTTGTTAATTCTTGATAAGGAATGTGTTGCCCCTGGTAGCGTTGCGTTTTATAAAGTTTTTCAGGCGCCGGAGTCCAGAAAATGACCGCTCCTAAGTGCATGATGTTACAGGGACAGTCAGGGCAAGTTTCACAAGTTTTGTGACCTCTGGCAACAGTGTTCTCAAATACTCCCCCTGATCTCCTTTGAGAAAGTTCACTACATCCTGAAAAGTAGCCAGGCAAACTCCTCGCTGTTTTGCTATGTCCATGCACATATCACGATGCAGTGTGAGTCTGGTTTCATCCAAATCATCCCGGTGAAACTGTATGATGTTCTTGCAGTCGCCTTTTCCAGTGACAAATTCCTCAACATCTTGCATGTGTTTGAATTCAGAAGGACTAAATCTCCAATCCAGGGATTCTGATGCTGTGTCCATAACCTGGAAGTACTGTTGTTGGTACAGTTCTTCTGGTGTCTTAAAGCTGTGCGGTGGCGCACCTGCGTCTTCCAATCGGTAGGGAATTTTTCTTGGTCTGGGCAAAACCGGGCTTTCCAAACCCAAGTCATCGGCTGCTGCAGTAGTGTTTTCCCAAAATTCAGTGAATCCTTCCCGAAGAGCCTTCATGTCACCTCTGAGTGTGTCAATAATTTCCCTTGTGCTCTGTATGTGCAGCTGACGCTTTTGGAGAGCAACGCTGACCGTTTCCATGCGAGAAAAGAAGTTAAGCATGAGTTTCAAAGAAAAAAAAGTTCAGAATTTCTGCAGGTGCACAAGCAGTCCATTGGCTTTACCCCCTGCATCACCTTTTTCGTTTGATCTCATGTCCTCTAGAAAGTCAATCAACGCACTGTAGTTTGAGGCAATGGATTGCAAAGAGGCCGCCTTCACAGTCCAGCGCGTCGGACACAGAGGCTTCAAAGATGTTGATTCTTTACCTTGAAACATTTGGAACCAGGCAAGCCGTTTTGGTGAATTTCTGATCAGGGTTATCAATTCACGAATGAGAGTCATAAAGTTGCGACATGCAGGGATGTTTTGGACGACATCATGCACAACCAAATTCACCAGATGTGTGGTGCAGTGCACATATTGTGCTCGGGGCTACTGTTCCAGCACGCGCGCTTGCAAACCAGCTTTAATGCCCTACATATCTGACGCACCGTCATAGCACTGGCCTCTGCATTTCTGAAGTGGCAGCGAGAATCTCATCAAAACATCATTCAGCAGCTGAAACAGTGCATTTGCTGTGGTTGTTGATGTCACATAAAATCCAACAAAATGTTCCTCTGGCTCCAGATTTTCAGCCACCACACGAAAACTAATTGACACCTGCTCTCTGACTGAAATGTCGGCGGTTTCGTCCATTATCACAGAAAAAAACTCAGACTTGATTTCTTCAACCAGTGTTCTCAGTACGTCATGGGCCATGATTTCTGTCATCTCGTTTAAAATATCATGTGAGAGCCACTTGTTCTCCTTACGTGCAAGCCATGACTGTAACCCCGGGATGTCCTGAGCACGTAAATGCAGTAACTGGGTCAAGTTGGACTCCTCATCCGTGCTTCCTCGGATGGCCAAGCCCTGACATGAAAGATATTGGATTGAGGATAGAATAGCCAACAAAGCTGTTCTTGCATCTGACATCTGCTTGTATTTGCCGGCAGAAATTGATGCGGCAACATTTACACCAACATTTAGTAGCAGCAACAATGCTAACTGCAGCTCTATGCAGGTTTGACTTTTCATGAGTTTGAAATCTCTCCAGTGCTTTGGCCCAGCTGGAAAAACCATCCCGTACAAAAGCTCTCAAAGACTCTTGGTCATGTGTTGTGGATGGGAGAGGGGCGCCCATGTTTTTGGCCGCAGTGCAAACCTCACAAAATACCTTGTTTTTTGCAGCATCGTAGACTATCCATGTGTGTTTGCCTTTCCAGCTAGCTTGAAAAGTCCGACCTTTTTTCTGCCTCACATCTGTAGGCCTGCTACTGTCCTCAGTCGTTGACACGGTAGAGTCCTCACTGGAAGACGGTGTCGGGTCGGTAGATATTTTTGGTATTTTTACCACAAATTTGTCCATTTTGTTGGCTAAGTGAACCAATGTTTCTTCAGCAAGTTGCCGTCCAGCCTTTTCGGCGGTTTATCTGACATCCCAATAATGCAACGCGTTGCTAGGTTGCGGGGGAGTGGTCATCAGCAAATGAATGACAAGTGTAGGTTGGCACACGTAGGTGCTGGCAATCTCCGTGGGTGCTCGGCAATCGGCGCCCATGTTCCCCGCAGTCGATGACATCGGCCACCGTGTTCCTTAAAGCTCTGTGCAACACATAGCCATGATAAGCCCCAGATTTCTCCAAATTGGGTTTTCAGCTACATGCTAAAGGCATTTATAGCGCCCTCTATAGGTTGAGCTCAACATGCTTTGGTAGGCAGATTCCCATTACAGTTGTGAACCTACCCACCAAGTTTTGTGATGATAGGACAAAGGGTGTGGGAGTTATGGCCAATCATTTCTAAGCCCGCCCATTGCAAAAATACATGGGTCCCTGGCGGCCATGTTCTTTGACCAATCTGGCTCATTTATAATAGAAATTTGTCTTTCCACCCCCTGAAGCCGTGTACCAACCTTGCTGTTGATAGAGTCAATCTTTCAAAAGTTCTATTCATTTTACTGTTTTTCACATTATGCAAATTGGAAAAACATCTAAGTAGGCGGAGCTGCACATCACTGCACAAAGTTGATGCACATCATTTCCAATCATTGGGCCAAGTTTCAAGTTTCTGGCCCATTCCAGCTCACGGGAATTTGAGCTCAAGAAGCAAACAACAAAAAATAATAAACCGGCACAATTCCAGAAGGGTTCTACCCCTTCGGGGTTAGAGCCCTAATAAACCGGCACAATTTCAGAAGGGTTCTACCCCTTCGGGGACTGCATCAGGGAGATGAGCAGATGCTTGGATTTTATAATTGTAGCGTCGGTCACTGATACATGAAAATTAAATATTGACTTTTATTTCCACAAAAATTAGTGAGCCTTGTTATAAGATTGTGGCTGCACCACAAGGCAACACAGCCATTTTGTTCAATTATTTGAAGACCACTCACAAAGTAGTATATGACCGAGAAATAAAGTTAACAAAAGATACAGAAAATTGAAAGCTCATCCACTCTTGCCACTGCAACACGGAAAACAATTAAGTACACAATTTACAATGTGACCACCTGTCCACTTAGCTGTCAGAGACATAATAAAATAATAAATGGCGTCTCAAATAAATAAATGTGTTTAATAATTGTGATTTCAATATTAATAAAATAATCGTGATTATGATTTTTGCCATAATTAAACAGCCCTAGGAGAGATAATTTTGAGTATTTATGTAGTCAAATAACATGTATTATACAACAGCTGTAAGGCACTGGAAAAGCTTGAAAATGGACCTTGAAAGAGCTTGGAAAGTTGTTGAATTTGAACTTTGACTCAGACTCAGACAACTTTATTAATCCCACCAGGGGCAATTGGTTTCAGCAGCTTGCATACTGGCACAGTACAACACAGTACACACAATAAATAAATAGGGAATAAGGTAGAGTAAATAAATAAATAAAATGCCAAGGAGTAAAGTGTCATCAAGAATCAATAATTGAATAAGTGAATAAATAAGTAGATAAATAGATAGGTTGCACATGTTGACCTATACGATGTACATGGTAAAGGAATAAGTTAAAATCATTATGAAGAATTTAAGAGACGAATAGCAGAGGGGATAAAAGATTTTAAAAAGCAGTTAGTCTTACCGACCTGAAAAGGTGTATGAACCCTGTATTTATCTTAACCTTGATGAGTCATTTTCCCTGGCCAAAATGTCACTGTAGTATGGGACTTTCATGGCGTCCCCACAATGCATCTTGTATGGTTTTGTTTCAGTAAAACTTTATGTTAAGTATCTGATAACCGAGAATGTACAGGTGTGTGAAATGTCCCCACTAAGCATGGTCTATTCAAGATGTGTGAAAGCAGACAGACAAAATATCACAGTAGAATTTTTTCTCATTAGCCTGGTGTGTGGGCATGTATTTGACCTAAAATCCAACTTTTTATTTATTAAAATTTTAAAAACAAATCCAATACTGGTCAGAGAAAATTTAACAGCAAGTATTGTCATTTATTGGTTAATACATTTTACATTTTTATTGGCAGTTGATCAATTAATGATTAACATCAATATTTTATAAAGATGCCCTCTTTGTTTTCCATTCGTGTCAACACATTGTACTTTTTCAAAAAATGATTTTGTGGTCTAATTCAGCATATTCAAATTGGTTTTGTACTTTTTGTTTCATTGCAAAATAATGACTTGAAATGTTGCTTGTGTTACAGACTGAGAGAGATTTCCAACATGAAAGTATTTTACCGATGACATTTTTTTACCGATGATTTTTTTCCAAAAGAATGATGGCAAGAAAGTCTACAATAAGAGACACCATTGTGTGTATTGCAGCAAGCCATATGCCAAAATAGCAAGGCATCTTGAAAGTGCTCACAATAATAAAATGGATGTGGCAAAAGCTCTTAGTTTTCCTAAAGGGTCAAAGGAAAGAAAAAGACAATTAGATTACATTTGTAACAAAGGCAACTATGCTCATAATGCCACTGTAATGGAGACGGGGAAGGGGCAACCTGTCCCGTGTAAACGGCCACCAAAATAAGCACAAGGAGTAGATTTCATGCACTGCGTGTACTGCCAAGGACTGTTTTCCAGAAAGACTCTGTGGCAACACATGCAGGTTTGCACACTCAAACCTGCAACACAAAACCCCAAACCTGGACAAAACCGCGTTCAGGCTTATGTACATACACTGGCCCAGTTGCCATTACATATAAGCAAACTACTGTGGAATGTTGTCAGTGTAATGAATCCAGATTTGGTCACAGACATAGTAAGACATGACAAGGTCATTATGGAGGTTGGGCAGCACTTGCTCAGTAAAGGTGGAATGACGGCAAAAAATTAACAGTGTGTCAGAGAAAAAATGCAGGACAAGTGGTTGTCAATGACAGGAAAGTTACGCAGTTAAATAAACTGGAGGACTTCATTAACCCTAAAAACTACCTTCAGATGATCAAAGCTGTCAAATTTACCTGTGGCTATGACAGCGAAACCAACACATTTGCCATTCCATCACTGGCAACCAAACTGGGAAATGCTTTAGTAAAAGTCAGCAAACTCTTGAAAGCTCAGGGACCAATATCCAATAACCAAGAGCTTGTGAAGCATGCTATTGAATTCCAAGATGTGCACAATGAGAAATGGAATGCACTCATTTCGGCAACAGCATTGAGGAACCTCGCTGAAGCAAAATGGAATGCACCCACTCTAATGCCATTCACTGTGGATGTTCAAAAACTGCACCAGTTTCCTCAATAAAATGCAAGAGGAGTACAGCAGTGCACTGTCTGAAAGTCCTTTTACAAAGGCCTGGACAGACCTGGCAAAGGTATGTTTAATGCAGACCATCCTGTTCAACAGACACAGGGAAGGAGGGGTGGCAAGCATGCCCCTGCATGCATTTTTGACGAGGGACAGAACTGATCCCCATCAGGATTTGAATGGGCCTTGTCTGAGGTCGAAAACAAGCTCTGCAGATGTTTCACATGAATTGTCACCAGAGGAAAACGAGGTAGACGGTGTCAATTCTGCTAACCCCAAAAATGCTCTGTGCACTGGAGCTTTTTGTTGAGCAGAGAATTGCTTGTGGGGTCCTTAAAGACAACATTTATATGTTTGCAAGATCCAAAGCGATATCACACTTACATGGCTCAGATTGCATGCATGTTATGGCGGGAGCATTTGAAGCGTGTTTCCAAAAGCGCTGACTTCAATTAAACTACGGAAGCATGCTGCGACACTTTCTACAGTCCTTAACATGACCAATACCAAGATGGACCAACTGGCCAACCTTCTTGGTCATTAAATTCGGATCCATCGTGAGTTCTATAGACTCCCAGACAAGACACTGCAACTTGCCAAGATTAGTTAAGTCCAGAAGGCTCTTGAGCAAGGAAGATTAGTGGATTTCCATGGAAAGAGCCTGGATGAAATCAAAATAGATCCAAATGGTATGTTTGATTTTTATTTTCCTTTTGTCAAATATTTTTCATTATTTGTTTGGACATATTTATTAGCTTGGTATGTTTCCTACAGAAGAAGGTCCGGGTAGGGGTGAGGAAGATTGGTGCAGAGAAGAAGAAAACCGTTCATCCACTTTTCATGGTATGTGTCAGTAATTCAATGCCAAAAAGAGAGGTGCTTGTACAATTTGTCGTTTTGTCTATTTACAGTAGTTTAGGTTTGTTGGGGTACTTCCTGTATAGGTGCTGAGGTTTGCCTCTAGTGTAGTATTCAAGCTTTGGCTTCCTCATAGTATTATATTACAAAAAAGTAATTATTTGAACAATTAGGCCCCTTACATTCCTACTGTTGCACCATGGTTAAGACTACCAGGACATGTCACCAAGCTAGATGCAGAGCAGCCAGGTGGTTAGATTTGTTGAGCTACATGCAAGAACATGCTTATCCTAAATCTCTTTCTGTTCACTAGTTACAATCTCAGCCTGGTAAATACCTTCTGTTTAATTTTAGGTGCACATATCTGACATTTGATCAGTATTAGCACAAGGAACAGCACTACAATTACCATATTGGACTGTCTGTTCCTCTCTTTTTTTTGATTGACAAAACATATTAGCCGGCTGCATATATGAAAAAAACACTTAACCCTGAAAAAATTCTAACAAAAGGTTTCTAAGCTGTTTGTTGTAGTATTGGGTGTCCTTAATAACATACTAAAAGTTTACCAAAGTTTGACCACTAGAAAGGTGTAATTTTTAAAGATGGCGTCCAAGATGGGCAGGAACCCCTAAAATATCCTTCATTATTTGACCTAGCCATGTAATCTTGGTGTCTAACCCCATGTTTTCTGGGTCTATGAATCCATTGGACTTGTCTAAATTGCATTGACATGATGACATACTTGGAATACATGATTTTGTGAGATTACTGTAAGGTTTAATCTTTGTTTGGGGTGAACCAGAGAAATAAACGATTTAGCCTATGTCATGTAACGCCTACTCAGTAGATTTTGGACACATACGCTTTTTTGCTAAAACACAGACTTTTGGGTGAAAGTTATTGCACCCAAAAGTAACTTAAATTGGAGTTGTATAACTTTGATCATAAACAACTCTGAATTAATCCGAACAGAGATGTGGGTGAACCCTCTAAAATGGTCACTCATTTCAATTTGAATAAGGTAATACATATGTAATGCATCCTCATTAGATGTTTTTGAGTCTGAAGGTGGCATTATACTAAACCCAACAAAACTAAATTCACAATTTTCAGCAATTCAGAAGATAGTGGAGGAGAATACTGACATTTGATATTGCTCGCGTCATTGAAATTACAGCACAAATGCTTAGTGTCATTTTATGGGGGTGTCAAAAGAACATTAGACAGTTTTCTTTTTTTTTTCCTTTTTTTAATTTTGTTATAGATCTTATATACAACAATCAAAGAACCAAAATAATATCCAAACAAAACCCACTCACAATAAACAAAAAACTACCACAATAAAACAACAACATAAATTATTACATTCGGCTCATACAATTTTTTGCTATGCCTTATTGACCCAGAACACTCATAAAGGCAAATTATATATGATTTTTAAAATGTCTGAGTATCTGCCTTTACTCCTGTAATATATACTGTCCAGTGTGAGGTAGCTTGAAAGTTCATTCCACTAGTGCACTATTACAGTAAGACCGTGTCGCTGGTGAGCCCGAATAATGTTTCAAGTGGGCCTGATGAGTGTTTCAAGCCATTCATTTTTCAAGCTTGTGTTTCCCTCACCGGAAGAGCTGAGGACCAGCGCCCTGTCACCGTGCTGCGAGACACGGCTTGTTCACAGTCCCTCATCCTCTCAAAGGTATTACCTTTGAGTGCAATGTCAGCTTGTAACATGAGTGCGGTAGTGAGAGGCATTGAGATGAGGTCGATGCCCTCACCCCTCCATAGCGTCCACTTTATGAGTGGGCTAGCGACTGGTCTCTTCCCAATAGCGGTGCGTGCTAGTTTCCCCATAGACGGTGTACACTTTATCATGGGAAATGACGTGGCAGGTTGCAAGGTCTTTCCTGTGCCGGAGGTTGTAAGTCCTATCCTTCATGCTTACTATGACTGTCGTGCTAAAAACCATCCAGGAGCGACGGTAGCTAAAGCGCTGACTCGAGCGCCATCTCCTCGGCGGACTCACACTGCGCCTAATAGCTGGTTTTCTGCCCCAGCCGAGGGTAGGTTGCCCCCTGCTGGTGGCGCAGTGGTCTGCCGGTTCCAGGAGCCCAACATCACGCTGCCTTCATCTTTGGTAAAAGGTTGTACTGTAGCGAGGAAAACTGTTCGTGGTGGTAAGAGGTACAAACGTTGTGTTAACCAGGGTGTGCCCAGGTGGGTTTCACAGTGGGTTTCACAGCCGGGTGGTGTGTCTGGGGTAACATGAGTGTTTTTTGTGTCTCCAGGTGAATATGACTTGTGGCAGAGGTCTGCACTGTGTCTGCCTGTGTGTGAATAACATGTGATGGAGGTGTACATTGTTTTGTAGGGTGTGTGTATGGACAAACGTGGTTTGTTCTTATGGGAGGGGGTGTTGCGGCCCCAGTGCTGTGGTTGTATTTTGTGTGTTTTCTTTCACCCATTCAGGTGACACCCGCATCCTCCTCCTCCTCGTTAGTGTGTGGATCGCACACCTGAGGCCACTTGCCACTTAGGCCATGTGGTATAAAGGTGCTGCAGATGCCAGTGGGCCAGCGGCAGCCGTGAGAGCCAGAGAGCCTGAGCTACAACGTGTAGTGTGTTTCGTGAAGTGTTTTTGTCCTGACTATAGCCGTGTGGGCTACTAAGAGTCTCTTTTTGTGGGCAATAAAGCCGTTTTTGAGTGAATTTTTGCAACAGTTCTCCTTTGTCTCCTTTACACCCGGTTTATCATTTTACTATGTTACTCCCGTCATCCCCTAACCATCCGGGGACGTAACAGTAGGCATCACAAATACCTGGTAATGCCTTTTGGACTTACAAATGCTCAGGCATTACTTAACGATGTTCTCAGAGCTATGTTAGACTAGTTTGTGTTTGTGTACCTGGACGACATTCTTATTTTTTTTCCTGGCGAACAGACACACATCCAATATGTGCGCCAAATTGCAAAGCCTCATTGACCACCAGCTCTTTGTTAAAGCAGAGAAGTGTGAATTTATGTTTCCACAGTCTCTTTTTAGGGGTTTGTGGTTTCGGGTGACAGTATTCAGATGGACCCTGCCAAGGTCAGGGCAGTGGTGGATTGGCCCACTCCCACAAGCTGCAAGCTTGTTCAACGCTTGCTGGGGTTTGCAAACTTTTACAGACGATTTATTCGCAACTTCAGTGCCATTGCTGCTCCTTTGCATGCCTCAACCCCTCCCCAGGTCAAGTTTCAGTGGAACTCCCAGGCGGACCTAGCATTCCAGAGACTGAGAAAGAGTCTCAGGAATGCTCAGCACACATCCTCACTCTACCATCGGACCTTGGCATCGGGGCTGTTCTCTCTCAGTGATCCCAAGCCGACAACAAGCTCAATCCCTGTGCCTTCCTTTCCAGGAAACTCTCTCCAGCAGAAAGGAATTACGATGTGAGGAATAAGGAGCTCCTAGCTGTGAAGGTGGCCCTGGAGGAATGGCGACACTGGCTCAAAGGAGCTAGGCAACCGTTTCTAGTGTGGACGGACCACAAGAACCTGGAGTACATAAGGTCTGCTATACGCCCTGTTTTGCCTGTTTGACCCGGATTCTAGTCCCAAATCTCCCAGCTTTATCTTGCCTCCTTCCTGCACAGTGGGGGCAGTCATCTGGGAGATTGAAGAAAGGGTCAGACAGGCCACCTATAACACTATAATACCTAATGGTTGCCCCCAGAACTGGTTGTGTGTCTCTGTCTCTCTATGCTCGCAGGTGATCCACTGGGCTCACATCTCTCTCCTGTCTTGCCATCCAGTCGTCAGAAGGACGTGTTTTATTATTAAAAACGATTTTGGTGGCCCACCATGGAGAAGGAGGTGGGATAGTTCACAGCCGCATGTCAGCTTTGTTCTAGGAACAAGACCTCTTGACAACCGCCGGCAGGGCTCCTGCGCCCCCTTCCAGTGCCCCATCGCCCCTTGTCTGACATCTCCTTGGAATTTGTCACGGGTTTGCCCCCTTCAGGGACAGATCTTCCATGATGGTTCACTTTGTTCCTCTTCCCAAGTTGCCCTCAACCAAGGAAATGGCAGAGGTAATGTTGCGGCATGTATTCTGTTTACATGGGTGTCCGAAGGACATGGTTTCAGACCAGGGGCCGCAGTTTGCATCCCGATTCTGGCAGGCTTTCTGCTCTCTCCTGTGGGCTGCGGTCAGCCTCACCTCTGGGTTTCATCCCCAGTTGAACGGCCAAACTGAACATCTTAACCAAGAGCTGGAGACTGGATAATGTTGCTTGGATTCCAAGAACCCAGCCACATAGAGCAGACATCTCATCTGGGTATGCTCACAGCACTCTGTCCTGTTCTTCCTCTGGTCTTTCCCCCTTCCAGTGCGCCTACGGGTAACAGCCGCTGCTATTTTTGGTCCTGGAGGAAGAAGTCAACGTCCCTTCAGCTCAGGCCTTCATTCGTCGCTGTCACCGGACCTGGGCCTCGGAGCTCGGCTGGTGCTGCTGCAGAGCTCTGCCAGGTCTAAGAGAGCAGCTGATCGCTGAAGGATTCCGGCTCCCGCCTACAGACCTGGACAGATGGTGTGGTTGTCCTCTAAAGACCTCCCCTTACGAGTTGAGTCTCGCAAGTTGGCTCCGCGCTTCGTAGGTCCCTTGCCTGTCTCCAAGGTGGTTAATCCGGCAGCCGTGCGGCTCAAGCTTCCCAGGTCCCTGAGGGTGCACCCAACATTTCCTGTGGCCCAGATCAAGCTGGTGAAAGTAATAGCTACTGGCTTAGCTATTAGCTAAGTTAGAGAAGGTTGATTCGCAGCACTTCAACACGTGTTTTTTTTTCCGCTTGGCAAGCCGACCGGACGTGACATGGGGGCGTGGCAGCATCAACGATTCCATTTTTTAAATACAGCCAGCTACAGCCAGTGAAATGATAGCATGGTGTCACACCATTCCTGTTCGGATCCCGGATCATGGTCGGGAAGCACAAGGGAGATGACCTCCTCCAGGGCCTAAGTTTGTGTTTACCTCGGGGAATAATACCAGGGAGCTTTGCTGTATTCTAGCCGTCGCCTTTATTCACAGCCAAACTGCAGCCTATATTGTACACTTTATTGCTGTCGCTACTACTTCTACTCCTTTTGCTTCTCCTTCCTCTCCCATTCATTCACTCTCTGCATGCTCCCTCACTCTCGCTCGCCCACTCACACCTTACGCACCTTACGCACACACACCTCACGCACCGCCCTATTCCTGAAAGGGGCTATGCCACTCTTACAACAATGCAGATGCAGGAGACCCATGGACAGAACTTGAACCCCCTCCTCTTTCACTGAAGTCGGCGGTGTGGAAGTATTTTGGATTTCCAGTGAGTTATGTTGACAACGTTCGCGTTGTCAACAAAAAAGCCTCAGTTTGCAAGCTCTGAGGAAACTAGATGGCAGGTTATTCTGTTTCCAATTGAATGAAGATATGAAGTTATTGTTACATCATGTTGTGAATAAATGTTTTAAATTTGACAATGTAGTGTGGTACATTGCGAACAAAGGTCAGATATTATATTGCATAAAAGTCTAGTCTAAAAATGGCATAGCTACCTATGCTTAAAAAAAATAAATGTAAAAATCGAGAATCGAACCATGACCTTAGAAACAAAATGTTATCGAATCGAGGATATGGAGAATCGTGACACCCCTAGACATATATTTTTTTGTAAATTATGTCAATTTTAGGAACTGTTTGATGTTGTGTACCAGAATATTATATATATTATGGGCGGCTGTGGCTCAGTGGGTAGAGTGGGTCGTCTAGTGATCGGAAGGTCACTGGTTTGAATCCCCCCTAGCTGCATGTCGAAGTGCGAAGCAAGATACTGAACCCCAAATTGCTCCTGATGAGCAGTTGGCACCCTGCATGGCAGCCTCCGTCATCAGTGTATGAATGTGTGTGTGAATGGGTGAATGTGGCATGTATTGTAAAGCGCTTTGAGCTGTCAGTAGACTGGAAAAGCGCAATAAAAATGCAAGATCAAGACCATATTGTTAAAATGACCAACAAAGCCATTTCAAATACATGCCTCATTAATTTAGGACCTCTGCTAATAATAACCTCTCCTGCCAACACTTTTTGTCTGCCATGACGGCGGTGTGCCAGAGATGCTACTGCTAACGTGAGTTGTCCAAAAACCTTCTTTTTAGTAAACTCTGTGTACTCAAACAATGTTCTCAATGCTCGTGTTCATGTGTAGAGAGCCTGGTGATACGAGCAAAGTTTCATGTTTTGTCGAGCCTTCTTAGTGTTTTTAAAATAGCGATTTTGAAAATTAGCTTGCCTAAAAACAAACTACAGTAAATCTTCAAAGTGCCTCTTTACTTTATGCTTTTACACGAAGGTTTGACTCATATTCAATCACAAATAAAGCCTTCGTTGCTTTTTGGCGAGAGTTTCACTTCAATATCCTGGCAATAAGTCCACTTAAGTTTTAGATAATAGCTTGCTTTAACATCTACAACCAGCAAACAAGAGTAAAGAAATGTAAAAGTTACAGTTACTTGTTTGGCATGCTACTTTATCCTTAATGGCCTAGTTGTCATTTTCTAGACAGCAGTATGCTTAACTTAACACTAATCCAACATTATCAAAGGTAGTACTACCCATGGATGTTTGCAAGCTTAAAAGTTGTATTTACATTAGTCTTTATGTTGAGGTATTTGGATGGCAACACATTCTGATTTTTGAGTTTACTTAGTTTAGATTGAATGATGACTAATTGTTTCTCCTCACGTGAGTTAAGGAATGCAGACAGAGTGAGGCTCACAGCTCCAGGGGTCCAAGAGTAGTTTTTCAACTGTGTGAGTGCTAAAGGTTAGCAGGCGGCAGGCCATCATAAAGTACTAAACCTGAGGTTGGCCCACACGCCAAATGGTGGGAGATGCTTAAACGTTATGTTCCCATAGAAGGACAGGGAACCCATTTGGGTCATTTTGGGGACAAGACATAAAGTTAACCGCAGCCAAGTTAGATGAGTTATGGGGGAGACAGGTCAACTCCTCTTTTAGTCTATTGGATAATTTACCAAAGTGACCAATTAGAAGAAGTGGGTGTGTACTGGAAAAGGGACTCTAAAAACCCTCCTATAGGAAGAGAAGGAGGGTGGCGCTTGGTAGAGCTCCTAAGATCAAAGGCTGATAGGAGTTCTGATAGGGCAGAGGGCAAAGCGTTTGGCCTTGCTTTTGCCATAGATTTGAGAACATCAGGATGCAGCCGATTCTGATTCGGACCCTGGCATCTGTTTCAATAAAGATTGCTCTATCATTCCACCCAGCCTTGCATCCGCAGAATTATTTTATCAACATACTACTTGCTGACACTTTTGATGAAGAGAGCCCAGAAACCACAATGTCAAAAACACTCTTAGCTAGCTAATAGGCTAGCCTATATTGTGCAGCCTCATGCACATTTCATTTGGTGGAACAAGGTATTATATGTTTCTATCCCATGAAATTGCCAAATGCCCTTAGAACGACAACAATGGTGGTTTAAGATGTAGGCTAAATACAGTTCATTTTCAACTTATGGTTTGCATGCATGTTATGCTTTATGGACAGTAAACCTGTACTTACGTGGCAGAGTCAAAAAACGCAATGATGGTTGGGATCGTTGTACATGTCGTTGCATACATTGATGTGTCCCTTCAAAGTAGTTGGCCAACATAATGCATATGTAAGAACTTGCAGCAAAATAAATCATAAAAAAAAATATGCATTCTTCTCAATTTCCTCTGCTCACTTCACCTACGCTCGAGCCGAATAAAATTATAGGAAATTAAAATAGCCGATTTAAGGATATTTCATATTGGCCCTCTGCCACTTGATTATGGAGAAATAATTTCTTAAACCAGGCCAAGATTTAAACACCGTAACCAATGGATATAGGACGATATTTAGCCAAACGCATAACGTTTTGTTTCATGTAGCCTACCTATCGATAAAGATAAGCTTCCCCTCGCATGCACGCACTTCAAAAACGAGCCTACTGACATCTGACACAGAGAAATAGCCTATATTCTGTGGCCTGTTGTGACAAAAAATATAATTCAGTTATTAGTTATTCACACCATGAAAACAAACTTCTCCACAGGCTGGCATTCAATCAAATTGCTCGTAGGTTGCCTTTCCTTCTTCGCCTGTTTTTGACGGTGAGGGATTTACATGCTGGCCTATGAGACAACCCTCCGCATTGAAGACCAACGCAAAGGGGTAGCCTCCTGCATCAGAAATCGACGCGAGGAGCCCTTGACCAAGCGTCAAGCGTCTGACAAATAGGGATGAGACTGTGTTAGTGTGGTGCTGCAATTTGCAGAGTGTTTTGTTTAATATGCGCTAGAATGTGTTCACATTATGGAAATTATTGATTTTCATGACCTATTTACATTGATAGTTGTTTTGATATGTAAAAAAAAACAAAAAAAAAAACAGAACAGATCACAAAATGGCTCCTCAGAGCTCGTCTGGTGTAATCCAAGTCTTCTAAAGTCCAGAAATCCTAAATTGATTTGAAAGACATAATTTATGGCATTTACACATGATCAGGGTTGTTCACCAATTTCAGACGGGGTGCACACTAACACTTTAGCAGCTTAAGTGAATATTAAAGGAGAACTTCGGTCGATTTAAACATGCAGCTTCATTGCTCAAGCTACCCTTGACTTGCCAGTACCGAAGACGCGAACACATTTGGTCCAACCATTACGGAGCTCCGTGAACGGAGACCCAGCATTGACAGTGTAGTGTCTGTGTGTGTTGTTTATACATCCTAAGCTCTTATGGACAGGACAGGATGGGACAGGACCAGACGCTTCCCTTAAGTATATGTGGGAAGGTAACAACTTAAAGGTCTCATGTCTTGGATAATAATTTATTAGCCTGTAGTGTGCATCAGAGAACGGCTACAGGAAGAGGCTCCACACTGAAGCCTGATCAACTTAGAGGTTCAGGGTTTGATTTAACATATACAATTCCATCTAAGTAAAGAGAGACTAGCAGGTCAACTTTAAATAACACCAACATATTTACGTAATCCATTTCCTTGAGACATATTCCAATAGAGATGTTATGCAGTCCCATTCTTCTCCAAACAGGATAGAGGGACCCTCAATCCCCCAAAAGTGAACAATTATAGGAAATAGGCGGGTGTGAGCGAACGGACCCTAAAAAGGATCCACGCACCAAAGAACGGGGTGGATTTTGGTTGATCTCCTAAGACTGAGGGTTCGAGAGGATTTCAGTTAGAGCAGAGGGCAAAGCATTTGGGACAACACTTTGCCGAAATTTGAGAATACCAGAGAGTGGCCACACTCTGGTTCGGACGCTGGCTAAAAGATCTGTTACAATAAAGATTGCTCTATCATTCCACCAGCCTTGCCTCCGCAGAATTCTTTTATCAGCATACTATCCACCTTTGGAGGACGACAGCCCATACACTTCAGGTGGCGTTGTCGGCAGGATCAGCAGTTGACAGCTTGGGCGTGCCCCAGGGTTTCAGAGACTGACTTTCACCCCAGCCGGCAAACAAGGTGAGCTTCTTCGCTCTAGGGGTCAAACTCATGCCCTGGACGGGACTGTGGGTGTGTTTTCCAATGCTGGTCAAGCTGAAAATTACCAAAATGGGGAAAAATGGGTAAAAAGGTGTTTAGTGTGTTGATACGGTTCTGTCTAAATTTCTAAATTAAGGGAAGTAAAGAGAATAAGGAGAAACTTATGCGGAAGTGATTAGTGGACTAATTGGAAATACGATGCTAATAATGGTATGGCTAAGCCTACATTATCATAAGTCATGCGTGAGATTAGATCCTGTTTCCTACGCATTAAGTTGTCTCAAATTAAGAGAAGTGAAGAAGAGAAATATGTCAGGATAATATAGAGAAGAGAAGAGATCGCTGACAAAAGAGAAAAAAAGAAGAAGAGAAATAAGTGAACTATGAGAAACGGCTGTGGCGGTGGTGACTTCTGATAGGGGAATACGAAGCGAACGATGACAGGCATGGCGCCAAGCTTACATTGTAGTCAGACTTGCGTAGGATCAGTTTTCATTTAGCTGCATGGTTTAGTTGTCTCATAGAGTATAAAAGAGTATGAAAGCCTGGCCAGGTACAGAAAAGAGATGAAGACCACAAAAGAAAAAGTGAGAGACTCAGTCAAATCAGACTTCTGGTTGTGACAGGAGAGAATTCGTCAAGTCCGTTAAGAGGGTGCATGTGACGCCGGCGGACTCTAAAAAAGTGTGGTATAGCGCTTGGTGGGCTGTTAGAGGCGGTTTACTGTCGTCTGAGTCCAACAGACCAAGTTGCAGAGGATTTGTGATGAAAGCTAGCTGTGTGATGAAAGTTGTGTTTTGTTTGGGGCCCTGTTGTGTGAAGTGTTCAGTGTTTAATGTGCTTAAAGCGTCTTCTTAAGCTGTGTGGGGATGGTGAAATTCAGTTAAAGTTGATGTGAAAGTTGTTTGTCCAAAACTATGAGAAATGTATGTCTTAAATGCGCATTACTAGAATATAATAGACGATGCATAAGCGTTGTAATTGATAAGTGATATACAAAGCCGATAAAGTGATAAATTAATAACCTATAGGAATGTAGTAATGAGGAGTTTTTATTCCTTTTTGGCCAAGTGAGTTACTGTTTTGCCCTACAATATAGAAAGTAACGATTTGAGTCCTGTTGAATCCACGTAAAATACGAAAATAAGACAGAGAAAATGTGGATAAGTAAATAGTATATAATACGATTCTTATCCCCGTTTAAATTGATTACTGTTTCTATCCTCGTTAAGCCTGTCCTTGTAAATCAAATTTAGGTCTCAAAGACCTGCCTAATAAAATGAGGGAAAATAACAGAAAATATGTAGAATTATACAGGATTTTACATAAAGGACTATTAATTGGTATGAATTGGCTGTATGTTAAAGGAAGTGACTAAAATGAAATTGACTATTAAGAAAGTGATGGCTAATGTGTACCGAGGGCACTGTTAATAATATAAGAGAATGGAAAATTATGATAACAATAACAATAAGAAGCTGAGGGGATATTAGGTGGAAAGAAAGGTGAAGCAGGAGAGCAGGCGAGACATATGATAGAGGTTGATTATTAGATTAAACATTTATGTGAGATGAGCGCTAAACTGTACCTTGGTGGGAGTTTGAGAAAAGGGATTCAACTTAGTGTTCTTTGTGGCTGTCGAGTGGTGCATGGGTAATTGTCCGGGGATGTCAGTTGAGTTGTTGTAATGTGGAGAAGTTCAATGAAGAAGATGAGTGGGCATTTGTGGACGTGCGGACAATTGTTTATTTGGTCGATTGTTACAACTGATCAAAGTTTGAAATTGTTTTTTAGACTTTACAACTTCCATAGACGAGAGTGGGAAACTCTGATGTGGTGTATAGGAAAAGTAGTTTCCTTATAGAAACCAATGTTTCAAGGCAAAAATAGCTGTGAGAGAGATTCGACGCCAAATTTAGACATATAAACAAATATAGATCTGAAGGCATGAGCAAGTTAAGTGCATGTTTGGAGTAGTATGGCCGACATGTGACTAAAGTACTAATAAAATTGGATATTAAGAATATTGGGATGTTTGGGGTATTTAAAAGTTGTCTTGTTAGACATATATGCAGTAGAGCATGGATGGTTTTCTTATGGAGATTAAGATCAAATTAAAGTTGTTGAATTTGCTCTAACAGCACCTCCTCAGAGCAAATTAAATTTGAAAGTAATAAGGGATAACATTGTTGTGGATTCGGTAATATTTTCGTTTGAGGCGAAGTTTTCATCATAAAAGCTCCTGTTTGAATGTTGGCAGATAAAAGAAGAAATTAAATTTGGGGTTGACAATGAGCCGATCCAGCTCTCTGTTTCTCTCTGTGGCCAGGATGAGTGCGCGTGTCCGCGGTGTAGCAAGAAGAGTGAGGAGAGAAAGGAGGGGCTGAGCAGCTGGTGTGTGAACGCGCAGACACAGACTGGTGACCTGTGTCCTGTGCTGGAGAGTGTTGTAAACCCCTCCCACACTTAGATACAGAGGACCAATGTAGTTGTTTACAGACTCTTTAAACACACACACGGATACACTACCTGGGAGAAGTACTGCTATGAAGATGGAAACGCACATACATATACAGACACACACACACACTCTTATGTAAACATACACGTCCATACACTCACTTACGCTTAAGGCTACGACAGGTACATGCACACAAGTGTTTGGCACACATGTGGAGTATTACTTAGGGGAGAATACAAGTAATGCTTGGCAACTGACTGACCAACAGTGATTTCATTATCAGAGTATATAGTTCAGTTGAACCTTGGATGATTCAAAGTTTGATATCGGAATAATTCATAATTGTTGAAAGAGATAAACATTGTGAAATAGACAGTGGGAAGATTAGTGCAGATGTTAGAGACAGTTTATTGGTTCTCAGTGGGAACTAGTGGACTTTTAGGTTTTTATTTTCGTTGCATCTTTACAGACATCCGAGTTGACAAAGTTGTAATTTCACTAGATTGATTTTGTCTGTAGACGAGATTATACTTGGTCCCAGCACAGTGTTCTAGCTTTTAGAGTGATATATTATTGGTTTTCTCTAAGGTCGGCAAAGTTTACTTCATGTGCCTTTGAGAAGTGGTTGTGGTGACACAGTGTTTTGACATTTCTAATCGATTAAATTTGATCTAAGTGACGCCCTTGGATGGAGTAAATTATCTTTCCTTTAATATTGTTTAAGGGTTAGGGTTAGAAGAGTTCAGGAACAAGAAAGTGAAAGAATATAATTCACAATGAAGAAAAGGGAATTTAGAACTTTAAGAGCAACTACCCCTGTTGGTTTGGTGCACAAAAGCAACTTCCTTATTAAAAAGGGATTGCAGAAGTGTCACAGAAATGGCATACACACTGGCCCGAAAGTGATCAACCCTGGCCGGTGGATAGAGCCCTCAAGGAATGAATGAATCCTTTATTTATTCAGGGAAGATCAACCAATAGCAAGATCTCTTTTTCCAATGATGTCCGGAGTACAAAATACATTCAAGCACGTACATAATATGATCATGAATCATGATTACATTTAGACTGCAGAGCATTGAATAATAGGTATTTGAAGGAAATAAGATAATTTGGTTTAAGAGTATGTTGTGAGTTATTCCATTTCTAAGGGGCATAGACCTGAAGAGCAGTCTTTCCCATTACGGTTCGTAAAGTGAAAATGTGTAAAAATAAGGACTCTTGTGAACAAGTGTGCATATTCAAAGTTATAAATGAAATGAAATTGATGAGATAGTCAAGTAAAACATACGGCAGGGCCTTGTAGGTAAAAAATCATGCAATGCTGTTCCTTCCTTACAGATAAAGATGGTCATCCAACTTTGTCAAAAAGATCACAGTGATTAGTTCTAAACCATCACCTGTAATAAAACAAAGTGTAAAACGATACCCTGTCTCAAGGGGCTTCAAAATTGAGAAAGTGGCATGTATGTTAATGGCGTCAGCATAATCAAGAACAGGTACAAGTGGCCTGAACATGTTGTTTTCCACAGTTTAAATTAAAACAAGCTTTATTATGAGAAAAGCATAATATTTAATCTTTAGTTTTTAGTAGAAATATGAATTTAAAGAGAATTGAATTATCACCTATCAAGATGTCTAGATATTTTTAAAATTGGAAACCCTTTCAATAGGAATTCCATTCAATGTGAAGATACTACTGCCTATAAGAGAAAAAGGTGATAATCTTGTGAATAACATGCATTTTGTCCTTTGGGAGATTAAATAGGAATGTGAGGTCAGTCAGAGCTTGCTTTATGAGGTGAAAATTAAACTTTAAATCAGAGATAATTGAGACAATACAGGTGCTTTTGTCCACATATAAGGTGGAGCAGAATAAGAGTAAGAAGGGACAGAAAAAGCAAATGATAACTAAGAAAGAGTGAGGAGCTTGCGGAGGAATCAGGTACTTGAGGTGTGTGACTCCATCAGGTGCAGATGAATGGTTGAGTCAATAGCCAAAACAAGCTCTGCTCAGCTCTAGTTGCATAATTGGGAGACCACAAGGAGCAGCTAAGAGCATAAACAAGGATGAGTGTCTTGGCAAAGACTGTGACGTTGATGGGGGCATCCCACACATGGTTCTGAAGGTGGCCGAAGAATAATAATAGAGACACGTGAAGGCAATGATGGCAGAATCGGAACATGCTACTTTTGTTTCAGCGAAAGACAACCCTGATATTTGAGAAAGTAAAGATCCGAGGTTCAGAAAAATGATTATCTCTGTCCAAGGACTGGGACAACCATAGGTGAAATACCTGACACAAATCAACACTCAGTGTCAAGTCAGATGCAGATCACCTTAAGGACGACATGTTGTAACAGGTGCCAGAAAGTCTGTGGTCACAACACACCGCAGACATTGGACTCGTGAAGACAACCGAGCTCGGAGCTTGGCCTCCATGGAAGAATCAGTATTCACTGAAGGAAGGGATAATCCAGAGGATTGAACCACAAATTAAAGGGCTGCTACAAGTGAATGTCTTGAAGATAGCTCAGAATCCTCAAAGCAACACACGGTTGCCGCCTGTAAAGAACCCGGATTGCCGTGCGGTTTAAGAGCAGTGGATGAAGGTGTGGCTGACTTTCCAACATGTGTGCTTGATCTACGTGCCTTCTTGGCTCGGATTCCTCCAAAAGTTATGCGCTCTACAGTATGTTTAATGCAGAGACATGTGTCCTGAGGACTCGTGTAAATTATTGCAGATTTTGGCACAAGTGAGACACAAGGTGTCCCAAGAATAGCTACAACAGGTGCGAGAACAGGTTACTTATCTGAGCCAGACAATACATCAGCGACACAGTGAAGAACAATGGCATTTCAATGGCATTTGAAACATTGACATAAAGATTGCGGAAGGTATCAATGCTTGCACTGTCAGGATACTCTAAACATGTTGTAATATATGTATCCATATCCATGAGGAGTCGATTTACATGTATAGTTCTTTGTCAGCCAACAGGTTGAAGTTAAGTTACTTTATTAGTTCCCATAGATGGATAGCACCTTATTGTCATTGTACATTGTACAAACAAGATTGATATGTGACTCCTCCCCAGAGGTAGAATTTGTTTGCAGTAACATCCTCATACACAAATAGGACAAATATGGAGGCACGTCATCCAATTTAGGACAGTGAAAATGAAAATGTGACACATCTAAAAGTTCTTATAGGCGTAGATCATACTGAGATATTGAAATGAACTACAATGTTAATAGTAAAAAGCAAATGAAACAAAATGAATCAGTAAAAATTGCATAGGTTGTACAAATATATATTAGGGGTAAAATACAAGTAACAAAGTAGATGGAATAGAAACAGCAATAAATAATCACCTTTGCAAACTATAGCGATGACTTATTCCTCCAGGCGATGACTGTAGGGGTAAAACGGTTTTTGTGTCTTTTTGTCCTATAGATGGTTATTGTGAAACTGTGCTCAGAAGAGAGAAGTTATAACTTATTGTGCGATGGCTAGGAACTGTCCTTTAAGATTTCACTACGTATGCATTGGAGCTGTTTTGTATACAAGGTCTCCATGTTGAGCTGTGGCTCCATCATCAACCTGTTAGAGGACTTTACTATTTGGTTGATTGTGCTTTTATTTTTCAAGGAGGGATTTCCCAAACCAGGCTGCTACTACGAGTCAGAAAATTGATTTGACGAGAGTATGATAAAAGAGGGTCATGGAGAGCTTGTAGACTCTTATAGGCTATAGGATTAGGAGGATGTCACTTGACATGAGGTGAAGACAGTAGATTCTGCTTGATATTTGCCGGCCCTAGAGGATAGAGAGACGAATGATTGGGTCATGAAGCAAAATGGGCATGCCCATGTTGCAAGGGGGGAGTTAAGAGAACATTGTTGAACATTTTTGACCTTTTTAAACATTTTTTATGGAATATTTTTAAAGAAGTAGGGTTGTTGGACATCATACCTGTTTGAACAAAATTGATCATCATATGCAGATGCACATTTATCTGGAAGATAATGTTAGGAGAGGGGGATGGTCTCTCCTGGTTACATCCCAACTCAAAAGGGTACATGCATGAGCTAGTCATGGACTTTGGATTTTGTTGATAGGATAAACCAATAGGAGGTAAGAGATACATGCTAGTAGTTATAGACAGATTTTTGTGATGGCTTGAGGCTTGTCCTATTAAGGGTGAGGATGCTCAGTCTGTTGCCACATTCCTATGTCAGAAGTTCATAAACCAATGGGGACTTCTAAAGTGCTTATCCTCAGATAATGGGAGGAAGTTTGTAGACAGTGAAATTAATTCTATGGAAATTGGGAGGTTAACGTTTAGGAGAGATCTGTTATTCTCAAAGCCAAAGTATTGGGGAAGAAAAATCAAGGGTGTTCTGAAAAACTGCATTGTCGTAATCTGCCAACACACAGGGCCAAATTGGGTCGCGTCGCATTAACAGAATGTCGCTCGAGCAAACCTTCACCGTGTTTTCGCCCCATTTCAAGCCCCACTACAATAAAAGAGACGTATGCGCGATGAACTACACTTGAACATAAGTATAAAGAATAAACTTTGGGTGGCATTCAGTGACTAGTGTACAGTTTGTATACTACTAGGGTGCGTTGGTCGGAATGAATGTGTCAAACAAACCACCTGGCTGAATAAGTTATCAAAGGTTAGTGTTTGTGTGATGAGATCCAACCATATGCTTGTATGGGAAGATCAGAGTGATTGTGAATTTTGTCAGAATGATAAGTCCATTGGAAGTTTAGCCCATCTGTCCCAGTGAGTCAATTAAAATCATGAGGAATAAAACGGGGAAAACAGAAACTGAATCTGATGCTTGCACAGAATCTGCTGAATTAAGAGCAGACAAGTGGAGAGAAATGTGGTCAACTTTGGCACAAGGGCACTGTAGTGGCAAATATATACTGGGTCATGATCATGCATATAAATTTTATTTGAGAAATACACCTTCTAACAGTGAATATGAGCCTGATGTAAGACCAAGGTCAGATACTCCCTTTATAATAACAGAGCTGGAGTGAGTTAGCAACAGGTGACGCCGCAGCCCACCCAAGGCCAAGATAGAGGCCTGGGTGAGACACTTTGCAGCCATTAGGGAAGATATTAAATAATATTAAGATGATAGTCTCGCGTGATCATGACGAGGGGGGTGGTCCAAGAAGGGGCGTTGGTGACACTGACCCCAGGTATAAAAGGGGGTGATCCGGGGAGATTTCTCAGTTGTTCGGGGATACCTAATGGATTTATAACTTCTCTTGGAATAAACACCTTTTTGACTGAAGACCTGCTGCCTCGCCTCTGATTTGGACTTAGGCTCTGGAGTAAATTTTTGGACTTAGTCTCTGGAGCGATTTTGGGACTTAGGTTCTGAGCGGATTTCACCTCTGGTCTGGACTTAGGTTCTGAGTGGATTTCTCCTCTCAGTTGGATCTAAAATCTGGGCTGTTTTTCCTTTAATTTGGATTTTAACCTTCAAGTGGATTTACTGGGCCTGATTGTGGAATAATTTGACGGATAAGGATGGTAGTCTCCCACTACATATTTGGCGAGCCTAGCCGCGGAGGAGCGGCCCGGCACAGCCTGCGGCGGAGGACCGGGAGGGACCGGACGGCGGATCTCGGGCGCGCCCCACATACACCATTAAGGAATATATTTATACTTTTTCTTCATTCATGAGTGATGCCGTCTACTCCTTCCCAGCCCACAAGTCTCAGGTATTGTCCTAAAAACCTCTCCAAAAGAACCTAAAACTGATAATTATGAAAAATAAAAAATGTTATTAGAGTAAATTGGATTAAATTATTACCATAATTTTGTTACTTCATTTTATTTATTATAAAAATAATACAATAATTGTAATTATTTTAATTATTAGTAAGTTCGGGTTTATAAAAGTAATGACCTAAATTGAGGTATTTAAGAGGCGTGGCAGCAGCCTTCAGGTCAAAAACGTGAGTATGTATGATTGATAATTATATATGTATGTTTCAGCCATATTATGTAAAAGTATGATTCAGTCAAGTCAGTCCATGTGCGCACGCGAATTATGTCTGATAATTTATGTTAATGCATAGCCTGCCCTAACCTCCTTTTAATGATAAAACAAAGTATGTATGAAGAGAGATGGATAAATGTGAAAAATGTCTTTTTAACATGTTAATTTGCATGTGTTTAAGTCTTGGAAGTGGAATGGTGTGGTATATTGTAAAATACGCAACAGTACTGAGAATAATTGCACAAGAAAATTGCACTAAGCTGTTATCTGTTGAAACAAATAGCTCGAGCTGTGAAGAGTAAAGAGAAGGGACAGATCAGCTGAGGATAAAATGCGTGTTGATGTCGGAACAAATTGTTATCGTTGTCTAAGTGTCTTGTCAGTTGTTATTATTGTATAGAAATCCGGAGAAGTCGTTAATAAGTTGTTATTGTGGTTTAAGATTTAGATGAGAGTTTGTAACGGCCGTGAAGAGGGCCGGAAGAAACTAAGTCTTATCAGATGTCATTGTTGTTTAAAAAATCCGAAGAAGTCGGTGATAAAGTGTTATTGTGAGTAGATTAAGAGGCTGTAGCAGCCCGTGCAGAGGGTTGAGATAACTACAAGTCTAATCTGCTGTTATTGTTGTTCAAAATCGTATGAATAAGTCGTTAAATAAGGTGTTATTGTGTTGTGAGATTTCAAAAAGAGCTTATACGACCCGGGGAAAGGGTCAAGAGAACTGGCGGTCTTACGAATAATCGTTGTGCCCTCTCAGGAACGATTTAGACGCGCGAGAAGTTCTGTTTGGCGGAGAAGCCAAAAATCGCTGTGCCCTCTCTGGAGCGATAAAGAGATAAAGAGATAATGCGGATCCAAGAACAGCGCCTATGAAAGAGGGCTGTTATAGTGAAACAGCTGTAGAGTAGAATAGAAGAAAATAACATAAGGCCTTTGTAAATATATGTACATAAAAGTGTAAAAAACTGAAATATGCATGGATATATGTCATAAAATAAAAGAGGAATAAGAGTATCGTGTAAATAATAAAAGAATAATTGAGGCAGAACAAGTTAAAGAAGTAAATAAAAGTAGTGAGACGTGGTAGAAAAAGAGTTTCTGTTTCTTGACAAAAATACGTAAGTAAACAGTTAAATTGTTTAAGAAAAATTAATAACCGGAGGACCAGAAACGGGAGCAGTCCAGTCCAAAGAGATAACGGCAGCAAGAAGGAAAAATAGAAGATAAAAGTTGCGCAGCGCCAGCTGTGCCAGTCAGCGTCTAACGGAATGGGCAAAATGCCCAGTAAGCGACCGACAGGACTGACACCCGTTCAACTAGTAATGTTAAAACACCCAATGCAAAACAGAAAAATCCAGGAATGCATGAAAAGGTGGCACAGAGTATCCTCTGGAGCCACTAAGTGGCCATTAATAGGGACCTTTGACCTAAAATATTGTGACCGAATAGAGGCTGAATTACGGAGAAAAGACCTAAAGAATGATGATAATATGAGAAGTAGATGGGAGAATAGTTAAAAATTACACTAGAATTGAGAGAAACAGAGGGCCAGAAGCAGGACACACAAACCAAAAATAGATCAGGGGAGACCTTGAAAACCAGCTGGGCTCTGTGCAGAGAACAATGAGACACTGTCAGGGCAGCTGCAATTTGGAAGATTTAAACCACAGCCAAAACTCTGAGCATTTAGCAGAAAACTTAGACTTAGAGTAGAGAGCAAGCATTAAATCAGTGCTGTGACAAATAAGTAATAAATAATAATAATATAGGTGGCGGCTGTAGCTCAGCAGATAGTGCAGGTCGGCTAGTGATCAGAAGGTCGCTTGTTCAAATCCCAGCTCCGGGCTGAGCCGAGCTGCATGTCGAAGTGGCGGCCTCTGCCATCAGTGAAGCCCTGCGATGAGCTGGCGACTCGTCCAGGGAGTACCCTGCCTTCGCCCAGAGAGATAACTGCGATTTGCTCCAGTAACAAAACCCCGCAACCCCATAAAAGGGATACAACAGTTACGGACAATAATAATGATTCTAATAATAATAATAATGATAATAATAATAATAATAATAATAATAATGATAATGATAATAATAATAAGAAGAATAATAATTATAATAATAATAAGAAGAATAATAATAGTTAATAAATAATAAAGAGAATAGCAAATAATTGAAGAATAGTAAATAATAAGAGAAGTTTAATGAAAACAACTGATAATTATAGACAAAATAGAATTATATAATATGATAATAAGTTAAGTGATGAGGATAAAGTGGTGGGTGATAACACAGATACAAGCATGAAAAATGAAAATAAAAAATGAAATAATTACTGATGATTATTTCGCCACTGAACAGTACATAGAAACTCAAGGTGTCAGAACGCATTTTTGGCTTGAACAAACATATTTTGATGAGGAAATTGGACATTAGCAAACTGAACAAGAAATTAGTCTAAAGTTGTGGCATTTGACTTAAGTTAGTAATACATACTTTTCCATTCAGTAATCAATATGATGATCAGGATGTGAGAGGAGTAGGAGAGACTCCCTTTTGGTATGTCAGAAAGTCATATGAGGGGCAATTATCTCTACATGAGGCGTTACAGGAAGGTAGAAAAGATGAAATTTACTGTCCTAATAAAACATCAGGGGGTCATCGCTCTGAGAAGGAGTAAGATATGAGTTGTCATAAAAGTATGTGACCTCCACTCTGTTGTAGTGAAGTCAGTTGCATTTAGCGGACTAGAGCGCTCCATGCAGCATGTATTAAAGAGATCTGATTCATCACACGGAGTCTAACATTCTTCGGAGAATTAGCAACTCTCCACCCCACAAAAGAGTTTTAGATAATCCTTATAGATGAGTAAGAAATTAAACAGGAGTGATTTGTGCAAATGTGATAATAGGTAACATAATAATATAATAGCATATAATAGAAAGAAAATATGATCCAATATGAGCTACTGTCATGATGATATGATACAGTACAGTATTATATGAGGCCCCACTACAATAAAATGGGCGTATGAGTGAAACTATATATATATGAAATAAGCATAAAGAATAAACTTTGTGGTGACATTCAGTGACTAGTATACAGCCTGTATACTACAGGGGTGCGTTGCTCGGAACGAATGTGTCATACAAACCACCTGGCTGAATAAGTTACCCAAAGTTAGTGTGTGCTTGATGAGATCCAACCCTATGCTTGTATGGGAAGATCAGAGTAATTGTGAATTTTGTGTGAATGATAATCCCATTGAAAGTTTAAGCACACCTGTCCCAGTGAGTCAGTTGAGAACATAAGAAACAAAACCGGGAAATTATAAGCTCTATCTGACCCTCTTACAGGCTCTGCTGAATTAAGAGCAGACAAATGGGGAAAAATGTGGTTAAAAATGTTCAACTTTGGCACTATGTCACCCATGGGGTGTTTCCAGTGAAAGGCAAATTAAGCACAGAATGTTTAAGATAGTGTAAAAAGATAAAAGGAAAGCAGGGAAGGAAAAAGATAGACTGACAAAGTTGTTTTTTTTGTTTTGTTTGTTTTTTGTTTATTTTTTAATTTAATCACTAGTGGGACTGAATCAGTAATGGGAAAATAGAGTTTGAGTAACAAAAAGTAGAAACAATGTAGAATTAGGAATAGACCTCCTCCCTGCTGTCTCCACACCTACAACCCTTCTTTCAACAACACCTTCTCCACAAGAGGTCAGGCATCCCAGGATGACTCTAGGAAGGAGGGGAACCAATACACCCTGACTGTTCCGCCCTCTTTCTACCTTCTAAAATGAGTCACAAATTAACCTTGCTTCTCCAAAAAAAAAAAGCCTTTTTCTCCGCTAGCAGCTTCTATTGACTACTGGGTGCGGAGTTGAGATCACTGAGGGGATGATGTTCCCCGACCCCGTGCCGGAGCAAACAAGGAAGCAGACTGTCATTGAGATCCAGAAGTGTTTTGTACACAGGCCATGTCAGCCAAACGAGTTGAAGGAGGCTACAGAGGAATCACCTGACACAAAGACTGGAGTCAGGAGGGCCACAGAGTCCTGGACAAAGATGGCAGGCACTACACAACAGCCAGAGGAAAAGGAGACTGGGTCTGCATCAAGTTATCAAGGAAAGTGCAACAGCACTGACCAGAAGACTGATGCTGCAAAAGGAAGGTAATGGGAGCCCTGGGTGTAATCATCAAGAAGGGAGAGATCCAGAGGAATCCTGGCCACATGCACCAGCTAAAGGTGTCTGTTCATTTTCCAGGATCCCAGGATCTTGACACAGCCAAAGGAGACAGCAGAGGTCAGAGGTCAGAGCTTTGAGCAGCACATAGACAGGAGACACACACACACACACACACACACACACACACACACACAGAAACACAAACACGCACACACACACGAAGAGGGAAACACTGATTGACTGTTATAGGCTAAGCTTTGCTTTCTGGCAGTATTTGATAGTGTTAGGGCTCTAAGCAAGTCAGATTATTAGAAATATAAAAGATGCACTTTCTGTTGTTATCCAGTGAGAAAATATCCACTCAGCCCTAGGGCTGTCAAGATCATTGCTCATTTATCAGGGTGCCATTGTTGATTCCCTCATTTTACCATGTACCTCCCCCATCTTGCCTGAAAGTAAACCAAAATGGGGGGTGGAGATTTTAAAACTACTTTAGGGTCATAAATTAAGATGTTATAACACTAATGAATGTGGGTTTTCAGTTACTGATTTAACAAATGCATATTCTAGCATTCCTGTTCATCCTGACTCACAGTTCAAGGTTGCTTTCACTATCAATGGTAAACTTTGTACATGGACGTGGATGCCATAGAGTTTTCTTCTCCAATCCAACTTTGTTCCAAAACTGCAAATGAAAACAAACAATTGCCTTATTGGATTTAGCAGGCCAGTGTTGTCCATAGGTTAAGCTTTTCTTTTTTCTTTTTTTTCTTTCATTCGTTTTTTGTCATTCTTTTAGGCCTCCCAGACCATAGACATCCCTTAAAGAAAAAAAATAATAAATCATGGAAATAAGACACATTTCTGAAATGGAGTGGTTTATTTAAAAAATGTAACCCCATGGTGGCGAATAGTGATTAATAGATCATTAATTAAGACAACCTTCCACCACAAAGAGCGCAATAGTGAAATTATCAAAGGGCTGTAGTAGCTGCCAAAAAGTTATGACCATAGCTGATATAATCATGTGTCCTCAAACTGTTTATGTTCTGCATGCTGTGTCATTTAACCTCAGAAAACCAAAAACAGTACAAATAATTAAAATATGTTGCAGATAGGCGCAGTTTACCTGTGGAGTTTTAATGCAAGACACTCCAACTGATAAGCAACCTTTAGCACACAACAGCACCAAGTTAGATAACATTTGAGGCTGGTCTGCCTCCCTGTTGCCAGGGACTTGCAGCAGCAGCAGCTTTTGCTTTCAGAAAGCCTCAGCAGGAACCATAGGACACATAGCCTTACTGTAACGTCTCACCAGATACATGCCCTGTTTGTGCTTACACAAGCTAGGTTATGAAGTTGTGCTCTCAGCATCAACTGAACATCCAACGTTGCAATTCAGTTAATCCTGCAACACGGATGATACCGCCACATGACTGCCTTCAAGCCACAAATGTGTTTCTGAAACCACGTGAAGATTTGCATAATTAACCAATAACAACATATCACTCTTAGTTTGTAGATGGGTCCTGCCTCGCGACAAGCAACAACGCAGGTTACCCCATCGTACAGTTGCTGCCAGACGATACATTTACCACAGTCCAAACAATCTATCTTGCCCAACCATGCTCAGCACAGCTTGCAGAAATAAAAGCTTTTTAACTGTAGCAAGCAAATTGGCAGAAGGCAAGCAGTTAAATGTATACACAGACCGACATTATGCATACACAGTGTGTAATATACACAGAAATATCTGGAAACAGAGAGGTTTTCTCAGAGCGGATGGCACATCAGTAACGCATGGAGCAGCCATCTTAACACGATTTGAAGCATTCATCTATCAGGTGTATCAGCTATTATCAAATGTGCTTCACACCAAAAGAGCAGTTCCCTGATAGCCAAAGGCAAAAGCCTGGCCGATGAGGCTGCTGAGCAAGCTGAAACCAGTATATGTGTTTGACCGTTGATTGCAGCCCAAAACTGTGAACCACTCACCACTTTACCGTCCTTGATAGCAGCCCAGAATGAGGCTGGCATGTACGTATATAATGTAACAGTTAGTGTGGTTAATACAAGGTGCTATTAAAACCACTCAAGAAGACTCTCAGAAAAGTTTATGACGTAAAAGTCATTTGTGATGTGCAAATATAGTAAATAAAACTTTAGCAGAATATGATGTTTGTGCAAACCATAATGTGAGGAAAGCATTTCGTACTGCAAAATTATGCAAAGAAGTGTTCGTGTGATTTGGTTTGCCGGAGTGCATGAATTCTGATAACGAGTCATCTTTTGATAGAGATAAAGACTAAAGTAGGAGTTTGGGACCATGGACTTCCGAAAATAAAGACAATTCAGGCAATTCAGGTATTTGTAAGACAGGGAAATGCAGATTAAAATGCAGCCTTAAGTCCATGGACGGCAAACATTGGATAAATAACCTAAAATCAAAGTAAATTAAGGTCTAAATTAAAGGAGATGTAAGAATAACGCACGCAAGGACCAAAACTGCAGAAAAGAACAATCTGAACTGAAATAAACAACAATAAAAGTTAGTTAACAAAAATCGAAGATCAGCAAAAAAAGTTTCAGTAAAATCAATAATAAATGTTCGAGCATTCTTATGGGGGTTTAATAAAGTTCAAAAGTAGTATATGCAGTTGTTGACTGTGTGTTGTCAACTACCTGTGTCCTGACTGTGTGTTGAAAAATCTGCTGGAAAGATTTGTGTTTCCTAAAATAAATTGGGCTATTTCGCAATGTTGTGTGATTTTATGCTGATGTAACTGTCAAGGTGTTAGAGACATTTTGCTGTTCTAAAGAGCTTTGTGTTGCTGTTAAGTGGTCAAACGGTGTGAAGGTTATTAGACAAACTTGATAGTTCTGGTCTAAAACGTGTGTGCTAAAGATATATTAGTATTGGGTGTGATTTATGAGATTGTTGTTTATGTGTGTGTTGTTTTTGGCTTATGAATACTATTCGCGCAGGCTAATAGTTTCTAAGTGCTAAATGGATGAGGACTTGTATTACTTTAAGAGCGGGTTCCTATCTCGCTGGTGGCTTAGGAAGTTGTGTGCTGAAAAGTTGTGTTTCAAACTGCAGCTCCATTGCTCCTCCCCTGGTGTGTGTGAGAGGGGGATCCTAGAGCCCCCACCGCTCTACTGCACGTCCGGTGTGACGTAATCGCCCTCCCTTTCTCTTCTCACTGTCGGCTGTGTCCGAGCTCAGTGAACTTTTCCTTTTTTTTTGTACAGCAAGGTTTTGTTGTGGTTTTTCAAGCTCCTTCCAGCATGCTGTCTCATTAGCGGTTGTTGTCTGAAGTGAATGCCTATATGCCTATATGCCAGTGATAAATACATTTATTTGATGATTACATATAAGCTGCTATTTCAAATATTATAACCAATTGTGTTGCAAATACAGTTTAAGCCAAGTTAATATTCAAGTAAACGCTATGATCTGTTTTTTGTTTTTTTTTCTCTAAGTACAGGGTGTGAGCTGAAGAAGGCTGTTGTGAATCAAGTAGTATTTGACCAACCTACTCTGTTGCCCAAATGGTGTGTTCATAGATAAGAAATTTAAAGCTGATATTAGAACTGAAACAGGTAAAGTACTAATTGAAAATACTGCGATCCTTTAAAAAAGCGTATATATAAAGTGTCTGTGTTGATTGCATTATGATTTTCACATCAAAGTTCACATACCTGTTACAGAAGAAGTAAAATCATCATTTGAACATCAGAAGCATCAAGCATCTAATAAAAACATACATATAAAGTGTCCACAGTCACAAGGTTTAGTAGAATGTGCCAATGGTGCATTAAAAACTAAAATAGCCCAAATCATGGCTGATTTAATGGTAAACTCACCTGGGAAGATGCTTTTGCCATTAGCACTAATTTCTATGCGCTTGCAAACTAACAGACTAACAAATCTAACCCCGCATGAAATGCTCACTGGACACCCAATGCCACTGCCACAGTGCAGGGGCCCTATAGAGGGATCACCGCTTCAGCAGCTGAAGCGAAATTTGGGGGACTATTTATGGGGTTTAACTCAAATCCACAGACTTGTCTTCCAACAGGTGAAAGACTGATAGTAGTGTCGGAGAGGCTGCAGAGGATGGTGCCCTCAGCACAACCATGGGCAGTGACACCCCGGAAAGTGCACGTGCAGGACTGTCCGGCCTGCAAGACATACACCACCCACCCACGCCTGAATTCAGGCCAGAGTTGGAGTGTTCTCTGACTCAGATTAATTTGTTTGTTTTCTTTCTCTTTGTGCTAACCCTTTCAGGTTTCGCAAGGGGGGAGGGAGAAGGAGAAGTCCTAATGACATGCGCCACTATTATTACACCACATGTTAATTGTGTACTTGCCACAGTCACCTTAAAAAAAATGGGAGAACTACTACATCTTCTGTATGTAAAAAACTGATACATATGATTATGCACTTGCCACCGACAGCACAATAGCTAACGTTCCAGGTAAACATTGGGTGGGACTACCCCGCACCACTGACTGCCAAGAGAAGGAATGGTGACATTACAGGTAATATGCACAGACACGTCATGTCAGGACACAGAAACAAATCAGGAAATGACAACAATAGATGCCAGTAGATGGATTTGACTAATGAGTAAGCGAAAGAAAAAAAAGAGATTTGGCCAAACTAAGAACTGCACAGTGGGACTCAGACATGTTTCAGCAGTGGATAACCTACTCAGTTGAACCAGTGCACAAAGCACAGAAAAGACAGACAGTATTGCATGTTACAACGCCAAAAGAATACCACTGCTCATGCCACTGCCAGGAAGTCACAGAGGTGACTGTCCAGATATGTCAACATGTTTTGCTATTTGTGCAATGCACATGGCACAGAAATTGGATGAATGGAGTTCCAACTCTCAAATATGCCCATATAGAATTAAAAGAATGACAGCTATGCCACCTGTGGTATGTAAACTTGATAAACTAATCTTCCTTTTCTGTGTAGCACGAGGAGCGGAGTTGGAGTATGTAACCCAAGGAAATACAACCACCATGACGGATGTGGTGCGGCTGGTGAAGTGCAGCAACGACACCTGGTATCCAGCCACCAATGGGGGCAATGCTACCACCATGAAAAATGTGTGAATCCAGCCCAGCAAGCCCGGACGCTGAGGGAGAGAGAGGACAGTGTCGCAAAGAGGCTCACACCACAAGGCAGGAGGGCTCAATGATTAGCCCAACTAAGACTATAGGATGAGCTCACCGTAGATGATGTGGGAAGGCTGAATTTTCAATCAGAGCTGCAATCCTTTCACCATATATCCTGGCCTAAAGCTTTTGTCCTATGCCTTGGTTTTCCACAGCAGCCAGGAAGTCATCAACATCATGGATGGAGGACAAAATGTAACTTGGTCAACGTGCCGACAAGGCTGCAAGCCTGGCTAAAGTTGCTGTCCACTCCAGGACTTCCAGCAATTGTACAGTGATCTTTTGTATTCAACACAGTTGTGTGAGATTAAATGTTGTAAATGTGTTGTGATGGTGAAATGAGTGTTTGATAAAGGTAAGCGGGCACTCATTTGTGAAGGTCATGTCAGAAGCTGAGTGCCGTAAAAAGCACGAGAAAGGTATTAAACCAGTGTGGTTTACAAGAAACCAGTAAGTTCATAGGGGCTCTGGTGGAATGTTGGCCTCAGGGCCGCCACACTAACCAAGGGAACACAACAGGTAACATGTAACTAAGGCTATCAAATCACCCAAGTGTGTCGTATAAGTCCAGCTGCTAAGATTGAATAGAGCTATTACCTTTCTTTATCTAATTGGATCAATGGGTGGAAAATAAATAAATAAATAAATGAATAAATAAAAAATACCAGAAGAAAAAAAATGTTTCACAAAAACAAAAGGTGGTGTAGGTGTTTCATGTCAATGATCTGATAATTACTGATCAAGTGTTTGTTGAACCGACCTAAGAAGGATTACCTTCGCAAGGTGTGTCTTAATAATATTCTAATCCATAGAGGTTGAAGAATTTGTCTATGTAATCTTATGCTTTTCTTTAAATTTTCTTAAAATTCTATGCTACCTTATTATGCATGCTTAAAACACAAATCTAGAAGTGTTGAGTGATGTAATTCACCAAGAGTTCAAAGCACTTCCCTATGGGTTGATACTCATTATCAGTCTTGTAGGGGGTTGCATTTATATTGTTTGAAACTATATATATTATGTTTTATCTACAATATACTCATACTATTGTGTATATTATTGTGTATTGTAACGATGAGAAGATGATTGTACTCCCTGATGTTAAAGTTTGAAGTGTTGGTCCTTTTTTGAAGGACCAAAGGGGGGACTGTAGTGGCAAATATATACTGGGTCATGATCATGCATATACATTTTATTTGAGAAATACACCTTCTAACAGTGAATATGAGCCTGATGTAAGACCAAGGTCAGATACTCCCTTTATAATAACAGAGCTGGAGTGAGTTAGCAACAGGTGACGCCGCAGCCCACCCAAGGCCAAGATAGAGGCCTGGGTGAGACACTTTGCAGCCATTAGGGAAGATATTAAATAATATTAAGATGATAGTCTTGCGTGATCATGACGAGGGGGGTGGTCCAAGAAGGGGCGTTGGTGACACTGACCCCAGGTATAAAAGGGGGTGATCCGGGGAGATTTCTCAGTTGTTCGGGGATACCTAATGGATTTATAACTTCTCTTGGAATAAACACCTTTTTGACTGAAGACCTGCTGCCTCGCCTCTGATTTGGACTTAGGCTCTGGAGTAAATTTTTGGACTTAGTCTCTGGAGCGATTTTGGGACTTAGGTTCTGAGCGGATTTCACCTCTGGTCTGGACTTAGGTTCTGAGTGGATTTCTCCTCTCAGTTGGATCTAAAATCTGGGCTGTTTTTCCTTTAATTTGGATTTTAACCTTCAAGTGGATTTACTGGGCCTGATTGTGGAATAATTTGATGGATAAGGATGGTAGTCTCCCACTACAGCACCCATGGAGTGTGGTCATTGAAATATAAAATGCTTAAGATGATCAGAGTATGATCAAAGTAGCCCATAGACAAGAACACAATTAGACACAAATAATGAAGAGACACACGTAAACAGAAGTACTGATTAAGGGCTAAAGACTAAGTGTTGCTTCTAACAATATTTGATAGTTTGATGGTTTGACCAAGAGTTTATTGTAATAATAAAAAGATGTGAATTCTGTCATAATCTAGTCAAAATTAATTTGTAGATTAAGAAAAGAAAATATCCGGCCAGCCCTAAAGTTGAAATCATTGTCACCTGTTATGTTGAGTCGCCCTCATCTTGTCTAAAAAGATGTCAAAGAGGGGTGGAGATCATGAAAGCCCCTTGGGGTCATAAATGAAGCTAGTCGACAGATGTTGTAACATTGATGTTAAAAATTCGATCAGATAGGGTTTTCATTATAGATTTAACAAACGCATATTTTAGTATTCCTGTTCATCTTGACTCACAGTTCTGGGTTGCTTTTATTATCAATGGTAAACGTTATTCTTGGATGCAGATGCCATAGGGGTTTCTTCTCGAATTCATTTTGTGTTACTTTTGTGTTACTTATTTGGCATTAGTGGCAATTAGATGATAATGCACATGTTTGGGATGTTGATAGTGGTTGTGTATATGTTCTTCTATACAGGGGCATGGTTAAACTGAAACAATGTCTCTACTTTGTTTTCTGGCAGAAAACAGTCCTTAAGTGTTCAAGGACAAGTTGCAACTTATTTCACTAACTTTAAGACGCTATTGTACTCCGGAGGGTCCTGAATTGGGTTCCGATTACATCCAGATAGTTCTGGATGTTCAAAAACTGTGAATGAAAAACAAATGATTGCCTCATTGGACTTAGCAGGCTATTGTTGCCCATGGATTAGTAATTTTGTGGAGATCTCCCAACCCATGTATGACCTCACAGATGGGGGTAACATTTGACCAAGACTGACGTTGACTGACTTATGAGGCAGAGATGACCTCTACTGACTTAAATCTATTGACTAAGATCAAGCCTGATGCATTTTTACTTAGGCCCCTTAAACCATAGATAGACACTTCAATCTTTTTGAAATGTGGTGGTGTATCTGGAAACCCTTAGCTCCATGGTGGCAAATAGTGATTGATCGATCAGTAATTGAAATGTCTTTCCACCACAGACAGGGCTATAGTAAAATTGTCAAAGGGCTGTAATAGCTGCTTTCCCCTAAAAGTTATGGCCATAGCTGATATAACCATGTATCATCTAAATGTTGTGTTTGTATTTTGTATGCTGCTCCCTAAAAATAACTACTCACCTAATCAAAGCATGAATATGAAACTAACAAAGATCTTACTAATAATGTTGCATGCCACCTTACAAAAATGTACAGTCCCTAACACATCAGGTTTTGCTTCCCACAGCTCGGGATGGAGAACTGCATCCATATCTGGATGGCTAATACTGTGTCAAAACAACTACAAAGCATTATCTGACACACCTTTCATTAACCCTAATGCTATCTTCTTTTTCAGATGAGTTTGCTGTGAAATATCCAACTGATAGATCTCCTTATGTCTCATAAGCAATATCTAATAACGTGTCTGCTCAGGCAGCTGGAAATGTGGCAGTAACTTGGGGTTTTTCTTTCGAGGAAACAGGAACGGATGCCGCAGTTAAACTAAACTCAAACATCATTAAATTTCTACCTGTCTTTATAGTGGTATGCAAATGTAAAGTTCATACAGGTTTTGCTGACCCAGTGCAGCTCCAAAGGCAGCTGCACTTACATCTGTCTCACCAAGAACAAGAGGTTGAAAGTGTCGAGCATGCAGAAGAGGATACTGGGAATGTCCTCTCAGACAATGAACAAGAAGGAATATTTTGTTGACATCCATTCACAATAACGAATTCCCTGGGACGGAGTTTAAGCAAAATGCAACCAAATAAATATGTTGTTTGATGTGTGTTATTCAACTTGCTGATGAGATGAAATAAAAAGATGAGTGATTATTGACAACGATAAGAAGAAAGCAGTAGCATTGCCTGGAGCAGAGATGTCCAAACTCTGAATATGAATCTAAATGGACAAAGGGGGGAATGGAAGAAGTAATAACAAAAATTCAAGATGCAAAATTGGAGATTGAATGGAAAATTGAAATTGAAGTTTAGAAAATGTAAGATATTAAAGCAAGTGGTGTGCCACTGCTGTTATTAAGTGTACATTAGGAGAATAGTATGACACAAGGGGTGTATTAAATGCAGATATACATGATATGCCATACAAAGCAAAATAGAAATAAAGGGGAAATTAATTGAGAGCTGTTTATGATCTTGAAGTTGGAATTTGGACATGCCTGATCTAAGATGCACAGCAATAGTGATGGATGTTGTATTCATGATATATAGCATCTGATGTTTTTGTTTGCAATAGTGGGGTTTTCTCTTTTCAGGATGACAGTGGAGAGATTGACCTGTCTGGAGACAGGACAGGACTGACAACACGCCAAAACTAGATGGCAATGCAGCTGAAGAGCGAGATTGCAGTTGACACAGCAAGATGATATGTTTGCTATGTCATGTAGAATTAAATGAATGTTTATGTTCTCATATATGTATATCCACGCATTATAATGTTGTAATTGTACGTTGTTGTAATCCTGTGATAATTGTAAATTAACTAAGGAATGAGCATGATCCTAATAATAATAATTAAATTAGGCTTTACTCTTTATACTATCGCATATCGATGTATAAACATTTTCTTAATATTTGGCAATAAAACTTGTGACAGTCTAGAGTTCAATGGCCGATTGGCATGTGGTCATTTAATTAGAGGATAAATGGTAATTGGTCATTGTAAATTTCAAAGGAGTTTCCTCGCCTGGATTGGCTTGAAGGTGTGGATTCTCTGTAGTTACTTAGTAAGGCTTCCTACTTCTTTTTGATGCTCCTTAGAGGGGTATGGGTTTTCAGAACTGGGAAGCAACAGCTGATTTGTGGGATTCCCTTGCAGCTACACCTGAAAAGCCATAAGCAAATATTTCAAGTGTAAAGGGTACTTTTCAGAGTCTGCTGAAAAGTAGTGTAACTGAGGGGAGAACTACAGGTGTGGCTAAGGTTAGCCGAATTCGACCTGATTAGGACAAGTAAGGGATTTACCTAATCATAAAGTAATGTAAAATAAAGTGCCTTTAGGACCTTAATAAAAGGTTAGGTTATTTAGCTTCTCCTAAATTGCAGAAGAAAATAATAGGACTCTAAAATAAGTCATAGACTTGGATCGAGAGTATTTTTGTTGACAACAGACAAGCCGCGACGGGAGTTGGCCGAAGGTAACTTCTTGCGAATGTGTTCGTACGCTTTTTTCGAGACCTTAGGGGTCTCGAAGGGGGGAATTATGTAGTGTCTGTGTGTGTTGTTTATACATCCTAAGCCCCTATGGACAGGACAGGATAGGACAGGACCAGACGCTTCCCTTAAGTATATGTGGGAAGGTAACAACTTAAAGGTCTCATGTCTTGGATAATAATTTATTAGCCTGTAGTGTGCGTCAGAGAACGGCTACAGGAAGAGGCTCCACACTGAAGCCTGATCAACTTAGAGGTTCAGGGTTTGATTTAACATATACAATTCCATCTAAGTAAAGAGAGACTAGCAGGTCAACTTTAAATAACACCAACATATTTACGTAATCCATTTCCTTGAGACATATTCCAATAGAGATGTTATGCAGTCCCATTCTTCTCCAAACAGGATAGAGGGACCCTCAATCCCCCAAAAGTGAACAATTAGAGGAAATAGGCGGGTGTGAGCGAACGGACCCTAAAAAGGATCCACGCACCAAAGAACGGGGTGGATTTTGGTTGATCTCCTAAGACTGAGGGTTCGAGAGGATTTCAGTTAGAGCAGAGGGCAAAGCATTTGGGACAACACTTTGCCGAAATTTGAGAATACCAGAGAGTGGCCACACTCTGGTTCGGACGCTGGCTAAAAGATCTGTTACAATAAAGATTGCTCTATCATTCCACCAGCCTTGCCTCCGCAGAATTCTTTTATCAGCATATTATACACCTTTGGAGGACGACAGCCCATACACTTCAACAGCTAACAGCATGGGGTCAGAACTTTACACTGTGTTTTAAGCGTCTTAACATGCTCCACATCTCACACCGAATGTGATGCAACAACAGCAGACACCTTAGCACACAGCACTGTAGCGTGTATGACTCAAAATGAATAAAAAAGTAGTTAAAACAGTGTGTTTGTGCAAGCAGCTACTTACCTGTTTGTTGACATCCGTGTGTTCCGGTAGCTAGACCAAACTAGCATATCTATCGAGTGTGTACTTAACAGGCTTAACAGGCTATTGTAAGGCTCATGGCTCATGACAGGCTGTAACATGGACATGTACATTATGAACATAAACACGAAAATGCTGGATTACGTTTCCGTCTCCGCCAGTGAGGGAGTAAGTGCACGCTCGACGGATTGACTACTTTGGTCTAGCTACCGGAAGCCACGGATGTCAACAAACAGGTAAGTAGCTCCTTGCACAAACACACTGTTTTAACTACTTTTTTATTCAGTTTGAGTCATACACGCTACAGTGCTGTGTGCTAAGATGTCTGTTGATGTTGCATAACTTTTGGTGTGAGATGTGGAGCATGTTAAGATGCTTAAAACACAGTGTAAAGTTCTGACCCCATGCTGTTAGCTGTCAATGCTAAGTCTCCGTTCACGGAGCTCTGTAATGGTTGGACCAAATGTGTTCGCGTCTTCGGTACTGGCAAGTCAAGGGTAGCTTGAGCAATGAAGCTGCATGTTTAAATCGACCGAAGTTCTCCTTTAAGGCGTTCACAGGTGTTAAGACCATATTTTCAAATCAATTTGGGATCTCAGGGCTTCTAAATACTTGGATGACACCGGACAAGCTTTATGGAGCCATTTTATGTTTTTTTTCTTCTGTGTGTTTTTTACATATTAAAACAAGTCCCCATCTACTTCAGTTGTTTAGAAGAATACTGCAACACTGTTTTGCTGTGTAGCCCCAGAAATGTTTAGTGGACTACTAAACTTCAATGAACTTTCCATCTGCATGAGAGTGAGTAGATAATGACAGATTTTTTTTTTTGTTGTTCAATTTATGGTGAAGTGTTCCCTTAACAATAATTACAATAGCTATGTTGAAATAGCCAATCTTCTGGCTGATGGTCTCCTTTGCTAAATTTAAGTCACTGGCACCAGTATTACACTGAGACTGTTTCATCAAAGGAAAGAACCTCTTGTTGTACATTTAAGTTAATGAGTAATTCAATTTAAGCTACATACTGAACTGATTAAGGTTAATTATTAATCCTGACTCAGCACTTCATCCCTACACAGCAGCAACCTCGGGTCACTGTCGCTGTGAGTAGAAAACTAACACGACAGCAGCAGGGCCCTGCGGTTCTGAGCCGTCTTCAAAAAATTCGGTGGTGTTTCCCTTTAAAACAAATCCGACGTAACGTGACGCAGATGCTTCCATCCATGAATTCTTGTGCGTATCCTCGCGCGGCAGCCACCCAGCGCACCTCCTGCACCGCCCCGACCCAGCCCCTCCTCTCCTCTCCTCTCCTCTTCTCTCCTTCCCTCCTCCCCGGTGTGTGAGCCAGGATCACCGCTCCATCCAGCGGATATCTTGGCGAAGAACCCGAGAGGAAAACTATTAAATCGGAGGCGATGGAACCGCGGAAGGAGGAACAGTGCGACTAGAAAGGGGGCACAGGTAAGCGAGGCCCGAGTTTGTCATTGACATCATCTGAGCCACTGGCCGCGGCTGAGCTGTCATTTTGCGGACGATTCGCCTGTGTAGTGGAGAGAGTGCGCTGTGCATCAAGGAACGATGATATACGAATGGAGTAACCGTACAGGACATGTCTAGAGCTTGGTGTTTATTTGTAGTCTTCCGCAACGCTCGCTCCATTTCCAGTCAGTTTATTTTGGTGCAGCTGATGGATGCTGTGCAGTGCGCTACGGCAGATGTTTGCGCGTCTTGTCATCCCGTGCGCCCATTTCTGAGCGTCAGGTGCGTGTTGTCCTCCGCTGTCAGCGTCACAGCAGGCTGCATATCTAATCGCACTTTTACTGGGGAATAGAAAAGCCCCTGGCTGCTCTCCGAACCCTGCATGGAGAAACAGCTCAATGTGTCTGAGAGCCAAAGTAAATGACATCCATGTTTGCAGGAAGCAGAGTCGTGACAGGTTGCCCGGCGCTGCAGTTTGACCTTGCAGCATTTCTGTATTTCAGGAACTCACGTCCCACCTGAGAGATAACAGAGGCACAGCTCTTTCTTTTAAGATATTGCGACTGAATTTCAATAATGATATCAAAGCTTTATCCAATTTGCATGAGGCTGAATCGGGTTAACTCTCCGTTCATTGAATTTGCTGCCATTTCTCTAACACATTTGTGAAAGCCTATAAGCCTTATTATGAATGTAACAACTGGCCGCACAATCAGAAATGAATGGACATACTGTAGTATAGGGTAGTGTAGTCTTTGACTTGAGATTCTCAGATCTTCCTCAAAAACATTGGCACAAACCACATGATGTATTTCAACAACTTATACTGATTGATACGCAATTTTGAATAAATACATAAGAACATGGAAGGATTATAAGATATAGGAACCTGGGCACAGATGTATGAAAGGAACCCTATCCTATTCCAACAAAGGAGCAAAACAACTTGATTTAAACAGACAGTTTGAGTCTTTTTGTGGTTACTTAGTGTCTCTTTGTAGTTGTTTTGATTCTCTTTGTAGTCAATTATGTCACTTTGTTGTTGTTCTGAGTCTCTTTGTTGTCAATTATGTCTTTTTGTTGTCGTTTTGAGTCTCTTTGTAGTAACTTAGTATATCTTTTTAGTTGTGTTGAGTCTTTGTAGTTACTTTGTTTGTCTTTGTTATTGTGTTGTCTGTCTTCATAGTCATGATGTTATCGTTACGTCATTTTGACATCTTGAGTCCCTTGGCCTGTGACCTATACTCCTGTTCAATAAACTTTCCGTCCATAAGGACCTTTATTTTTTAATGAGGCAACATACAGTCTGCACAGTGTTTGAAATGCAAGAGTGAGCAGAGAAGAAACACAAACACACCTTGACTGAAGACAAAGCTAAGTGTTGTTTACTGTCCTTTGGTACAGGTCACTTTTACCATTTGCAACATGGCCATCTTGTCAGCCACAGGCTCCTCCCTCCTGCCAATGGCAGCTCCCCTCCTGCACACGTTCCGCACAAGTGGCGGACTGAACGTCGCCATGGTGACTTGGCAGTCGCTTTCACAGCAGGGTGTTTGCTCAAATGCGCCTGTGATGGGAAAATCTCTAATACTGCCTTCAAACATAAACAGAATTCTTGATCCTTATAAACTTTATTTCGGCTAAATCTCTGGTGTCCTTTTCATTGTTTACTACTCCTCTTTCGTGCAGAGCATGTATCTGTTCTTCTCTAGAATTAAGTTGCAGAACTAATCACACCATTTAACTCCATGGCTACTTTTGCTGCAGAGGGAGGAAGAGCATTTCCATCTAAGCAGGCTTCAGCCTGTATGAGTTTCAAAATACCATCTCAGCTGATTGTACTGTACATTCATCGGATATGGTGTTACTAATAGCTGAGTTGCTGCGAGGGAAAAAGGGCACGTTTGTCATCTCCTGCCGAGGGGCTGCAGATGTAGCTTTTAACTAACTCTAGCAAAGCTAAGAAGCCGTGCAATGTCCCTGTAAATACATACATACATACATACATACATACATACATATGTACATACATGAGAAATATATTTGAAAATGGCAGTCAGCTTAATGAGATTGTTTAGTTATTCATTATGGTACATGACAGTGGTTGGCTTATTACCTTATTAAGCAGTGCTGCCCAAAGGAGCGTCCTATAAGCTTAATTTTGGCCCACCAGATGTTTCTAGCAAAAGTTCAAAATTATCAACACAATGTCAATAAATAACAGTTTTGAGGTTATGTCAAGGATGTGTGCTTATTGTGTTAGAGAGATATCTACTGAAGTCAGTAGATATCTCTCTACTGAAGAGAGATATCTACTGAAGATATCACCTGAAAAACCTTCTCTGCAATCCATATCTCCTGTGCTAGCAATGTAAACACCAACACTCTCCTGATAGTCCAGCTAGCTGCAAGGTTAGTAACAAGCTAACAGCAGCAACAGTCATGGATGTATGAACAGAAAACAGTCAGTATGGAAGCAAATGTGTACCATAATTCAAATTAAAATGCATTTACAGAAATGCTTTATCATTTTCAGAATGTAGCTGCATTTTTTGACTCATAAATAAAATTAGTAATAAATCATCCAAATTGCATTTTTATTTTCTTCTTCAAGACTGCTCATTTTGTAACTTAATTCAAATGATAAAGAAAAGGACATTTGGCAGACAGATGGCCCAGCATATATGTACCAAAATTCAATTTGAAATGTCAAATTTGAAAATTAAAAAGCATTAACAGAAATGCTTTTTCATTTCAAAGTCAGAGCTGCATTTTTGACTCATAAATAAAATTAGTAATAAATCATCCAGATTGCATTTTCATTTTCTTCTTCAAGACAGCTCATTTTGTTACACAAAGACAAAGAAAACTGCTTTTTCGTTTTGAAGCCCTCCCCCCGCAAATGAAGGTTCAAAAATGAATTTGAATTCGCAATCCCAAGCGGCGCAGGAGAGTGACGTCAGCGGCCTCTCTTCTTCTTCAGCTCCCAGTCTGACCGACCGTGCTACGCATCTACGTTAGGGGGCGGCGGTGTGCTTATTCGACACTGGAGTAAGAGAAGGGACAAGAGGAGAGTGTAAAGGTTGTGTTGGTAGCATAGACTGTGGTACATGTCTTCAGAAACAGCGGGGAAATCACCACCTTGTCCAGTTCTGTACTGTGGTCAAGCCAGCCATGGTTCACGTTTGCTTGGTTAAATCAGCCGCACATTTTTTTTCCAGTGCGATAATGCTCTAACATTTACACTGATCGCAATGAAGCCGCTCTGAAGAGCTGCTGGCAGTGACGGTGGGTCAGACTGCAGTCTCACAGTCAGACCCATGAAACACACACGGTACTTTACAGTCAGTATTCCCGGTAATAAACTGAAGTTATCAGCGCTGGACCATACGTCGACGTCGCCCCATATTGGATGTGGCAGCTCAGCCCCGTGAACTAATACAAGTCAATGGAGTGAACTTTATAAAGCTCCTTCTACAAAGTGCTATAAGCTAATGTCTCGCTCTCTCCCACACCCACGCACCTGCAGCGGGTCACAAAATCACTGGCCGCTTTATAGCCTGGAGCCTCGCGCCGCCCCGTTGCCAGATGATTTTGTGTACTACACGCGGTATTTGGCATAGTCATAGTTTTGCCAAGACTAAAGCTTTTGTGCATTAACTTCTACCAGTGTTTCCCCCCTAACTCTGATTTACTCTGCCTCCAACGACCTCCCGTGCCGCGACCGAGCCGAGACCTTGCTCCAGCTCCCAGCACCTCCGCGCCCTCCACCCGCCCGGTGCTCCGCCGAGTGCCGACAGGACTGCCAGCTCTCCGTGTTACAATAAACACCCCTTGCATCCAGCTACAGCCTACTGTCCGCTACTGGGTCTCACCTGTGCTAAAGACACCTAACATTAACAGATCAAAACAGAGTAAACGGCAGCTATCCGGTATCAGATCCATGCTCCTGCCTGCCCCAGCCAGCCCCCACACACCGGCCTGTCGCCTGCGCAGCCGCGCGGGAGGGGACAGGAGAGACCCCGGCGCTGCTGCAGAGGAGCCGTGGACTGCGATAATTCTGAGCAGCATGTGAACTACAATATAATCTATTTCTCGCCTTTCCCCCGATGATCTGAATAAGTCACTACATTTGTCGCTAGTCGCTTTTTCGAAATAATGTCGCTTAGAGGATCTGAAAAGTCGCTAATAGTGGCAACACTGAAGAAGAGAGGCTGCTGACGTCACTCTCCTGCGCCGCTTGGGATTGCAAATTCAAATTGATTTTTGGACCTTTTTTTGGAGGGGGGGGGGGGGGCTTCAAAACGAAAAAGCAGTTTTCTTTGTCTTTGTGTAACAAAATGAGCAGTCTTGAAGAAGAAAATGAAAATGCAATCTGGATGATTTATTACTAATTTTATTTATGAGTCAAAAAATGCAGCTCTGACTTTGAAATGAAAAAGCATTTCTGCTAATGCATTTTAATTTTCAAATTTGAACTTTCAAATGGAATTTTGGTACATATTTGCTGGGCCATCTTTTGAATATTAAATCTTAAATGTCCTTTTCTTTATCATTTGAATTAAGTTAAACAATTAGCAGTCTTGAAGAAGAAAATAAAAATGCAATTTGGATGATTTATTACTAATTTTATTTATGAGTCAAAAAATGCAGCTACATTCTGAAAATGAAAAAGCATTTCTGTAAATGCATTTTAATTTGAATTATGGTACAAATTTGCTTCCATAAGTCAGCAGTAGTGAGCAGTTACTCTGGTGATATGCTGCCCCTATTTGTTGGGAGTATGAATTCAAGGTGGCCAATTCTTACGTAATTTTTATGCTTTTATTTATTTATGTATTTTTTCTATGAGGTAAAAATGCTCTTTAAATATGTAGGATTCATAGTTATGTAGTATTTTTCATAATGTGATCATCGCAGGCAGTGTGACACTTCACACAGGAAGTCAGAAAATTAAGGATCTAGTGCCACTTTGCAATAAAATTCAACAAGTGCTTCCTTTTTGCGTGTGACCCACCTTAAGTTTCAGTTTTCATATATCTGACAACACATCGATAATAATTCATTTGTAAGAGCAGGACAACTCCCAGCAAAGCCATCTGCAAGAGTGGAAGCAACCCTCCTAGACACTGCCCGGGACTGGAGAATGCAGGTTGACTTAGACCAGAGACTCACCTTTCCGCCTGAGATCATTACAACTAACCTCAGGCCGGACCTGGTATTGTGGTCAACCTCTCAGAAGTCGCTTTTCATCGTGGAATTAACTATACCATGGGAAGCTGCAGTTGGTGAAGCATATGAGCATAAGCGACTGAGGTACTCCGACATAGCAACCGAGGCAGAACAATGTGTCTGGCGTGCCCAGGTGCTTCCGGTTGAGATTGGGTGTAAAGGATTTGTTGCCACGTCCACAACCAAGCTGCTTAAGGGAATGGGAGTGCAAGGACAGGCCTTCCGACATGCCGTCAAATCACTGTCAGATGCTGCCGAACGAAGCAGCAACTGGCTATGGATCAAAAGAAAGGACCCCATATGGGCTGCAAAATGACCAACAAGGGGTAAAAGCAGAGGGGGGCACATCTGGGAGCCCAGGTGTTGCCGTTGAGCCCTTTGGAGGTGTCATGGGCCTTTCAACGAAACACCAATGAAGGAGGGTGCCCACCTGAAGACCCCTATGAAGCGTTTACCCCTTTACCCCCACCTCTACACCAAGTACTGATTATCTAAGGGATTGTACTATCTGGTCCTATAAGCTCAACATTTCCAATATATCTGCCATAAGCCAATATCAGCAAAAAAAAAATAGGTCCCTTCGATGCACAGTGGTGGTCAGGCTCTATTTTCATCAACCCTATTTTCAGCAGTTTTTAGTAAAAAGCTCAGATTTAGCACCAAACAGATATTTTAAAGAAAAGGATAAAGAAGATTTACTGCTGTCTTCCTATTATTAGTGTGATGATGAATGACGCCTGATGCTTACAGAGAATGAAGAGATTAATAACCTCCAGTCTCCTCCCACATGGCATTTATGTGATTGTGAATATTGCTTTCCTGTTTTTATCACTGCTCTTGGCTTGTCTTGCCTCTGAGAAAAATAGTTCACACAGACATGATCACTTAGAGAGCAGCACTCTGGCATGCTTTTAATGGCTGCGGCTTGGCTCACTAATGACAAACCCATGGAGAAAGATATTTCGATATTTCAGCTCTGATAAGAGAGTTGTGTTAATTGCCTTACTAGTCAATTTAACACCATTTTTTTTTCACACAGAACTTGCAGCCAAATGAGGGCTAAATCATGTCAAAATCCAGCGAGACTATGATGTAAGAAAGTTAATTGGGTTTATTTTAAGCTTGTAAACAAGAAAAGTATATTTTTTCAAGTTTTAGAGAAATCTTCCCCTCCCTCTATTTCACCTTTGACCCTCTGTACCAAGTGTTGTGATGATTGATGGCCCTGTAAGGGAAGTACTATAGCTTTATTGCTGTGCTCTGCTGGATCTTAGCTATGCCAAACTGCACCCGCTGCAGCAGCAGGGTGACTCTGCAGGATTGGCCTGACCTGTGTACACTGTGAAAACCATAACCACTAAACGATATTTTCTGCCTATTTTTACTGAGGACAGATCTAATAAAGTGAGTATATGCTCGACACTGTCGAGCTGCTAATGGTCTTGCAGTCCAGTATGCTCATGTGGTTTATATTTTCCGTTAAACATGACACTTTGGTGACTTTAACAATTAGCAGAGTAATTTCACAGCTCAGTCAGCCTTCAATGGAGTATCTCCTAGTTGTGTCACACTACTCCAAATACACAGTTCAATTTGAATTTTATGGTTGCAGTTAAATTCCACTTATTTATTTTTTTTTTCCATCACTGAAAGTTAGGTAATGGATTTGTAGAGATAAACTGATCATTGGTTGTATGCCCTGGCAACTGTAATTCACAGATATTTCATAACAATTCAAGCAATACTCACCAATTTCAACAAAAATCATCAGGGTTTCAACCATAAACAATAAAAGATCAAATTAATTTTGTTAAGTTTGTTCAAATCTGTCCCAAGTAAACACTATCCCAAACAAATCAATAAAGAAAGGGTCTTTGAAAAAGAAAATAAACCCAGCATCTCCAACACTGTCAGAGTCACCCCTGGTTCAGTCACTTGATATTCTTTGTGCATACAGGATAAGTGGCTAGAAGTGCAGCAGAAGGCTACCAGTATACTAGCTGAGTCATCTTTGAAGTGTTGAGGTGTTGTGATTGAAATTTATTTATATATATATATATTTATTTTATTGAATTTTTGGTTAAAGGTGCACCATTTAGTTTTGGGTAAAAAAATGTAATCAGAAGAGAAAGATCTTCACTGACAAATGTTTTAAGCCTAAATAAACAAACTCTTTGTATTCATGACTTAATAAACAAACTGACATTTAAGGACAACACAATTTCATACTTTTTTACGTTGTTTTTATTTGGCAGACCCTGCCACCTTTAAAGCCTCAACAGTGTGTGTTCTAGAGACCTTTTCCTCTGAAATATGCTTGTTTGTTATCGGGAAAACATTTTTGTATTATTACCTCATTAATATTGTGAATTTCTTCACCAAAACAACAAATTGTCCCTTTGAGAATTGAAAAAGTGACAAAAGTGTCTATACCAGCAAGCACTGTACATTAACTACTCAAACCCAGATAGAGTAGTTTATGGTTTATGTGCCTTAGCGTGAGTCCTTTATCATGCTTCCAGTGAGTCAAGTATTGCTTGCTTGACAAATGTGCAAACACAACATGTGTATATACATGGCAATATCATAAGGCACAAATTTGCATCACCTATTAGCTCTCTAGAAGCTAGTAGCTCATAAGGAAAAACTTTATCCTCGTAAGAGGGGAAAAATGGAAAAAGCAACCGAGATGATGTTTGTACAAATAGACCAGTGTAGTAAAATTACAGTAGGAGGACATAGAGCAACTTTTGGTGTAATCAAACAGACTAGAGTCACATTTCTATCCATCGTGGACACCTGGAAAAGGACATACAATACAAACATAGAAGAACAGCGTTATCTGTCTCTCTCTTCCCAGTTTGTTTTTAATTATCTTCGAAGAAAGATTCAATCCCTCACTTGTCATTACATTGCAACACATGCACAGTGAACGTCCACAGTGAAATATTGTGACTGATTTTGCAACTGGAGCTCAAATACTACCAGCCAGAACCGCCTGGCAATCCTGTTTATGTCATCCTGCCAGGGGACAGTGCTATAAAGACACAGTGCAAGACAGATTAGACACCATCCCTGTTTTGGACTGTCTTATCCACGCCTCAAGAAACTGCAGTGCAAAATATGTCACAGCAAGAAAAGTTAAGTGTGTAGGTAATACAATTAATGGCTTTTCAATTCCATTTAGCTGCTTCAGTTTTCAGGGTACTTCAGGGTATTGTGTACTGGGAATATAGCTTTTCTTAACATTATTAACACCTATGCTGTTACTATAGTCGACATGACTTTAATCTGGAAATAATCAGCATTAATGGAGCATTAACTCATTACATTGTAAATTGTTTTTTGTTTTTTTTTGGGTTTGGATTCTGTGACGGCCATGCCTCTTGTGTCTGTTGGGCTGTTTGCCTTTCTTTCTTTTTGTATTGTGGATGCCAGGCAGGAGGGGTTGGGGTCTTTGTTAGTTGCTGGGAACACCTGAGCCCAGTGTTCCCAGCAACTACAAGAGCACACCTCACTAGCTCTGGGAGGAGAGAGGAAACTCTGCTCTCTTTGATATGTTGGTTTTGAGTTAGTTCAAATAAATTGTGATTTCCTTGCTTTAACTTCTTGTGTTATCGCCCATTATTTGTCATGGTTTTGAGCCAACAGTGACGGCTTGGGTTGATTCTTATGTATTTATGTATTTTTATTTAATTATTTCTGTTCTTAAACCACCTTTGAGTTTAATATGAAACCCGTAGAGGGTTGTTTTATAACTGCTGTGGATTTCAGTAACCAAACCTGACTACAGCTACCAAAGAAACGTTGTAACCAACAAGTTTTACCATTCATATTAACAAACTAACGTCACCTAAACTATTCTAGCATTAAGGTGGAAAACTAGATCTTTTGCTAAGGACATTTTTTAATTTCACAAATAGAATCTCAACTTCTGCTTTTTTTTCACATCTTTCAGTATTTATAGCACCTACAGACCACAGACCTAGTGTGTTTCTCAGGCTGCATGCTAATAGATGCTGCTGACTGTTCAGTCTATCCGGACTGAGTTATCATCATCTGGTCAGATAGAGTGAGGCCTATTATTTAAATCAGATGAAAGCTGCTCAATTTATGGAGTTTGGGAGATTAAGTAGAACATACAAATGTCTACAAAAGAGTTTGTTTGTAGTAGCAACCTTTCTTAGACCAAATTGGATGTCACAATTTAGAGATTATTTGTGCTTGTGAAACAAAAATTATAATCCCAAAAATGTACCTGTTGTACTTCAATCGCAGCACACAGCTCTGCCCTGCCCCTCCCTTTTGTGCGTTTTCGCCTCAGCATGCGGTGTTGCGATTCTTGTTGGGGTGTGGGTAGGGCATAGTGTAAGGGCTACATGGACTTCCAAAGTTTTTCAGAGGCACACTTCATACAGAGTAGCTATATGACCTCGATGTCGTTTCAATGTGTTGTGATCTTTACTTTGTTACAATTAAACAATAGCTTGTAGCCCTGGTAGCTAATTAGCTAGCTAGCTAACATTACATTGTTATTGTAGATTCATGCATGACAGTCCCGCATTTTGACATATTTCAACGTTCCATTCACTCTCTTTGATGACATGTGATGCCCAAAATTTTAAGTGAAGTCCAGCAGTGAAGTCACTGCACTTGGTGCCACTCCTCTAACATTAGTGCAGACTGGCAGCATAGGAGCAGAGGTTGTGTGTTAGCCTATAAAGCACCAACTGGAGGACAGGTAATGAAGCAGAGTCATTTTTTATTTTAAGGACTCTGTAACTATTTGAAGCAATTCATATGTCTTAATTACTTTTTTAGTGTTGATTTGTGACTGAATTGTAACCTGACGAGATAAATGAGACCTTCCCCATCTCTCTCAGTTGCCTATACAAGCCTGTGGACGATTCGTTGAAGTTGTTCAATGCTGTTTGGAAGAACTTGGGATTGGATTTTTTGCGTCACTCAACGATATGACTTTATGCACGTCTCGGTCCCTCTCTCCACTTTGCTAACAGTAGCCAACATTAGTTTAGAAATGGAATCACTAACATTCCAACGTTCCACAGACCCCCTTCAGTGACACGATTTTGAATGTCCATGCTTTTCTATCTCCATCAGATGAATGGCAAATGGCATTGTAATGACACCAGGATGCCACAGCTGAAGATGGGTTATTGGAAAGTCATGTCTGCTTAAATAGACCAGCACTCCTTGTAACTCTGCTCTGAGCAGCAAGGAGGCACTTGATTTGCCCTTGCATATTTTCCAACTCAGACAGAAAATGCTTAGTGATATCTGTACATTTTTTGTCCGCTTTATCAATTGTAATTGAAATACACTAGAAAATGTTACATTATATATCATCTTACCGTACAGCCCTGCTGATTACGTTTACTGAAATAGAATAGTACCATTTCTGAGTGACCTTATTGAATGACATTTCTGAAAACTTCTTATGACATGTCTGTTACTGCAAACAATGACTGACGACAGCAAATGGTCAGTGAGGTACATGATGACAGGTTGCTGATGTACAACTTTTAACATCCCCCTGACTAAGCACAGTTTTGACCTGTGCATGATATAACATAACACAGAGGGAGCACAGAAAATACACACAGAAGGTAATCACTGCCTCTCACTGATCAGTATCCAAACACCAGACAGAAGAAAGTGCTGAAAAGGACCAGCGGGGCATTGGATGAGCAATACTCACCCAAACATATCCATGAGTGTTGATTGGAGCCTCTGGATTACCAGCAGTGACTTAGTGTTGTTAGAATGATAATACAGTTTTTATTGATTGCTTTGACCTGCTTAAACAAACTGGGATCCACTTGGTTTTCATCATCACTGTCTCAGCAGAGCACAAGACACCTCTTGCAAATGTGTTAACCCTTTCTCATTGGATTGACACATTTTCCCCACCCTTTTGCAGAACAGTTAACACAGATGTCATTCAAGCAGTCCAAACTCCATTGTTTTAGCTATGGTAACCAAACAGAAACCATCTGTTCCTAACCATTAGAAACTACCTACATCAGTATGAAATCACTAAAGCACCTGTTTGACACTCCTAAACACAAATCTTCAATGAGCAATCAGTCTGCAGGCCTTAAAAAGTGCAGTGGCTGTGTTGTTCTTTGCAAACATGGATTGAAGAGGTCTAAGGCAGATGAGAGTGAGAAATAGGTGCAGAGGAATGTCAAGGTTGGATGGCATGCAAGAAGATCTTTCCCTCGGTTCATTGCAAGAGAGGATAATGAATGTGATGTGGATGAGCCCATGTGGCCCCATCGTCAAGACAGAAGAGACTGAGTATCAATAGTGGCTATTTCTTATACTATACAGTGATAGATTGTTATACTTTACTATAATATTTTATATCTTTAACTTCTTTTCTATGTTTTAAAACAGGTCAGTTGTTCAGGAAAATGCTTGCTGTGAAGCTGCAGAAATGTTTTGTGAACTATGAGACTACCAGCTTTCTTATTTTCTTATACTCTAATAGATTTTATTTTGGTTTCTATGTATTTTGTGTAATATTTACAGTATTTCAGTTTTCAGCCACAGTTCGAAAAAAAGAATCAATGGAATCAAAAAATGCATCAAAGCATTTCTGATTCTGGATTCAATTCTTTGCAAGAAGGCAAATTTGACAACAAATGGCACTGGCATGAAAGCTACGTAGAGTAATAGGCTACAACGACAAGCAATGGTGCACTGATTCGCACTGAGTGCTGTTTTTTGTATTTTGTTGTCCACTGTGTAATGGTTGATTGGAAGAGCTCATACACTTGTTTGCAAGTTGTGTTGTTTGAAGGCAAAATTAGCTTTTGTTGCATATTTTAAATGTTTTGGCACGGTTAGAACCTTTTGCAAAGAAAATTAGTAATTTTGACCATGAGTGCCACTGTTTCGGCCTGTGTGTTAACTGTTTTGAAAATGTGGAGTTTGAGTTGACTGCTGCATCAAAGCAATCAATAAAAACTGTAATAATAATACATTTTATTTGTTGTTAGCCCTGGGACTGCTAAAAGTCTTTAATCTCTGTTTGTCGGATGGGAATGCACAAGAACACTGGACTCGGCTGGTGTGAGGCATGCTTTCCTACAGATACATGCACACCCCCTCCTCCACCACCCTGCCCCAACCTATGGGGTACGAGTCGTGAGTTACATTACCACTGCAGTCTGCTCCGTCTGGATAAGGAGGGGGGCTTTATTACCTCCTTGCATCTCTGCAGCTAAACTCTTTCCTTGCATTATGTTGTGTTATAACCAGTAGCTGTGCTCTCAAGTCACAGTTGTATACAGCTTCTGGACTTTAACACACAAACATGCACACTCGAGCTCTGCAGAACATTTGTTTTTATGTACCTCCAGGGATTAGTCAAGGTCACATCATCCTAGATATCAAGGACACACTGTCCTTCAGAAGGGAAACAGCAGCGTCTCCTCTGCAGCATTCACAGAGGGGGATGAACAATGTGTGTTTCTAATCATGTTCTTCCACAGTGCTGTCTATCCTCCCTCTATCATCCATCTCGTGCTCATCTACTCCTACTCCTCCCGTCCGTCTCCACTTTCTCACCTTCCTCATGAGCCTCTTCCTTTCATCTCATTGGCTTACCATTCTCCTTTCCTTCTCTCCATCCAACCCTCTTTCGCGCCTCTCACACACCCTATCACATCTCTTCACTCTACCTGCTCAACGTTTTCTGTCTTGTCAGCACAGATGCTGCCTGCGTGCCGTCCTCACTGTCTGTGGCTGCGGATGGTGTTACATAACAGGCCTAACTTAATGAATCCTGTATGATGTGCTGTGATGTGGTTTTGATCCTTTGTGACAGCAACCAGGGGACACGCTGCCTCTCAAAGTATACATCACACTGCATAGAGTAAACCAATAGTATATTGACTAGTTTACGCAATAAACAGTACATTTGTATGTAGTCCTTTCTTTTCTTTCTTTGACATGCTATGTGTGCATGTCAAACACAATCAAATTTGAGTACTAGCTGCAGGTATGTTCCAATTCATCTTCCCTGCTCCCTGTGTTTCATCTCTTTGAATCTCTGAGTCATTGATCTTGATAATTCATTATAATGTTACATAAACTTATTAAAGACTAAGCAGACTGATAATTGATTGGAACTGAAGGACACATAATTGAACAGGATTTGGAGGCATTAGGCCTGTTTATTCTGAATTTAATTACGCAGAATAAATAAGTGAAGCTCTCAAAGCTGTCTGACTTCTGTATGTTGTAGTGTTTCCCATGAATCACCACCTAATTAAAACAACTCCATTAGAATTTGGATTGTTAACTGTAAGTCTAGACACTGATGGGAACTTCAGTGGTAGTATAATATAAAGCAGCAGGTAACAACCATAGTGCCCAGAGCTTTGATTCTTCTAAGGAAAGGTCTAAATATGGGAAGCTTAGTGTGTGTGTGTGTGTGTGTATGTGTGTGTCTAAATGTACATCCTTGTCCTGTATAATATGCCATCTACTAACAACACAGAGCATTTCAGAGTGTCATGTTGGAGGACTTTGAAATTGGTCACACTTCAAAATGTGTGCAAAATCACATTTCTGGGTTGTGGAAGCAGCAAATAAAAAGCAGCTGTTGCATACTGTGACACAGCTGCTGCCCAGAGTGGCTGGTGATGTTGTACAAATGATAAATATTGGATAATTAATACCTTTAAATGCCACCATGTATAATGTATGTTGTGTAAACTACTTTGAATGCACGGCTGTAGACCTATTCAGCAGGAAAGTACCATGAATGGCACTGGGCACCCATAAGAGGGTATTTTGCAAAATGCTCCAACACCCTCTAGATCCTACACTTCCCATAATGCAACTCAGTTACTCCACGACCCCAGTTTGTAAAACAAGCATTTTGTTAAAAAAAAAATCTAGTCTCCAATCTCAGTATGAGATTACTCAAGTGACATAATTTTTTTTTTTCACTTTCACTTTCTTCATTGGCTGCATGTTACTCTTCATCATTAGTCTTCTTTCCCTTTAAACATGCACTGTGAATATAACTAAATAAAGTTATAGGAATTCGATAAATAATCTGTTATTGAAGTGACACAGCAGGAAGATAACAATATAAGGCTTTATTTCCATCAGTCCACCGACTGTATGTCAGTGCATGAAAAAAGACAGAACAGAGTTATTTGAGACAGTCCTGGTTGGCTGAGAGACCACACAGCATGTAGGTGATACACCAGGAAGGTGACTTACAGCAAGTTTCATTTATACAGGGTACAAACAGAACGTGGTCTGAGCTTTGTCCTTGGTTTGTCTGTTATATGCTTTCATCTTGCACAGAAAAAACAAACTGGTGTGTGGCTGCAGATTTTTGAAAATTTATCTGAAATGAAACGCTGCAAATACTCAGCCAATCAGAAATGTTCAATTGTACAAGTTCCACCCTTAAAGGAGGCATATTATGCTCATAATTTTATTTTGGGTCACTTAGGTAGGTCAGATAGGTTTACATGCTTTAGTACTCAAAACACGTCTGCTTTCTCATACTGTTCATTGCAACAGCACTGTATTCTCCCTCTGCTCTGTTGTAGCTCCTGTCTCTTCAAGGCTCGTCTCCTAAATACCCAGTCTCCTCTAATTGGTTAATTCACACACACCTGAGCCAGCACCACTAACAACAACAGAGCATTTAAATGTGTGACTCTGTGACGCAGTGAGATGTCACAATATTGAAGGCGGGACAGATGACGAGGCATTTCAGGAGCAGTGTTTTATGTGGGAGAGAGGAGCTCCTGTTGGTGTGGACTTTTACCCTTTTAGCTTTCAAGTGCAAGACATAGATAAATACTGAAGCAAAGGAAAAAAACAAAAAAAGCACAATAAATCACCATTAAAGTTCCTGTTTGGAAAGTACTACCCCTGGGCAATAATGTCCCCTGGAACTTAATACAGATGCTGGTCCGTTTGGTTGAAATGCACTGAGTTCCTCCAAAGATTCCTAGTCCCTGGGGACAGTCCCCAAGAAGGAAATGCAGCTATTGATGCGAAAAATCCGGCTTTATTCCCCTCTGTGTGCTTGTTTCCTTCTCTTTATGTCTCTCACTCTCCACATGTCTGTCTATCATACTGTACAATTTAGATGAAGCCTCTCCAGCGGTGTAATTCCTGGGTGAGCTTTGGCAGGTCACTGTAGGTAATCATTAAATGTTTATCAGACGCTCTGTCCTCATCTCCCTGCATCCACACAGCCACGTGTGTGTGAGAATACTCAAAAAAGTACAAGGGAGTACTCACATGAAGTCACACATAAAGAAACACACTTCACCAAACACACAGATATCTGTACTCACACACAGATGCAGATGCAAATGTCAGTTCTCTTAGCTCACAGCTGCCGCTTAGTTCTCCTGAATTTCTGGGAGGTGATTGGCTGCTGAAACCTTATAGTTTGTCTTTGCCAGCTTAGTGTCAGCTTGAGTCAGCAGCACCATGCTGCATGCTGCGTCATCCAGACCTAATGCAGATACAGTCAGCAAATCTCATTCCCTATCAGTGTGTGTGTGTGTGTGTGTGTGTGTGTGTGTGTATGTATGTATGTATGTCCTCACTCACTGGTCATGTCTTTGTTTTCCTCCACTCCAGGCTCTCAGTGCTGAGCAGAAGGACAGAGACAGAGTGAGGACAGAAGAATCTAACGGTTTCGCACAACGCTGTCTAGCCCCATGTCTGCCCCTGCTCCAGCCAATCGGAGGTCTGGGTTAGGCTCGCGCCGGTAGGTAGCAAATGATCACCTGTTACCCGTTTTTGTTGTCAGTGTCAGGGTATTCAGTGCAATTCAATATAGCCACCATTGAAAATAATGTAGGGGAGTATCTTGAGTGTAAAAGAGTTTTAATGTCATTATTACTTCAGTGTGCTGGGACTATGGCTTCTGTTTATTAAGTGTCTCAGTAGGAAATCATATGTGATGTTGTATATAGAGGAGTAAAACAGTTTAATCAAATTTCATAACTTTACAAATGGCTCGTATCTCTGCTGATATTTTGGATTTAACATGGAGTTAGAAATATGTGAGGAGGAGAGAAATCCATTTGTGACTGACCTTGTGCAGGATTCAAGAGAGACATGCTGAAGAGGTCTTCCCAGACTTAAAGCAGCGGTGATCACTGATGATCTTGGTCTGTAACAACAATATAGGCAGTTATAAAGCAAGCAAAGCCTCCGATAATGCAGATTCATTCCATCCATCCATCCATCCATCCATTTTCGTCCGCTTATCCGGGGCCGGGTCACGGGGTCAGCTGCCTGAGCAGGGACACCCAGACTTCCCTCTCCCCGGACACTTCCTCTAGCTCTTCATAGTCATAGTCACACCAGCGTATCCTGGGTCTTCCTCGGGGTCTCCTCCCGGCAGGACATGCCAGGAACACCTCCCGAGGGAGGTGTCCCGGGGGCATCTGAAACAGATGCCCGAGCCACCTCAGCTGGCTCCTCTCGATGTGGAGGAGCAGTGGCTCTACTCCAAGCTCCTCCCGGGTGACAGAGCTCCTCACCCTATCTCTAAGGGAACGCCCTGCCACCCTGCGGAGGAAACTCATTTCAGCCGCTTATATCTGGGATCTTATTCTTTTGGTCATGACCCAAAGTTCATTACATGGCCAATAGGTGAGGGTAGGAACGTAGATTGACCGGTAAATCGAGAGCTTCGCCTTTCGACTCAGCTCTCTCTTCACCAAGACGGACCGATACAACAACCGCATTACTGCGGCTGCTGCACCGATCCGGAGAGAGCAAGCCACCTTTTTCCGGTCGAGAACCATGGCCTCAGACTTGGAGGTGCTGATTCTCATCCCAGCCACCTCACACTCGGCTGCAAACCGCCCCAGGACATACTGGAGGTCCTGGCTCGAAGGAGCCAACAAGACCACATCATCCACGAAAAGCAGAGATGAAATCCAGTGGCTCCCGAACCAGACCCCCTCTGGCCCGTGGCTGCGCCTAGAAATTCTGTCCATAAAAATGATGAACAGAACCGGTGACAAAGGGCAGCCCTGCCGGAGTCCAACATGCACCAGGAACAGGTCTGACTTACTGCCGGCAATGCGAACCAAGCTCCTGCTCCGGTCGTACAAGGACCGTACAGCCCTTAACAGAGGGCCTCCGACCCGTACTCCAGGAGCACCTCCCACAGAATGCAACGAGGGACACAGTCGAATGCTTTCTCCAAGTCCACAAAACACATGTGGACTGGTTGGGCAAACTCCCATGAACCCTCAAGCACCCTGCGGAGGGTATAGAGCTGGTCCAGTGTTCCGCGGCCCGGACGAAAACCGCATTGTTCCTCCTGAATCCAAGGTTCGACTATCGGCCGATTTCTCCTCTCCATTACCCTGGAGTAGACTTTCCCAGGGAGGCTGAGGAGTGTGATCCCCCGATAGTTGGAACATACCCTCTGGTCCCCCTTTTTGAATAGGGGGGCCACCACCCCGGTCTGCCGGTCCAGAGGCACTGTCCCCGACTACCACGCAATGCTGCAGAGACGTGTCAACCAAGACAGCCTCACTACATCCAGAGACTTGAGGTTCTCAGGGCAGATCTCATCCACCCCCGGTGCTTTGCCACTGAGGAGCTTCCGGACTACCTCAGTGACTTTGGCTTGGGTGATGAATGGGTCAACCTCTGAGTCCCCAGCCTCTGTTTCCTCTATGGAAGGCGTGTCAGTGGGATTGAGGAGATCCTCGAAGAATTCCTTCCACCACCCGACAATGTCCCCAGTCGAGGTCAACAGCTCCCCCTCCTGAGGCGCCGAATGGTTTGCCAGAATTTCCTGATAGCCTCCCTGAAATTTCCCAGACCCGAGTTTTTGCTTCCGCGACTGCCCGTGCTGCCGCGCGCTTGGCCTGCCGGTACCCGTCAGCTGCCTCAGGAGTCTCCCGGGCCAACCAGGCTCGATAGGACTCCTTCTTCAGCTTGACAGCATCCCTCACTTCCGGGGTCCACCACCGGGTTCGGGGATTGCCGCCACGTCAGGCACCGGAGACCTTACGGCCACCGCTCCGGACAGCCGCATCAACAATGGAAGTGGAGAACATGGTCCATTTGGATTCAATGTCCCCAGCCTCCCTCGGGATCTGGTCAAAGCTCTCCCGGAGGTGGGAGTTAAAGATCTCCCTGACAGAGGGTTCCACCAGACGTTCCCAGCAGACCCTCACAATACGTTTGGGTCTGCCAGGTCTGTCCAGCTTCCTCCCCTTCCAGCGGATCCGACTCACCACCAGGTGGTGATCAGTTGACAGCTCAGCCCCTCTCTTCACCCGAGTGTCCAAGACATACGGCCGGAGATCAGATGACACGACCATAAAGTCGATCATTGACCTCTGGCCTAGGGTGTGCTGGTGCCACGTGCACATATGGACACCCTTATGCTTGAACATGGTGTTTGTTATGGACAAACTGTGACTAGCACAGAAGTCCAGTAACAAAACACCACTCGGGTTTAGATCGGGGAGGTCGTTCCCTCCCAATCACACCCCTCCAGATAACACTGTCGCTGCCCACGTGGGCATTGAAGTCCCCGAGTAGAGCGACGGAGTCCCCTGTTGGAGCACTCTCCAGTATCCCTCCCAGAAGCCACTCCAAGAAGGCCGGGTACTCTGCACTGCTGTTCGGCCCATAAGCCGAGACAACAGTGAGAGACCTATCCCTGACCTGAAGGCGCAAGGAAGCGACCCTCTCGTCCACTGGGGTAAACTCCAACACATGGCGGCTGAGCTGGGGAGCTATAAGCAAGCCCACACCAGCTCGCCGCCTCTCACCGCGGGCAACTCCAGAGTAGAAGAGAGTTCAGCCTCTCTCAAGGAGTTGGGTTCCAGAGCCCAGACTGTGCGTGGAGGTATTTCTAGCCGGTACCGCTCAACCTCCTGCACCAGCTCAGGCTCTTTCCCCCCCAGTGAGGTGGCATTCCATGTCCCCATGGCTAGAGTCACCGTCCGGGGATTGGGCCGCCGGGGCCCCCGCCCACGACTGCCACCCAAATCGCACTGCACCAGCCCCTTCTGAACCCTCTTGCGAGTGGTGAGCCCACTGGAGGGCGGGCCCACGTCGCTCGTTCGGGCTGCGCCCGGCCGGGTCCCGTGGGCAAAGACCCAGCCACCAGGTGCTCACCTGAGAGCCCCAACCCCAGGCCTGGCTCCAGGGTGGGGCCCCGGTGACGCCAATCCGGGCGACGTAATCTTCCTTGGTGTTCTATCTTTCATTAGGGGCTTTTGAACCGATCTGACCCGTCACCTAGGACATGTTTGCCTTGGCAGACCCTACCAGGGGCATTAAGCCCCGGACAACATAGCTCCTAGGATCATTCAGGTGCTCAAACCCCTCCACCACGATAAGGTGCCGGTTCAAGGAGGATTCATTCCAGTTCTGCAAATTGTTTCATACTGTCCATATTTGTACAGAAATAACTACATTTTCCTCACCTGTCTACTTTGACCTGGCATTAATATGCATCTTGTGTGATCCAATTCCAAGTGCACAGCTGTAAATACAAGTGTAAGTGACCACCATGATACAATCATTTAAACAAGTTGTCACAGTGGTTTGGGAGGCATCTGAACACATGTGGCAACAGGACAGATGTTTGACAACTCACCGTCTTTTTCAACTGATTTCACCAATAAACTAGTAACCCCGATATCCTGAGACTCCTTTAAAAAATAACACAATTTTGAGCGTTGTTTACTTTGTTTAAATCTTACTAGTTTCAAACAGTGTTCTAGGACCGTATATTCATCTGAGAACAGCTTGTTTACCTAGTTATGGAAATAATATTTCTGAGTTTGTATTATGACCTCATTAATTTCAATATTAAAATTTTTGTTCTCCAAATCTCCCTCGTGCCCCTTTAAGTTCTTTCTTTCTTTATGTGAAAAAAGGCAAAACAATATTCTGTCTAAGTGATGTAAGTGTTTATTTGCATATAGAGCGAGGAAGTGAGATCTGATCACAAGTGGTCACTTGAGGCACATGTCAAGACATTCTAATGCCCGGTGTCAATTAAAGGATTTGGAGATGTCCACTTGTGATTGGATAACCCAGGATACATGTTAATGCGTTGTTGTTAAAAGGGGAATGGACAATGGATGACAGGATTCCATATTCTCCATGGATATATGCATCACAGCCACCACGGTCTTTGCAACATCAGAGGTGCATGTGTAATACTGCATAATATGTGCAAGAGGCAGCTTTATTTTAGGCATCACAAAATACATGAGGATATGTCAGGTAGCTAAGCCAAGTCAATTACTATTTTTCAGTGCATGTGGATGTATTTTTTTCAGCACCATTTCTGGCTTGAAAATATTTACTTACAGGCTACAATGCAAACTGCTTATTGGTAAATATCATATTTTTAAATACATAACTTACCAATATTTCCCTTTACATGTATATATATGTATGCATGTCTAATTGTACCGCTGTCTAATATCTCAAACCTTTTTGCTGCTGAGTTAAAGTCCTCCTGCTCACTGCGAGTTGGTTTTGGAAGCCTCATAAATTACTCTCAAATCTCACTCTCAAGTAGGAGTGTTTATAGTCTGAGGTTAACTTTCAGTGGGATTCTGAGGAACTTCATTAATACGAGCCCAGATGGAGCTGCACTGATGACAGGAGCGTATTGATTCATCCAACTTATTCACACTTCTGCGTTCCTTTCCCTCCTCAGCCTTTGCTGAGTGTCACGCATTTTGTTACTCAGTTGTGTTGCTCCTTGCCATAACACCAAATGGGAAACCTATCAGATTACCTTTTCAGCAGGAGAAAAATTTGGGTGTAAAAACATACTCTCAGTGTGTGTCTGTGTGCAGCTTGATCATTTTTAAATTTAAAGGTCCCATATTATACTGTTTTTCATCGATTTCACACAGCTGTCAGAGGTTCAACAATACTGTATTTCAAATGTATTGCCTCAAACCCATCCGTGGTCATGAATTTCAGCTGTCTGAAAGTCACTCAAGTGAGCTCTACTAAGATCAGGCTGTTTCTGTGCCTGCACCTTTATATGCTAATGAGCTCCATCTGTCGAGGCCTGCCTTGCCTGCCACACGCCCCTCTCAGGGAGACGATGCTGCTTACGCTAGCGGTAGCAAGCGCTAATGTTTACGGTGGATGTATCACTATGGCTCGCTGAGATGCTGTTGTTCAACCATATCAGTTTGACCCAGAATCAGACCGAGAATGAGAGGCTCCTGAAGAAATACAGACTCTGTGGCTGCAGCAGGACGTTTCAGAATGATTAGTGTGTCTGAATAATATTAGTTTGCTCGATGTGTTGTTACAGTTACTACCATGTAGCTAATGCTAGCTCCTGCTAACAGTAAAGGTAACTTTGGCAACTGTAAATACTATCAAAACGTGGCGACACTTACCTGTGGCTTGGGTGCAGTTGCTGGGTCCGGTATGGTTGGGACTGATCCTTTTACGAGGGTCAGTGTCGAGGCTAAGCCAGCATTGTACTGACCCTCGTTACTGAAGCAGTCCGATGTGAAGTGGTTAGCACACACATACAAACTAACAGGAAGCGCAGCTGGCACCTTGTCGTAAAAAAATAACGCAACCACTGTCTCTTCTGTTGTTCTGTAGCTGGGACACAATATAGGCTCTTATGTTGATTTATACAACCAACAACAGAGCAATTTGTGTGTCTAACTCTGAGCGACAGCATTGCGAAACACTGCAATCTTACCGCTAGACACATCGAACTTCACCTTGGGGATGAACGCCCCCCTCTCGGATATCTCCGGGGAGAGGGGGGAGTGTTTTTCGCACAGAGGAGGCCGGCCTATGAAATCTCTCCTGTCGTTACATAAGGACAGGAGCTGAATGTGAACAGCCTGTAGGAGCCCCATTCTACCAGTGGGTGAGCTGCAGAGACCATGCAGGACTCCTTTGCTTTCCTCATTCTGGGAGTTGGCAGGCTCAGGGAGCACCAGCTTATAAATGTAGAGACCAGAGAAAACTTGTTTTTCATAATATGGGACCTTTAACACGTCATGAGCACAGCATACCCACAATGCAAACAGCTAATATCACTTTCTAATCAGGGGCCTGTTATAAAGATTTATGAGTTGTATCTGATTACTTTATTAATGGTTAACAAATAATTTACTAAAGCTTTACAGATCAGTTAAAAAAAATGCAAGTGCACAAAAAATTACCTTTTTACTTCCATCAGGCAGAATGCTCCAGTGGACAGTCAGACCTCTAACCTTCTGGAAAAGTGCTGCAGAACATCTGGATCTAAATTATGAAAAAATTCTTTACCAATTACAGAAAACTGACTTTGTTTTTCTGTGTGTTTTATGTAACACAGGAAACCTGTGATCCTAATGACTCATCAAAGCTGGGGTTTGTTAGATTGTTGAACCCAGCAAGAGCAGGCTGAATTTGGAATCCACTCCACCAAAACACCTGATCACACACTGCCAGACTACACCCATTGCCGCTTTGGGGCCATACACATCATTGTTGCCATCGCTAACCGTATTCCACCACCTCAAGTCTCATTCACTTCTAAGAAAACACATAGTCAATGGAAATAATTGTTAGTGTTAGCACTCACCACTGCCAAGCTAGCATGTCAGTATTAGGACATTTTGGTTACACTTTCTATGACTTTCTTGTTCGACTAGGTTGCAAAGACGTTCGGCCAGATATGTAGGTAAAAAAGCTTTTGGGCTTCTAAGAAGCCTGTGTAGGCTCTGCGTTTTTTTCTCCGAGCATTTGTTTAATTCATTGCTGTCAGGTTTCTAAGGGTTAAGGGATTTTCTACAAAAATAACAAACAATGCTTCTAAAATAACTTATTAACCCCTGGCTTTAAGATCTTTCACTGCAGACTTCTTGGATACTCCATACTATTTATTTATAACTTGATAATTGACTTAACTATTAATGACTTTAACATATTTTGATTAGGCTTATAACTCAGCATAAAGCATTAGGACATCGCTTTTTTAATCATTAATAAAATGATGCTTTGCAACTTAGAAGCCCTTTATAAATGGCCACCTCACCACTTACTCAGCATTCTCCTCTCTCCCTCTCTGCTGCAGTCATGCTCATGTCAGCATTTTGCCCCACTTTGTTTCTGTACTTTTTTCAATTAGATCTAATGATCCTGATGGAGGAGCTGTGGTCCTACTGACAAGAAGATCGACTTAAAATAAACTAAATGCACTCTGCCACCTCATACACACTGACCAATGATTGGCAGGTTTACTGAAACCCGAGCACTGTCTGTCGAGAACGTTGATGTGTTTCTCTTTTACAGCTACTGGACTCCATTGGCCAGTTTACCGGATGAGACCATGTTATGGGGGTTTGTTATCTACAGGGATCATTAATGAGTTTTTCACCATCCATTAAGCTGTATAGGCTCAGACAGAAATGTTGTACACAGAATGCATGTGTTATAACTAATGAATACAATGTGATGGTGGTGATTCCTGGTTTATATCTGTGGTCCAGTTTTACAAAGTCACTACTTTAATTCTATGGAAAGCTTATTCGGCATTGATGTTGTCTGATGAGCTGAAGAAGTTCTACTGCATATTGCCAAAAACTCACTTGTGTGTCAAGTGATTTAAAGTGTTTTAATCAGTTGTCTCGTCTTATCATGTTTGGGTCACAGAATGATAAATGTGTTCCTAGACTGCAGCCAAGACATCTGGTTAGCGGTTGTAGTGGTTTTATTGGTAGGGTAATATGTAGCTACAGACAGTCCAATCTGTAGTTGTGGTGTCCTCTCTCTCGTGTCTTTTCCTCAGATTCAACCCTCTGAAGGTGCTGCAGCCCAAACGCAGATTGCAGCAAATCTTGGCATCCTCGCCCGTCCCAGTACCCAAACTGGAGTCTGTGTCAGGGACAGGGACGGGGACGGTTGCATCAGGGGCCACAGCGCCGGTGGCCATTCCTGTGCCCGCGCCCCCTGCGTGAGACTCACTTCAGTTACAGTCTCAGCATGCTCAGTAGCTGTAGCTTTAGCTCCGGCATGCAATGTAGCCACTAAAACAAGACCAACGACAGCACACAGGCAACATTTATACCTACCTGGATAACAGCTTAAATGGTTTTCCCTCAATACACCATATTTGGACAGCAGCCATTTTCTTCTGACGTCACACTCAAGGTGGGAAGCTCAAATGCTGGTATCAAAAGAATTATGTCATATGTCACAGCTTCCTAATTGATCAGCAACTGAAAAGACAATGGATTATGAATAACTGTTAGCATATGTTAGCATTAAATTAGTCAGAGACACATGTTAATATTTAATGATTAATGTAAGACTCATATCATGTAACACTATCAAATGGTAGTGGGTAAATACTAATTTTAGCTATTTAAAGGTAGCTAATGCTTTGTTTTACCTTGAATTATGGCCCCAAAGCCCTCTGAATTTTCATGATACAGGACATTGTCTTTTTACTTATCAATAGAGAAGCTGTGAAATGATAATAATTTTTCTTAGTCCCTACATTTTTATACGACTTGAAACCTGCGCTACAGCAGTAGGACATTTGAGCTTCCCACCCTGAGCACGCCGTCCGAGGAAAATGGCTACCATGTGAATATGATCTATTCACCAATTTTCCTTTTGCTAAGCTCCGCCCTTCAGTTTATGTTGGTATACTTGTCAAGCTTTCCATTTTATGTTAGACATATGTCTTTTTACACTTGATTTACCACTCGGTTCATTCGGGTCTAGCTAGTTAATCAAACATTGACTCCATTAACTGGTTAAGACACTATCTCAGGCTGAGTTCATGCTAACAAACTGAAGCTAAAGCAACACGCACCAGGCTGGAAGTTATTAAGCGTCTTCTCAGGATGATGATGATCCATGTAGAGGGTGTAGAGTTCAAGAAAAAAACATTTTCTTGTATGACCCTGTAGAGTTAATTAGTCTTAGTGTGCTGAGGAAAAATGTAAAGCTGTTATTTTGATCTAACAGAATCCTGATCAGCTGCTAAGTTTACATAATTGGGTTGATTTTTTTTCTAACCTGTAACCCCATACGCTGTTGTAGCCTGGGTAAATAATGACATGCTCCTAGACCTTTGAGTGTTACTCAAACTAATTACTAAACAAACTACTAACCTGTAAATGACCCATATGCACTGCTTCAGCATGTGGAGGAATCCAAAGTTTGACAGGCCTACTATGCTTTGTTACAGTTGCTAAGCAATGATTGGCAGGGTTTAGTGAACACTTAATTGCTGCAGTGCTGACCTGCCTAATTGACTGAAACTTAAACTTAACTGAAATTGAAATGTTGCAAATATCCTTCAGATAGCCCACTATATATATGGTGAAAATAACACTGGGATGCTCACTGGAGCTCTGTGTTCTTCAGCAACAGCAAACAGCACAGCACTGTATGTATGTGAGTGTATGTGTGCTGTTTCATGTCACCTCTGATCTATAGTGTCCTGGCAGGACAAAACAAGGGAATCCAAGATGTACAGGTATGCACTTGCATTAACATACTCACTCAACGCTAGAATTGGAGTATATGTGACACCATTCGGTCCTCGTTCCATGTAACATTTTGTAGCATGAAGTTGTGTTTAGTGGCTACATGCACAGTACAGATATTGCTATCGTGCTGTGGAAGCATACTTTGATCACAAGTTATCACTGGTTCACAACACAGTGAATAACGGTTAGCACCATGCTTTTGACATACACTAACCAGTTCAAGAACAAAGAGTTGGTGGGACATCGACATCATCGACAGTCTGTTTGTACCATAAAAAAAAGCACTGCATAAAGCAATATTTCTTTACCGCACCCACTAACACAGACCAACACCTGTCTCCTGGGCAATACTTGGCTCCTACAGCCTACCTATGACCACCTCCACCAGACTGTCACTCACCACCCACAGTCCAAACACAGGATCTATCTCAGCACACAGTTGGGATAGACTGTCACACCTGAAACACTGTTGTACTGTGAATTCTGTCCCTCTCCAGACTCACTGCTTCAGCTGCTTCCCTCTGCATCTTTGTGTTCTGTCTTGGCTTTTGTCATATATTGATCTTCAAAGAAACTACTGAGCAGTCAATATCTGGCCTCCTCCCTCTTTGTATCACACGGGACACTTTTCCTTACCACAACCCTTGCTAGAAACTTGGAGAAGTAGGGGTCGCACAAATAAAATATGAAAGCACAGTGTATGTTTGCACAAAGAAGAGAGAATAACACAACATTGTGTTAGTTTGTAATAAAAGCTGTATTACATTGAACAGTTACAAACAATCTCCAGTGAATTATGAAACATGCCTGATTTGACCATATGTTGCAGTTACTCTGACATCTAAATACGACCTCAGAATTGAAGGTGTGAAATGTAAGAATTGGCCACCTGTCACATTCACACCTAAAGCAAATGGGGCAGCCTCTCACCAGGGTAGCTGCTTACTGCTGCTAACTGTAGCTGCAGTTAACCAGTTAGCATGGTTAGCTCTTCTTCTAGCAATCTTAACTGGAAGTTCGGAGCATCAGGTGAGTGTTAGAGTTTACACTGCTAGCACAAGAGCTTTGGACTGGGACAGCATGATAACATCAGCAGATATTCTTGCAAAACAACATAGATGTCATTACTGTATTTTTTATGGTTTCATTGAACTTTCTTACATATTGCACCTTGTGCCTCCATAAAACTTTTCCTGAACAATGACCAAATGCTGAAAAAATAGCAAAAGTGGAGAAAAGTCATAAAATCAAAAAACTGACTCTGTAAAGTCCCGAGCATGAATTTTGCTAGTAGCCTCTTTCACACTGCCGTTTGCATGCGGGGATCCTGCGCCAATTCTCCGCACTCTCCCCTGTGTGAAAGTTTCAGATGCGGAGAGGGGAGAAATTTCGCTCAGGCACTGATCCGCCTCTGGAGGTAGTATCAGGGCCGAATTATTGGTGAGCCGTCCCACTGTGAATGGATAATCCGGAGGCGCAGAGCGAGGGCGTGTCGGTCAGACAGTCTGATAACTACACAGGTCCTTCACTCAACTAAATACAGAGAAATGCCCCACAAAGCAACGTTACAGGACCGAACAAAAGTAACGTAGTAACTGTAACTCTCTTTGGCAGCTTATATGAGGAAAACAAATACCACAGCTGTAAGTGGAGAAGCGTCTGTCCTCCTGTCTGTCCTTCTGACTCTTCCTCACATTTCTGCTCAAAAAACAGCGCCTGTCACCGGCAAAAAAATTTAACTCACCCAGTATTTGTGACGAAAATAAATCAGTCAGCCCTCCGGACCGAGACTTCAGGGAACTTTCCCCCAGAAAACAGTCTCCGTCCCCGCGAGTGACAGAGTCAGACAGCGTCCTGTTTACTGATGGTGATTATGTATAATTATGTAATTTAGCGCGAAAAACTTAACTCCGTCACTTTCCAGGATGTTTGGTGGGTCAGGATCTCAATCACTACACATTATAACAGCATCCATATGATTATAAACTGTCCGCGGGTTTAGATAGACAAGGGGAACACCTTGGGAAACACCGACATCATTAATATGACGTGTACTGTCACGCCTCTTTAGGAGCCGCAGCGCCGGCTTTCTGTGTGAATTACACACGTGAAGGCGGAGATGCTTCGCTCTGTGTGAATCACCATCGGCGGAGAATTGCCGAACTACCGCTCCAGAGATAATGCGGAGACGCTGTTTAAAAACGGCTACCGTTGGGACCCACAGATGAAGTCATTCATTGTGGATTTCAAAATGGACTCTGAACTGAACTCAGTGTCCCATTCTTCACACCTAGGTGCAAAATTCAGGTTTGAGCTACTATTGGTCAGGGTGACAGACCCCCCGCTGATCAGGTAGTCAAAACCCAAGAGCATTCATTGTTCTCCCTCTCTCACTCAACGCCCTCTACTCCTTCAACTTCGGATCTTCAAGGGCTCCTCTCCACCTCCCCTCACAGGGCTCCCTGCCTTCAAGATCCCTTCTTCTGTGCCCAACAAGCTGTGGAGAGCTGCAAGCTGCATTGGCAGCAGGCCCAAAGAACTTCTCATTGCAGCGACACAAGGTCCTGCCAACCTGAGGATCTGAGGAACTCCAAGCAGGTTAGCACCGAGCTGCTATCCTTACAAAGGAAAAGGAGCGACCAGTTTCCTCCTCTGCCTCCTCTGTTTCATCAAACCTTGCACAGCAAGAACAGCTTGTTCAACATTGGAGCCCCAGCTTTCTCCTGCAACCACAGAGACTGGCAACGTTGAACTGGGCTTAGAAAGCAAACCATAGCACAGCTAAGCACAGGACTTTAAACTCTGGTTGATGTAATGTGTTCAATGTATGTGTTTGTTCAATGTTTTGGTGTTATTGTGACCTCAAGTCAAGTTATTGGTAGTTTGCTTTCCTAGACAGCTAATACCAACATTAGTCAAATTATGCTTCACACAGACTCAGAGTCTCTGCATGCACCTAACCATCTTCTATAACCTGGCACCATGTCACACACACACATACCCACAGACACACACATTCCTTGAGGCTAGAGCATATCACACCCACATGTGATATCATTGACCGCCATTGTTTCTTTGTTCTGCCAGGCACACACACACACACACACACACACACACACTCACACACACACACACACTTGTATATAGTACATGTTAGTTAGATTGTGTTTCCATCTTTGTGTTAAATAAAAGACCTTGAACCTTCTTGCTGTCTATGTAATATTGTACAAGAGTGAATGTTGCAAACCTCTACACTGTCAAGAACTCCAAAATCCTTCAACCATTACAGCTGTTATGGTAAATTTGGTTGTAGTTATTAAGTTAATTATTAACCAGAGTTATAAACAGTTCAGTACATTTTTATGAGACTGATTTAGTAAAATTGCTATCTTTTCCCTTCTTCAAGGGTGATCTAATGCAATTGGATCATATTATTTATCATAATTAATAATGATCCCAAATAATCATTAATTATTATTGATAGCTAAATTTAACCTAAATCCCCCTTTTATTGTTGTTAAACACTCCTTAACTGGGCCTTGTGTAATGCAAGGCCCAACACTAGCTTTAGCTAACATTAGTCACCATAAGCTACTGGTCCTACCAGGCCATGTGAGGCCGTTGCAGCAGTGTAGTTAATCAAACAACAGTTCATTTTAATGTTTATAAATTAAAATGTTCATTTGTAAACTTGATTTTTTTCCCCCTTCCAATAGTTACAGCAGGAAATTCCGGTTTCCGTTTTTGACCAGATTCCCTTGTGTCTGTCAGACATGAGGCAGTTTGCTTGGTGAAGTCACTGAGTTGGGTCCATGATTTGGATCTCACTGCAGCGGCTTAAAGTTATTGTGTCTTGTGTGAAAATCCCTCATGGCTGCTCTGATTGGTCGTGCTTGTCCCCTCCCCCCGTTTTTCTGAGACCAGTGATTGGGCAACAGTCATGTCCTTTTAAAGTAACAGGTCATTACAACATTTGGTATGAATTATTCAATATCACTTATTATAAAACATTTCATTAATTTTTTTAGCAAAGAAAGTCATGACAGAAGTTGCCCATCACAGATCACCCTTCATTTTCCTAGCTACCACTGATATAACTATGTACTATGTGCGGTGATACTCAACAACTTTATTTTCCTTAGCAGGATAATAGCATTAGTTGAAGCTGAAAATGTGTGTTTATTTAAATTGTTTCCTAGACTGTTTTTACTGAAATGATAGACATGGATTAACATGGTCTTTAAGGTGATTTATTTTGCAATTGTGTGCATTGTCAGACATGACTAGTTCAAAGGGATAGTTAAGCATTTTGAGAAATATGTTTATTCACTTTCTTGCCAATAGTTAGTTGAGACGATCAATACCACTCTTATTTGTATTGAACAGTATGAAGCTAAAGTCAGCACTGACTTCACTTAGCTGAGCTAAATTTAGGAGAATTAGCTAGCCTGCCTAACCTACAAGCATTATCCACCAACAAGCATCTCTAATAAATACCTTTTTTCCCGTGTCCCACACATTAGTGTATACACTACACTACATTATAAGCATACACCAATAAAAAAAGTGAAAGTTATGGAAGAGACTAAGTCCTGAAATCAAGTGTGGGCTGGCCTCCACTCCGCTAGCCTCTGAAACTCTAGCTGGAATCTCAAAATGTTACTTTGGAGTGAGTCAAGCTAGCTTTGTACCACTGTTTCTGTTCTTTATGCTAAACGGTTATCTCCTCCTGGCTTTAGCTTCAAATTTAACAAACACACATGAGAGTGGCATAGATATTTTTTATGTAATTCTCTTAACAAAAGCTAATAGGCATATCCACAAAAATGTTTTGTAAATTAATAATTTTTATGTTATGGTCTGAGAAGGGAGCAGAGAGCTACTTCATCATAGCAGTTACTGTACATAATTTCTGGCAGAATGTGTAGAGAAAGATGAGCAGGGATGTTAGATAGTCCAAGGTTGTGCTGGTCTTTACTGTTTCATATCTGGCCAAATCCACATCATTTTAATATTTGAATGCACTTGCCTGTCCTTAATTAGTCTATGCAGTTTTTAGCACATAAATATTACTTGTCCTGATAAGAGATGTTGTACTGTTATGCTCTGACGATCTTTTGGGTTGTGTCAGATGTGTCAAAGGTTGAATTAATGTTTGATTTGATGTCTGCCTAAAGTTTGTGTGGAGTGAAATAGAATAAATGATAATCCTGTTGCTGCCCTGTAGAGTCTTAGAACATTTTACCTCTTGTAAATCGTGTTTCAGGATGCAGATTATTAGCTTCTGTTCTGAGCCAGTAAAGGCCTCATAGCAGTAAATGACAACACATAGTGCGTATGGAAGCAAAAGTGAGCCGTCTCACTGCTCCTTTTGAAAGCTTTTAGTGAGCCACCTCTCTTGGGCCCCGTCAGTATTTGAGTGCTTGTTGATATTTAGCATCGGCTGCCTGCAACTTGGGCTCTAAATGATGCTATAAGCAAGACAGCTTTGTCTCACCTCAATAGTACGCTGTGCATACACTTGCACTTACAATGCACGTTGTATCTTTCTGGTGTGGTCCTCTGCTGTCCTGTGTGATTTAACACCCTGTTGTCTCTGCCTGGTCAGGTTTGACTACTGCAGGTTCATAGAGCTAGACTACATTCCCATGGAGACAGGCTATATGGTCTCAATGCGCCCGACTAAAGGCTATGCATCAACCAAGTCGCCAACTAAAGGATACGCTTCCACCAAATCTCCAGATCGCCACAGCCGCACAACAAACTCTCCCTCTACCCCCCGCTCTCGGTCTGTCCTGAGTCCCTGTTCCTTCCTCCCCATCAGTTTTGATTATCTGAAGCATGGAAATGATGAGATCCTTTGCACTGTTGTGAATGTTTCATAATTTGATATTGTGGAAAACATTCGAGAGAAGTGTTGCCATCTCATCATGTCTAGTCTGACCTGCTACCCTCTTCTTCTTTTCTTGTTTTTTGTTCATGTTCATACCCTTTTATCTTCACTCTATTTCCTTTTGATAATGCTTATTGTGGTTATATTTTTGTGTATTTAGTTTTTTGTTTTGTTTTTCATTTTTGCAGAGGACATTCCCTTTTTGAATAACATCACTATTATGTGTCCTTGTGTCTGAGGCAGAACTGTGGTCTGTTATCAGTGAGTTTGGCCTCTGTATTTGCAATGTGTTTGTGCATAGTTGTGTATTTCTGTGTTGTGTTGGCATGTCATCGGACCTGGATTGACGTTTTCCCCATTCATGTTCTCTATTTTCAATGTGACAATGGTTTTGCTCAACAGCTCAAAAAGTTCACAGTCACCTTGTTGTTTGGAGTAAGTTTTCATGGTGTGTTTCCAGGAACAGATTAAAATGTCTCCTCTTACTTTGAAACAGGCGAACACCAGCCGCGCCCAGTAACAGAGATCCCTATGGCAACGCCTCTGTCAGTAGCGGCAGCAACTCAGGCTCTTGTAAAGGCAGCGACTGCAGCCCTACCAAAGGGTAAGGCACTGGAAACTGCATGGCAGGTTCAGTAATGGAGATGAAAAGCTTCTCTTAATCGGTGCTCCTGTCTAACATAATCCCTAGAGGGATTGAGTGCATTCATTTCAGACAAAATATGAACAATTTCAATAAAAATGGAAATTTAGTATGACTTCTGCCATTCATTGAAAATCACATCTCAATATTCCCAGAACATATATAGATGGCTAAATTGGATTTAGGGTATTGTAGAAACCAGGTTTTGAAAAGCCACTGATCTACAGTTGCTGTCCTGTTACACTGTTGGACTGATTATGGACAGTTTAAAAACAAGTGAATAAAGTCGATACAGCAGAACCAGAGATATCACTTTGTATTCCATGAATTCTTCTGCCTTTTCACAACCTGGTGCCTAGATTACCCACAGTACAAGTTAGCCACAGAGTGACATCACTGGAGGGAATTTTGTCAGATTACATGCTGCTCTGGAGCCACAAAAGACTCTTTTCTTTTTTTTTTCACATGCAATTGTACTCCACTGTGAATAGACTGTAATATTAATGAAAATATTTGTGCTGATACAGTACTACATTCACATTTTCATCAAAATCTATATAAAAATAATGATAAATAAAATAATCTATATAATAATTTAGCAAAAGTCTTTTGATTCATTTTTGTAGTGTGTACCCTGGCGGCAGAAATGACATATTGTGCATTTAACGAGAAGCCAGAAATGTTCGAATATTAAATTATTTCCAAATACAATACATACCTATACAATTTTAAAAATTAAAGTAAAAATGCAGTCTAAAATTTTGCAAGTTGTTTAATTTAAATCAGAAACTATCTGGGCCCGTATTCACAAAGAATCTTAAAGCTAAAAGTAGCTCCTAACAGGCGAATTTAGGAGCAACTCCTAAAAATAATGGGCGTGTCAGTCGTAACTTTAGGACTCCTAATTTTTGAAAATAAGAGTTATTCACAAAACATTTTAAGCCTAAAAGTAGCACCTAAGTCTGGGAGACCTTAGAAGTAGTCCAGAGGACTCCTAACTCGCTAAGAACTAGTCACAGCTGAATGTTTTGGAGACGCTAAATGACAGGGAATTATTAAAACGATGTTGGATGGACCGCGAAGGGACTGAAGTTGTGGTGGAGTTGGTGAGGGACGCAATAACGTTCCCAACCAACCGAAACAATCCAATAACGCCAGAGTTAAAATGTTTGGCAACACACCTGTATTTGGCTACGGGGAAAATGCAGCTCTTCGCACAGGACTAGTATTACCTGAGGACCTCAAGTGATTTAGAAATTATCCCACCACGTCCGTGTTTCGTGCGGCGCATTCGCACAGGATAAGCAAAGTCTGTGTTTTAACTCTAATTTACTGACATTGTCCCCCGGGTCGATCGAACCGGAGCCCTTGCTGGAGCAGAACAACTGTTAGATATGGATATTTTTAATATAATAACTGGTGAGCCTGTTGAAAGATAGAAAAATGTTCCTTACCGCATGCTGCCATGCATGTAATCCATCTAATCATCTTTCGAAATTTCGCTCTTCTGATGAGCCTCCTGAATTTGCAAAATGCTGTCAAAACTGTATTGGTAATGCTGTCAAAACTTTTATTTATAATTCCCAACGCAGCCTCCATAATTCTCGACTGGGAAAAAGGCAGAAAAAAGGTGTGGAAAACACAACGAACCTTAAGAAAAACAAAAAACGACCCCAAATCACATAGATGCCGATTCGCACGGGACTAATATTATCACATGACCTCTGTGTTTGGTGAAATATGATAGGTAATTTGCGGTGGAATTTTTACTTTACAAATTATGGACATAGCAGATTCGCACGGGATTAAGATCACAGACGACCTCCGCAATTATTACAAATTACTGGAGGTCCCCCAGGTTATACTAGTCCCGTGCGAATAGGGCTTTTGTCAATTGGAAAAAGTGAGAGGGAGAGGGGAAAAAGTTGCATTCCATCAATACACAAATTGTCTTTGACGCATGTTACAATATACTGGACATTGTTGTGAAATGGCCCGGATCAACACATGATTCCCGAATTTTAATGGAGAGTGGTTTGACGCAGCTTTTCGAGCAAATGCCGCTTTTATTGGCAATTCACGTTTTTCATCGCAATCTTCTAATTTGTAATTTTTGTCCGAAGCGTTTTTGTTGGGGGGGGGCACTTAATTCTCATCATAAACACATTCCCTCATCCAATATCTTTTGATAGGCTTCGTCATGGGCTTGTAGGCAACTTCCTTATTTTCACTTCATGCATTGCGTAGCCTAAATGACTTTTCAATGGGCTGCCCTGTCACTCAACAACCAATCACCATTGTCACCGCTTTTAAGTGCGTCCTTATAAAATGACGTCATCCATAGCAACAGAGAGTTACTTCTAGTTTAGGAGTTCACTGTTTTCATAACTAAAAGTAGGTCTCAGCGGCTTTGTGAATTACTTTTATGAAACGACTCCTACATAAAAACTTTTAGTCCGATTTAGGAGTACTCCTAACGTTAAGATAAAAGTCTTTGTGAATACGGGCCCAGATCATTATATAAGAACAAGATTACGAACCTTACCAGGCTTTCTATACTTGACAGTTTTTGACATTTTAAAATATCCAGCATCTTGCTGAACTGAAATCAGTTCTAAAGAACTTGCAAAAACACTTTTCATATCCTTGTGTCCTAGACGTCATCAGAAGTACACGTCATGTACGGACAACCATGGAATCCGGCCTCCACCACCAGAGCAGTACCTCACACCCCTGCAACAGAAAGAGGTGTGTATCCGACACCTGCGGGCCAGGTTAAAGGAAACGATCAACACTCTACAAGACAGGTGAGATACTGAGATAGAGGAGGTTCTACATTGTCTGACTTGTTTATAAGTTTTTCCTTAAGTATGTCTTCTAGGTTCTCATTCTACCCTTATCCTAAGCCTATTTTCTTTTTCCATCTAATCCTCTTATTTTCTCCCCTTCTCTTTTGTTCTTTCTTTCTCCCTTTGCTCTATTTTGTCCCTCCCAGGGACACAGAGATAGATGAGCTGAGAGGCCAGCTTTTCAGGATGCAGGAGGACTGGGTTGAGGAGGAATGTCATCGTGTAGAGGCTCAGCTGGCATTGAAGGAGGCGCGTCAGGAGATCCAGCAGCTCAAACAGGCTGTGGACACTGTTCGTGCCAGGCTGAGTGATGCTGGAGGACTCAGTGGTGATATAGGGGTCCAAAAGTACTTCCAGGACATCAACACTCAGAACCACAAACTTGAGAACCTTTTGCTCAACATGGAGCTAGCCCAGGCTGGATTAGCCAAAGAGGGGGAGGCCATAGCAGGCTGTCGGTCCCGTGTTGGGGGTTCGGCACCTGCATCTGTATCAGGAGAGAGTCCAGGCGGAATACCAAAACCTGGAATAGGAGGTAGGGGTTCCTGCTCCTGTGACGGTTCCCCAGCCCGTTCTCTGACTCGGAGCTCCACCTACACTAAACTAAGTGATCAGGCACTGGCTGACCGAAACGGCAATGGCCCAGACTTTCCTTGCCTGTCAGGTGATGGCACCCAGGACAGTGGCTTTGTGTGCGGTGAGGAAAGTAGCATCCGAAGCCGGGCTGACCTGCTGCTGGAAGCCGCCTTCCTCTCTGAGGAAACTGCATCTTTACTCAACTCCTACACACAGACCTTTTCCCACACTCTGCCTCACTCTCTGCCTCACCCTCTACCCCACTCCCTACCCAACTCTTTGACCCACTCGCTACCAAATTCTCTGCCTCACACATACTCCCATACCTTACCTCATTCTTTCCCCCATATGTCCCACTCTGTGCCCCACACTATGCCACACTCTTCCACCTATGAGAAGCTGTGTACAGGTGAGCGACTGGCACCCTTTCGTTGTGGCCTGGGTGGAGTGGGCTGCATGAGCCATCCATGCCTTTCTCACCATCACCTTTACCTGCACCCCCTGCGGGAGACAGGCATACAGACCGAAAGCTGCCCCATCCCTGCAACAGCAGGTTACCCATCTGATCTGGATACCATTGCAGAGCAACGCACTTTCCGCTCCCAGGCCTGCAGCCCCACCTCCACCTGGATGTCTGATGAGGGGGAGGAAGAGCTGGACTCTGTCACCACCACAACTTCAGTAACCACAGCAACAGTAATGAGTACGGCCACAGAGCCGATTCCGGTCTCCAAAACAACGCTGGTCCCTCCCTTACCCCGCTCCGCTACTATGGCATGTTCTATGGAAAGGCCTCTGTGTGGGGGCGATGAAGGAGTGGAGGAAGTGGAAAAGGAGGAGAAAGACAACAAAGAGAATGAAGCTGTGGCAACAGAGAAGCCGGAGGAAACAACAGCGATAAGAGTATCAGAAGAAGGGCAGGAGATGCAGATGGGATCAGTGGGACGAATCAAGATGGAAGTTCAGGGTTCAGCGGAGGAGGCAGCTCCACCAAAACTGTGCGATTTAGCAGAGACATCAGCAGGGACGCAAGGTGAGCTTACATTTGGAGGATGCTGTGGAGAAGGTAGACAGGGTGGGATGACAGTGGAGAACCTCAGGGTTGAAACCAGACATCAAGAAGTTGGTCTATCAGAAGGCTCATCCCAGGTAGAGGAGACAGAGCAGAGTCCAATTTGCCCAGGATCATCACCAAGCGTAGAACAACCTCACACCTCCCAGCCAAGGAGATCTACCTCCGGTGAGGAAGTAGCTGGTGTTACTGTAGTGGAGGTCTATGATGAGGACGATGAAGATGACACTAAAGAACAAGGGGCCACAGGGGGTGCCACAGCAGAGGAAGATAATCCGCCTGACTCTGGTAGAATTCAGAAAAGCTACTGGAGTCGCCACTTCCTGGTCGATCTGCTAGCTGTGGCAATCCCTGTGGTGCCAACAGTGGCTTGGCTTTGCCGCGGTCCAGTTCGTGGTGGACAGCCCATGTATCATATAGGGTCACTGCTGCGTGGCTGTTGCACTGTGGCGCTGCACTCGCTGCGCAGGGGAGGTGGGTTGAGGCATTACCCCGCTGGCGGGGGAGACCTGGGCGGATCAATGATATGAGAGGAGAATCTGTTCGGCACCTCTGTGGTCCCAGAGCCTAACTACAATCTCTCCTGTATGGGTCTTGGTCCTTAGCTTGTTGGAAGATACCTGTAATGTGAGGCTGGAAAAATCTCCCTGTCCTCCATTTCTGATCAAGCTTGATAGCTGAGGGGAACATAAGGAACAGGAAATGTGCATTCATGACTAAGATCTCTGACAGGTAAACTCTGTTCTGTTTGGTCTTGCTCCTTATTGTCTCTTACCCACTGGTCCTTGCTGTTGCTACCAAGATGTCTGCTAACACTACTGACTTGTGCAAAACTGAATGAGCTGACTGAAATGAATGATCTGTGCTTGGATGTTTAAAGCTGATTCTTTTATTTTTAAGTGCAGGGAAATGTTGAAGGTTCATTTATCTGTCAGCCTACCAATCTGAGTCAATCCTGACACGTTTGAATTCCATTGTCTGCATTAGACAAGCCAATCCAGTGAGTGAGGGCAAATCCACCCTAATTCAGAATGCAATCATGTCTTCGAGTCTTCACCATCTTTAATACTTCAACATGGAGCTTACAATTATCAAGAAACAGAACTCAGGTTGATTCTAAGGGTAGAAACACACCAAAAAAACACCACAGCAAAGCCGCCAAGAACCATAAACGTCCAAAACTCAGCTTTTGGCTAGATTTTAACACCATTTAGATTGGATCTTATCTGATGTTTACTTTGAGGGGGTCACAACACCATAAAGGGGGCATTCAGATCGATCACCATCCTGCATTAAAACAAATGAAGGTGCTGTATTGGTAAGTGCGTGTTGTGTCAGATGTTAGTTAGACGTGAGCTACAATTCAGGAAATTTGGTTTGAGTAACAGATCCACGAGTTTGAGGGCATACCAGACTGAAAAATACTGGTTTTCCATAGTACTCAAAGACAGGATGTTATAAGTCTGGAAAGTTGGCATCAGTTGTTTAATCTTTTGTCATGACAATCACAAGGTAAACAGTAGAAACACAGAATTCCGCTCACAAAGTAATCTATTGCATATATGTGAGATTGGAATGGGTTTTGTTTGTTCGTTTTCTGAGCCCTTTGAGCTAACACTTCGTTGCTGGACTGGCCTCATTCAAATGAATGATGGTATGCATTTTAGGAAGGCTAAAGTCGGTCTGAACACTGCATTACTGCCCAATGAATTAACTATCTGGATGTTAGATGATCAGATGGATTTTTGGCACAAATTAACGTTTTTTCACTTTCCTTGAAGACTGTCTTTGGAATAGAATTTTCTGTTTCATTCCCCACAAGCCCCATGCCCAGTAACCCTGAGATAGCCTAACTTAGCTGCCCATCTTTCCGATTCTAAACCAAAAGATCTCACTTTCAAATATTAATAAGGCGAGATTTGCCACTTCTCCATCAAGCTCGCTGTGGTCAGTGTGTTTCTATCTTGAGAAAATGTGATTACATCTATAGTTTAGAAGTTTAGTGAATCTACAAAGTTGGTCTACAGTCAATTGTGACACAGTGTGAGGTTTGTGGGTTTTACTGTGCAGTCACAGTACACTGTAGTACACTACACGAGTAGTTTAACATTTTGTGAAATATGCTCATGGTGGGAAGATTGGCTGCACAATTAAATTATTTTATTCTCATTCAAGTTAGCCTGGTGCTAAACCAGAAGTAAGCTGGCTCAGTCAGTGGTAGTCTATAGTGTGCACACTCTATGGGCAACACAACACAGAAGATCCAAGTGTTTTCATACCTGGCAAGTCGAGCTTTTGTCTTTAAAACGCCACTTAGCAGCTTTCTAAGGGTTGAATTTGGCTCTGTCTCCAACACTGTCTAGGTCAAAGGTAATGTCCTTGGTCACTACAGCCAAAGATACCTACAAGCAAGCAGCACAGTGAGCAGCAGTTAGCGGTTACACTGCCCCCTATAGTTTCAGAGCTAAATTAGAATTCTGGTGATTTCTTACAAGTTACAGCTTTAAGAACACCTCTCAGACAACCTTTTTTCATATCTTTTCATAACAGAGAGTGTGTTGAGAGGAACAACATGGACATTATGTTTTTAGGGTGGACTTTACCCTTGTACTAAGTCATATGGTTGGTCCTTGTACCTTAAAGCTTGCATTTGAAGCAAACTCAGCCTAAATGTAAAGTTAAACGTTTGGCTTAGTTTAACACTTTGATGCAGATCTGAATGAAGTGAGTTGTGCTCAGTCTGTGCTGTATATTTCTGCTAACTTAATGCTATTGTGGTGTAGTTTAACTGTCACTCTGGTAGTGTGTATTTCAAGTCCACTGTACAAGAGTTTGTCAGTCACTGCAAAAAAAAACACTATTTGTTCAACGGATTATTCTGTAAAGCATTTCTAGACATGAATACTACATGTAAGTTAACACTCCAAATGTAAATGGATAAGTTATCTGGGTTGTAATCACATTTAGGATCAGGGGGTTTTCTTTGTTTGGAATGTGCTTTTCGAGAGGATTTTATTGAAAGTGGAATCTAATGGCAATTTCTTCTGTTTGCTGATATTGTGCAGATGTTAATCTTTCTGTCTGATAAGGGCAAAAAGCAGCCTGCAACTGTAAAATTGTCTGACTGTCAGAGACGCATGAGCCAAACGTGCTTCGAGAAACACCCGACACAACCAGCAAAAATTGTCCAACACCAACTGAGTTGTTCAGTTCTTCGCTGGATAAATAAGCAGTATGAAACTTTTTTTTCTTTTACCATTTGGTTGAAATCTTTTGCACTATTGTTCACTTTATGAATTTGAAGCAATTACTTGAAGTCGAGATTGTATCCAAAGTGTTGTATGTCCACTGAGTTCTGATTGATTGTTTGTTTGCATCGTCAGTTAAGTTTGATGTCGTGCTGATGACGAAATGAAACAGGTGAAGAGTGACTAAGGTTACGCAGAAATTTCAGGTAGATCCTTTAAAATACAACTATAATACATGTCATTATGCCTTTGAATACTGTAAAGCACTCACCTTCATCCATAAGAGCTGTTGCTTCCTGCTCTTTACATTTGACCACAATAGGTATCTACAGGTCAAACAAAATTTAAGTCAAACTGCTGTTGTCAAACCACACACTGACAGAGAATAAGCAGTGTTCATGCTGCGTGGTCAAATGATGTTATTGTCAGACATCAGCAATAATCAGGATGATCCTTGTTTTTGTTTGATTTTCACCACATCGATCGGAAGGATCCACATCAGCAGCGGCCATTAACAATAGATTAAGATCCATGAAGAGGTTGAGTGAATGCCTTAGAGACACGCAGGACCGTCTCTTCTCTACCTACATTTGCCACATTTGCTCCTTAGTAATGTTTCCTCATAATCATGACTTGTCAACACCCACCTCCTGACTGTGTGAACCTTTGGATTAAATGAAGGAGGCTTAAACAATTTCATGTTTAACTAAAAAGCCATATGATCCTTTGAGGGAACAGGTGTGAGAAAGTGGGAGGTGTCCTCCTCCTCTCAATATTAAAGTGTTGTAAAAAATATGTCATGATGAAAGTAAACGACAATATGTCAGCTTGTAATTTCATTTCACTGTCGTGCTGTCATAAAACACAGGTTGATATGGGGAGGAAAGGCAGGATTTAATGAACTAGTGATGGTCTAATCCCTACAACCCCTACATTTACCTCTATGCACAACACTCATGTAGGTGAGTATCTGAGCTTGCTATTGAAATGTAGTGCATTGTTTTGTTGTGTTACGGAGACCTCCAAAGTCCTGAAAGATTTTTAAATTTTTTTTTTTTTATGCCTCTGCTCTCCGGGGATAGCTGTAACTGGAGGAATAATGTTTTCAGATTGACTGTCCATTCTTGTGAACATGATATCTCAGGAATGCCAGCCAGAAATTTCTACACTTACACTGATTTGAATTTGTTAGTCAAAGATCAAGTTGACAGTGGACATTACTCAAGACCTTCTTAGCAAATTATGAAAAAAAACGTCACGAAATTGTTTAAAAGGATAAAATGACGACGAGATGAATATGAATAAACAAACTGACCTCAAAGGATATCACAATTTCATACTGTTTTACTTTGTTGAAATGTGGCGGACCCTGCCACCCTTCTAGCTTCAAACAGTGTTCTGGGACCTTATTTTCCTCTGAGAACAGCTTGTTTATTCACTTATGGGAAAAATAAACATTTCTAAGTTTGTATTATTATCTCATTAATATTGTAAATATAACAATTCTGAGTGTGAATTATTTCTCCTAGACTACATGGTGCACCTTTGATCATTTGTCCTCAAAAGTGTTTTTCTTGTATGCAGAAGATATCCTGTTCGCACAAGACATACACTCTACCATGTGAGTACAAGTTATGTATCTTTAAAGTTATGTCCTCATACACACTAGATACACAAGTTATAATTTGAGACTGTTACAAACCTGGCTCAAAGGCTTGCAACAAAAGGAGAGGAGTCCACACACCAGTGTAATGCAGCAAAACATTTATTCAACTAAACATAACAACCTAAACTGTGTGAATGTAAGTATCAGTAGTGTAGAGCGAATGTGTGTGTGAGTGTTAAATTTAAAGGAACAAACTCAAAAGAAACTGAAATGACCATAGCTGCCAGAACAAAGAGAGAGAGCCTTCCTTTAAGATGGCCGCCCTATTTATATCCTCTTAGCTCCACCTGCAGCCAACCAGCTGACGGCCTGGAGGATGCTTGAAGGCTACAGAGACGTGAAAACATACATAAGGGTTAGAGCGAGGCCGTCACATAGCCCCCCCCCCCCCACCCCCCCCCACCCACAACGATGAGGGCCCAAAAGGGTACCTCACATACAGCTGGAAAATCAATCCATTTAAAACAATGTCAATTTGCTCAGTCTGTTACCACCACCATCCATTTCCTCGTCTGACCACTCACTGCCACTCCACAACTTCTGGTACCTGGAAGAAGCAATTTAAAAGATGGGAAAGAAAAGGAGAGCAGCTTAAAAAGGAAAATTCATCATTCAAGACAGACTTTTAAGAGGTAGTGCACGCAGTAGAGCGTCATCCTAAACATTATCAGACCCCTTAATGTGGCGAATGTCTAGGTTGAACTGCTGAAGAAAAGGACACCACTTGCATAAGGCACTAATTGGGATTTTGGTTGATTTAGATTTTTGGTTGAGTGTCTGAAAACAAAACAGGAAATGACAAAATGAGGTTAGACAGTTCTTTTTTCCTAATGTCAGGCAATGGTCCAACAACCTATCCAGGTCTTTTAGTGACTCCGAATTTTTTTAGTTGGCCTTGCATCACACAGTCGTCCGGAGTATGGACTGGCTCCTCACCCCTCTCTTTCCCCAAAGATGAAGTTTTTTTTCCTCCTTTTTCTCTTCCAATTTATTTTTGTTCACACAAGCCTGAGCCCTAGTGACAGCACATGCCGGAAAAACCTGTGAATGGCCCTTGTCCCCAATCTCAGCTTTATTCACAGGAAGAGTATGGTTAACTACTAGAGAAGGTTGTGAATCTGCCCAGATGCGACCCCCAGCCAAATCATTTCCCAGAATAACTTGCACCCCTTTAATTGGTAGAGCAGGCCGCACTCCCAACACAACCTCACCTTTAACCAGATCTGAACACAAAACAACCTTATGTAAAGGAGCAGGGACCAAATTCAACCCCATACCTCTAATCAACACAACATTTCCTGTGTCTGTGTCCGATGAGAATGGCAGCACTGATGACAGAATGAACGAGTCCAAAGCTCCAGAATCTCTCAAAATCTTAACAGGAATTTTTTCATCAGACCCTGCTAAAGATACAAACCCACTGGACACAAATGGGTCATAACCTGGATCAATTTCAGATGTCACCCCCTGGGAGAGTCCAGGTGATTCCACAGGAGAAGGTGCAGGCTCATCCACTATGTTTGACTTTGTGTGCAGGCGAACTGCAGCAATAGCATCAGCCTTCTCACCTAATCGTGCTCGAGCAGAAAGGGCCACAGGTTTTACATGACAGTAACCTTGCTGGGATTTATGTTTTGATTTCAGCACTGGACATTCAGCTTTCCAATGACCGTCATCAAGACAATAATTACAAACCCAACTGGGATCCAACTTACTGCCACTGTTACCTGACTTGAAAGGTGGAAGCTCACTTCCTGACCCTTTCTGATGACCAAAAAACACCTCTCTGTGTCGGGCACCTCGTACTTTATGTGTCAATGCATACTCATCTGCAATGGCTGCTGCTTCAGTCAAAGTTTTAACATTTCTTTCACTCAGATAAGTAGCTGTTCGCTCAGGAAGAGTGTCATGGAACTGCTCCAACAACAATAGCTCACACAACTGTTCAAATGTGTGCACCTCAGATGCCAACCTCCATCTACCAAAAAGAGTGGACAGCTCACATGCAAACTCTACATTGGTCTGTTTGTCATATCTTCTTGCACCTCTGAACTTTTGTCGATAAGCCTCAGGTACAAGTTCATATGCTTTTAGCACAGCAGTTTTTACTTTTTGAAAGTTTTCACTATCCGCTGTAGACAAAACAGAATAAGCTTCTTGGGCCTTCCCAGTTAACACACATTGCAGCAGCAAAGTCTGCTCAGAATCAGTCCATTTCCTGTTTTTAGCCAACCTTTCAAAAAGCAAGAAAAATGTATCAAGATCCTTCTCTGAAAACTTTGGAACCAACTTTAAGCAACTAGGGATATCAAAACGGGAGGAACTGCTCCCACCAGTGTCCCCTTTTGTAACTGCTGATGGATCAAGGATCTTACCCTCCTTGATCAACTCCAGCTTGTAGTGCTCCAATTTCAGCTTCTCAGTTTCCACCGCTTGCTCCTGTGCCCGGATTGCACGCTCTCGTTCCAGTGCCCGTTCCTCACGCTCCAACTCGTGTTTATGTTGCAAAATTAACAACTCTTTTTGCTGTTCAAAAGGTCAAACCTACTCCAGCTACAGGCTGCACATTTTTTTACAGGTTGGTCAGGAAAACTAATCTGGGGAGCAACAACATCCTGTTTGTCCATTTCGGTTACCCCAGCAACCAAAACCCCCAACTGAACCAACCCTTCCTTGATTAACCTGAAAATGTGGTCCTTACACCCTAGACTCAGGATTTCAATGCCATAATGCTCTGCTATTTTTATCAAATGATCCTTAGTGAAGGCCTCAAGTCGAACTACACTGGGACTCTTCACAAAGTCCTCCACAGCAGACATTTCCACACAACTATGACCCAACCTTCACAAATCACAATAGCTCCCCTGTCACTTAGAGAAACTGCTACAATTATTTAGTTATTTATTTATTTATTTTTATTTATATTTTTTTTAACAACCCAACCCTGCACCACAGCCACCATGTGGAACATCCTTTCCCCTGGCTGTCTACCTAACCCACAACTGGCTAGCTGACTCAACCCTAGTCTTCATGCAATATTGGTGATGGGAGATTTAAACACAAAAGCCCAGTGACTCGGCTAGGCAACCAGCACGCTGGTGACCTACCTTGACAGCCATGGATGTGTAAAAGATAAAGTTCCTTATAGCTTTAATTTATTAATTAATTTTTCTCAAGGAAATTACAAATTGATCCACATTGCCTAATCCACCGCTAGCCTTTGTCTAACACTGTAAATGTACCTGTGTTAGACAAAGGCTTGTACACACAATTTCTTAACTTGTTCACACATGTTGTTAAAATAATACTCTGTGGGAACAAGAAAGGAATGAAGATGAAAAGTGTAGTTCTTCTCTTCTGCACACAAGATGACATAATTCTTTGAATTCTTTGAGGACTTTGGGGCCTTTGTATTCAAAGGCTTTTTGTCTTTTGCTTTAATATGTTTAACATATTCTGGTGTTTCTAACACGCCTGTGTTACACTTATGTCTTGACTTACTTGTCCTCATAGGGTTTGGTGATTGTAATCCCATTCTTGGAGCCATTGTGTCTCCTACATTTTCCTGTTCAGTGGGTAATAAATGTAAAGGCCTGAAGCAGTCTTGTTTAGGATTCTGACAGCTGACATGTTAAATGCTTTGGTTCCAGCAGAGGCTTGAGATTCATCAGGGTGTGATTTATTCATTTAAAGTTCAATCTGACTTTCATCCAATCAATCTTCACCATACAGCCTTTTATCATAACCCAGTCCAAGATTATTGCAATGCCAAGGAGGCAGTTGTCCTGAGAGTGTCACACTCTGCAAGAACGTTGTCGAGTCTGGTGACCTGGTTTTCTCTTTTTGTCATATCATACACCTGAACTTCCTGCCGTAGTGTGAGGTTGTGCCAGTGTACAGTATGTTGGTGGAGGCGGGTGATTGAGTAATTATATACAACGTATATCGTTCGACACATAATGCTGAATATGTCTTGGGGAAGACAGGAGGAAGTGGGGGGTGTTTGTCTTTTTTCTTTTTTTTGTCAATATTTGAATGTGTATTGTCATTATATGCTTTATTCTTGTCTGATTGTCTGTGTGTTTCATAACCTATGTAATGATAATTAATGTAAACAGAGGTTATACCAAGTCTGTTTACATCCTACCATACAGGACATTCAATGCCTTGTATAGGAATTCAGCTGACAACATTGAAATCTACAGATAACGTCATGTAAATTAACTATTTTAATGGCAAAAGTAGTGTGTACAGTAAAATACATTAGTAGGCTACTTCTCCATTCACACTCCCACCACACTGTATAAAGAAAGACCAAAAGCCCCTATATTAAACAGCATGGAGGAAACGTTTCTGTTGTCTTCATCTGTGTGTGTGTCTGAATCTTATATCTCCATGTTTTCCTTGCTTAATATTGTGACTGATTGTGGAACTTACTTTTTGCATTTGTTCCCAATTATGATGGTTCCAATAATAATGCAAGAATATTCCTCCACCACAGAGGCAACCGTCCAATGCAAATGTCACCCATTAATTCCTGATCATTGACATCTCGTTAGACATTATTCCTCATTATACCATGATCACTTAGCAGTGAAAAACAAACCAAGAGCATTAATTTATTTCATACATTTTCGTGATCACAATCTTAAAGTTTTCACAAGCAAAACGTCCTTTAATCCTCAGGGGTGTGTCCAAAAGGGGGTTCTGAAGTCTGAATGGCCAGTCCAAGTGTCACCAAAATATTTCTTAAGTACAATTGGCTATCTGCCAAGTGAACAGTGGGACTTTAGTTCAAACCAACTGTTTGACTGTTATCTTTGAATGTGCATTGTCTTCCTTTGTATGTAGCCTTCTTTTTAATGGTAATTTTTTAAAACTTAGTATTGAGGCTTTACATTATATTTGTATGAAATATAATGTATTGTTTGTTATGTAGTGGGACTTTTTATCTTTTATATTTTCTAAATGTTCACATTGTAAGTCACTTTCGAAAACAGCATCAGCTAAATTAATGTAAGAAACTGTAAGTCACTGTAATGCATAAGTTATTGCCCCACTTGGGCAACCCGAGCCAGAATAGCCGGACATGGTCCAGGTTTTCCTGGCAGGACCTGAGGATTTGACCAATAGCTGGTACACTCATTACAATCCAATAAGGTTCTTATGTAATGGAGACATTGTTCACTTCTCCAGCAAATAGACAAAACCCTGGATATCACTTGCCAACAGGAGATTAATTAGTCCACTCATCTCAGGGATTAGCCAGAGAGCTAACGTTTTTGTTAGCACAATCACTGTTAATAACATTGCGTATGGTCGACAAACAATAAAGTGCAAGCCTAGATAGTCATCATCTTCAAATCAATATCAAGACTTTCACAAATGATAGTCCACCTGAACTGATGGCAGCAGGGTGAATTACTGAGCTTAAGGTTTCACTACATTTGTTCCTGCTAAGGCCTACCCTCCTCTGCCTCTAATTGGTGTCCTTAGTTGGCTGGGTTGGTTATATGTAGATATGAGAAGTGAGATTGGTTAGGTTTAGGTTAAGTATATCAGGGGAAACCAATCAGTCAGAATAGGGCAAAAAGCAATGAGTATTAACCAATAATAAATAGAATGGGACAGGGCTTACAAGGAACACAGTGGGATCCAATATAAATTGTACAAGTTTGTTCATAAGACAGTGAAGGCTACATCTCGGAGCTTGTGTGCTGCAGGCGCCATCCTGTGGTGTTCAGAGGACAATGCACTGAAGGAGATGTAATGGGCTGTAGGACATCAGTTAATTGTTGATATATGGACACCTATGAACTTCAACCTATGAATTAAAGGTACCTCTGCTGTCCATCAGGAATTAAGTGACACCATGTTGCCAATCAGGATCAAGTATTTATCCAGTCCATGGTATAATATACTGTATATTAGTGTGAAAAGAAGAAAACGCCACCAAGCGGATTGAACAGAAAGACTGTTTATTTGTTTTACAATATTATCTTGGTTACATTTGTATATAAACTTTTAGATTTTTTCTAGCATTTTCTTACAGAATGACAGTGATGTTTATCAGATTGCATACCTAGAAAATTAAAGGAATACATGCATCCAAACATGAACAGCATTAAAAGGAGCAACTTTATATAACAAGTAGAAATTCACAAATGAGAGCTCTTCTCATTCTCACTGTGCTCCTCAGTCAAGGAAGGAATATTACAGAGGGACGTCCTGTAACAACACAGCAGAGGAGAGCAAGTTCATCGGCTGAACCCAGGATGTGGAATTGGAATGCCTTCAATTTGAGCGGATGATCTTCAGCATCAAATTTAAGCAGTTTCTTTTATTTAACATACAAGTCTGTTTCCATGAGTTCTCTCATTAACATGAGGCACCACAAACACAATAATAAAAAAAAAGCACAATCGTTGAACTTCACTGCTGAAATGGATACAGGAAACACAACCTCTTTAAAAGATAATGGAAAGTGCACTTAGTGGGTTTACCCAGCACAGACCCTGTCCGAACAAATACCTTTGAAAATCTGTTTTGAAAAACGAGACCTATCCAACACACACTCAACTAAACGGCATTCATATACAGCACTGTGATCTTACTTCCTTGTGCCTCATAGCTCTAACTGTGTTTGTGGACAGACTAAGTCCCAGCTGTATAGGGCAACAAAACACCTACTGCTGCCCCTTTCCCTACACTTTCCCCTGGAATGTGCACAGTGTTCCTAGTACCTACAAATTCGACACATCAGTCTCATTGTGCCGTTTGCCCACAGAGACAGGATTTACCACAAGGTAGCTCTTACTTTTATGTTAGAACCCAGGAACCATTAGTGTGGGTGATCCACAAAAATAAAAAATTATCTAATTTTCACCAAAATATCGTATAAACTAAGATCAACTCCTTTCCTAAAACCTATTAGCTTTACTGGCAAAGTTAAAATGACTGTACAATGGAATCTTGAATCAATTCAGCAAATGTTTTAATTAACACATAGCCCCAGGTGTTAATTCAACTCAGATTATTAACATACACATATCAGGGGTCAAGTGCAGGGACTGGGAGCACAGCCGTAATTGACATGAAAGGGCTCTGATGACCGACAGGTGGCTTTTACAGCATTTTGACAAGATGAAAACTCACGTGCCAATGATTCATCTCCACAATGAGGAGGAAGCTCTGGACTCATGATAGTGTGCATGGCTTTAAAAATAAAACATTTTGTACTGTCCTTGATCCCAAATACAAAACAGGAAAATAAACATGTAATACTTAGACTACAAGGTTAACATATAATAAAATCATAGACATGTTGTCAGAGAAGAAGAAAATGTAAAAAAGGTAAAGAATGTACTGAACAACTGAAGAGTAGAAAGAAGGCATTTTACGATTATGTTAGGGTGAGAAAAGGCGCCAATGATGATTGTGACGCATGAGGAGGTTTGGTATGAAGACAGAAAGAGAGAAAAAGAGAGAGGGAGAGAAAGAGAGACAGAGAGAAATCTGTGTAATGAGGACATCCTGACATTTTTCACTCCTCCTGGTCTTCACACCTCTGGGACAGAGTGATCCATGGCTGACCGCAGAAGGCCGGTGGACATCCTAGAAAAAAAATATATTTATTTATCAAAAAAAAGAAAACAAACATCCATGAGCCTGTCAGTGAGTCAGAGTCATGAAAAATCTATTTTCTCACTGGGTTCATCCAAGGTCGCTTTCACACCAGTCAGTCTGGACCATGAAATAAAATGATATACTGTTGCCTTTAACTTCCTTTCCTCCTGTTCACACTGACTTATTACTAATGGACCAATGAATCTAAGTGTGGCAGTGAAATTCTGGTGGCTGGAAGCAGCACTTTATTGCACCGTACGTGAAGTTGCATCGATTGACATGCCAGAGCCTGGAATTGGACATTTTTCAACATGATCGGCTGTGATGGTAACTGACCGGTCAGTGTAAGATATGTCCTATTCTTTGCCTGTCAGATTTACACACATGCAGCTCACCAACTACAAACTACAGTAAACTCATTTTTTTTATGTTGTTCACCTAATTTATGTACACTCGTTTCAATTCATCTTAGCTTGAGAGTCATTTACATTTGCGGTTTCTAAAAGCTTTCTCTCTTGTTCTCTGCTGCCTGTCCTTGTTTTTCCCAGCACTGGTGGAGTCCACTCAAACACAGAGCTAAGCAGAAAGGGAACATTAATCCAGTTGACAACAAGGTGTGTTGTTAGATAGATCCCTCGCACCTCTTTTCTTTTGGGAAAGTAAAACACTGTAGCCAAGGTTTAGGTATTACTCCTCTACTTTGAAGATAACATACATTAAATAACCACACATTGGCTAGGTTGTCTGAACCAGGGCGATTATCTTTACCATGAAAGAAAGCCTTCCTTTTATACCTTTCTAAACAAGAATCCCAGTATACACCAGTATACACTGCATAAATTATTATCAGGCATAACTTAGACTTAACTTCACGAAGACAATTTCACAAAACAGGCCCCTCAATTAAAAACAACGTACAACATATTAGATAAAGTTGGATATACTACAATTAATTTTCAGTTGGATGTTATTTGTATAAAAAGCTCTGTCCAGTTACACAGAACTTTATGCTGATACTTCTTCTAGAGGGAGTGAGCAAAGGTCCTGTAACCTGCTGCAGTTTTGGGGGAAATGTAGTTGTAGTATGTAGTTTTGGAGAATAAACTTTAATCAGAAGAGAAATATCTTTTTTGACTGTTTTTTTTTTATATACCTAATCAAACTAAATAAAAACTCTGTTTGTGACTGAAAACTGAATAAACAAACTGACCTTAAAGGACAACACAATTTATATTGTTTAACTTTGTTAATATGTGGCAGACCCTGCCACCTTTCTAGCTTCACACAGTGATCTGCGACCTTATTTACCTCTGAGAACATCTTGTGTATTGGGTTATAAAAAAAATAAACATTTTTAAGTCTGTATTATTACCTCATTAATATTATAAATATCAAAATTCTGAATTTGAATTTCTTCTCCAAAACTAAATAGTGCCCCTTCATAATTAATGTTTTATAATAAACATACAATAGACTTTTCCCATTAAAAGAAAAGTTACAAAAATGTTTGTGTATGCTTTCAAATATAGTTCTTCGTGAAAAAAATATTGTTGCAGTATTGATATTGAGGTATTTGGTCAAAAATATTGCGATGTTTGATGACCTAGCATTTATGAAAGACGACATTGTTTGCTATTTAAGAGATATCAAACACACATATCAAAGACATCGAGTCATATGAACTGACAGGAACCTCATTGATTGGACAATTCTAGTGATGTCATCCTGTACCTTCAGCTCTACATTGATCCACATGGAAAATGAAATTCTGGTGACTGACAGCAGGCACATACAGCACTACAATGGACTGTATGTGTAGTTACAGGGCCATCAACTCATCTTCTGTGATTATGACACAAGGTTAACAAAAATATTAAAGTCCTACCTCTTAATCATGTGTTCATAGATGAACTTTGGCATGATGGTGATGGTCATGGCTGTCGGAGAGGTGGTCAGAATGTCCTTGATCTGAGAATCCTGAAATTTTCACAGTGACATGAGGATTTGTTTGATAAATGAAATACCATCAAATATTATGTGTAAAGAGCTAGCAAACCTAAACATACATAAAGGGACATTTCACTTGGAAATAAAAAATACATTTTCCCTCTTACCAGTAGTGCCATTTATCCATCTAAAGTGTTTCCCACTAATTGACTAATTTGTTGCGGTGCGCCACAGAATCTAGACCAACCGCCACATACTGCGTTTCATTTTTTTTTTTTTAGCACTACTTAAAAACGCAGTGCATCTGTTCGGCACACACAGCCGTTCTCCTACGTGCACACCGCATGTGTCTCCATGAAAAAGATGTTATCTATTGAAATAAAAATGGTGCCGACGGCTGGCGTAAGTCACAAGTTCACAAGAGTTTTCGTATTGCCACCCCTCCGATGCGGCAATCGTGTGTGTTTGACTGTGAGGTGTCCCTTAACATTTTAGCCTAAAACTTATCAAATGTTCTCATCACAGGGCAGGATGAAACTACACACCTAACAAAGAAAACACTGGACTAAAGAAAATTGCAGCCACATTACTGACAGGAGCTAAACACCTTTTCACTTCACATCTGTACAGAGTTGGAGCTGATGCGTGCTGCACATACATAATTGCTGTACTTGCCACGTGACACTACACACCACCAGGGTGTAAGCAGACATCCCAGTGCAAATTCAAATTAGCTGCCACACATTTCATAAGCATCACAGATGGTTTTGTATTTATTCAAATGTTTGCTTCCATGTTTTTCCACGAAGTTAAACATTTGAATTACTTCCTGTTTGAATTACCACTAATGTACACAGTTCATGTCCATAAATGACTTAACAACTTAATGTAAGACTTGTAAGGAGAATCAAGTATCTGACCTTGAGTCCGATAACGTTTTGTCCGTTTATTTCACAGATGTAATGTTCAGTCAACAAGCCGTTGCGAGCAGCAGAGCCGTCCTTGACCAGTGAGGTGATTTTACCAGACTTGTAGATGAAGCCCACATGGCCTGAGCTGTCTTTATGCATGGTGACAGTGCGCTGAAATGGCCTGGAGACAAACAGAAAGGATTGAGAATCCACCACTGGTATAGAAAACTACAATGCACCAGTATGTATTAATGTTTTATTATGATCTAGAACAGATGGAAAACAAACTAGTTTAACTGTAGATAAAAACAAAACTACAAGGAGAGCTGTGCAGAGTGCACATGATGGAAAAGCCAACAGAGGGCACCAAATATGTCAGCTTGTAATTAAATGCTATGAAACTATTCAGAAAACATGAAAGGCAGAAAACCTCTTAAATGACAAGATATGTGATTATACACGAACTTAGAGGCTCAAGGTTTGATTGCAGATTGGTGAAGCCCACATTTATATAGGAGTCGTGAGCAGCCACTTATATTTTTCTCAGGTAACTGAGAGCTTGGAAAGTCCAGTAATTAACCAACCATTTCCTTTGACTGTAATATGCTGTTACTGATGTAAGTTTGAAAGAGATGTACATAATTTTGACAGTTGGATTTTCATATAAAAGCCAAGATAAGAAAATATGTAAAGCTATTTGTACGTTAGACAAATGGATGATGAGTAGTATTCAGAGCAATGTTAAATCAAAAATGCTCCACATGTTGTAGATAAAACCACAGTAATTATTCTAACAATGATACTGACAAAAACAGCTTCAACTTTTATTTCACTGTCCAACTAAATACATTGTAAGCAGTTGTGTGCTTAATAAACATGTATTCTTTGAGTAATTTTTAATGGTTTTAAAATCATGACCAGTTATATGACCTATGACTCTCAAGATGCAGATAGAGAAGCCACTGGCAGATAGTCTACATACAGAATCTTCTACAAAAGTTTACTGAGCTGCCTGTCCCGCACTAATAAGCTGCAGTTTGCACTTTAGTTTGGTTACCTAACATTACAACTTCTTGGTAGGAAATGAAGCATAGGAAAGAAAGACATTTTGTTATAATCCTGTTTATTTAAAATTCCTCACCTGTCCCTGACCACAAGCTCAATGCGGGTCTCGGCCGCAGCCTTCAGGGCCTTGTGGGACTTGTCTACGCTCCAGCCAGCACAGTTCTGCCCGTTGATCTGAAGGACCTGGTCCCCAAAACGCAGGCCGGCCAGGGCCGCAGGGGAGTTAGCCTGCACCAGCTGGACAAACACTCCCTGAGAGAGGAAAGAGAAAACGGATACAACATTCAAAATGAGTCCAAGGATTGGGAGAAGAGAAGAGAGACACTGAGAGTGGGGAGAAAACAAAGGAGTAACTCAAGAGGAAGAAGGCAAGGACAGAGAGAGGAAAGAGGACCTCTAATGTTTATCGAAGAGAGAAAAGACATTAAAATAGCTGTTGCTATATATCTGAAACAGTGAAATGTATTTAACCAAACAGAATAAGCAGAAGGCTTGTACCTTAACAACCCTTTAAAAATAATTAGTTACACTGTTTTCTTGATGTCCACGCATTAAATTATTTGATTGGAATGATGTCCCTGATTCTGAGAATTTAGTCCTCTGTTAAGTCAATGTGCTGTTTCATTTCTCCATTGTTACACTGAAATTTCTATCTTTGCCAAACTACTATAGTCATTCCAAAGGCTGCCCCCTCTATCTGTGCAACTGAGAACAAACTGAGTAATTAAATATGTCAAAAAGCCTATTAGCACTCACAAGTTGCCCGATGATATAAAAAGATTAAACACAAACTTTTGGCTGTATTCCTTGCAGGGGATCCATGGCTCTATGCTCTTAGTACTGATAATAAACACCATCCAGTCCATGCAAGTTACCCTTGTTATGACTGTGTCCCAAGAATATCGACATGACTTTGAAAATAGGTCTGTTGTGCATCTTCGATCATTTTAATTTCAGGTTGTAACATTATCAGAAGCGGATGTGTGTGTGTGTTAAAAACAGACTACTCAGCACTGTGACCAGCAGTCGTATATCTATTTATTATATTATTCTAGTTAAAATCATCAAATTTGCACTGGTTTAGTGTATTCATCCTTGTGTTATAATTTATACCAACACAGCACTTCCTGCAAGTGTTTTATCATAAATATGTTTTAATGTGAATGAGGTGGCATGCCTTTACTGTGAAATGAAAATGTATGTTGACAATGTGCGCTAATATATGTTTCACTTGTGATCAGCATGTTGAATCACCTGAGTCACTGGGAAAAATGGTTAGTTTCTGGCTGTTTGTGGGGAAAAACACACGTTTAAACCCACATAATTCAAATAATCACAAATAATCTTGCGATCAAACTCATGTGAGTAACACAAGGTGGTTTGCTTTATTTCTGTGTGAGCACAGCTAGCTTGTAGCTTCCAGCTATGTGGGTGTGTTTCAGTAATCAGGCTTCATTCTGCTCATTTCAGCTCCACCTCTATGCCCATTTTCGATTAGCCAGGAGTTAGGCAGAGACGGGTACTGCTTAGATGTTAACAGCTTGTACCATCCAGTTTGAGTGTCATTCTGGCTCTTCAGGAATCTATGGGTGAGGTCACAGTGGCTCCGTCCACTGTTTTAACAGTCAGTGAGTTTGACCCAAATCTCAACCCTGATCTCGAAGGGAAGAGCAGAGGAGCTGAGGTGTGGATTCCCTAAGTCATCAGTGTAACTGGGGTGTTGATGACAGTAGACCTGGTCTGAATAATTAACGTGAGAACAGTGTAAAGAGTTTGCGATGCTGACTCACGTTGTCGATGGCCCTGAGCCGGAGTCCCACCTTTCCGTCCTGGTCCTTACAGAGGATAATCTCTCGCAGCCCTGGGCGGATCTCTGCCCTCCTGATGCCGACGTCTGCCCCTGTGACAGGCCGCACCATTGCCCCGACCCCTGAGCTGGAAGGCAGTGCCACTTGCTGAGAAGGGGGAAGGAGGCCAGACAGGACAGACAGCAAGAGGAAGGTGAGAAAATGAAAAGGGAGGTTAAGTAAGAGCAAGACGGAAAGGATTAAAGAGGCATGTTACATTAAAATTCAGCTGCAGATAACAAGGAAAGCTACATCAAACAGAGGTATGTGGGTGGATTTAATTTTATCTCCTCCACCAGTGAATGAGATCAGGAATGCTTTAGGCACAGCTTTTGAAATCTTCAATAATCATTACTATGTTCTGCACCAACAAGGAAGAAATCAGAAAACATTTGAAGAAAACAGTAGAGGTGAAGATATCAGCAAAATGGCAGAGAAAACAGATGGTTAAATGCCAACTGCCAAACGAGGTGCTGTAAGAGCCTTGACATCTGCAGGATCCACACATACGCACACACGCATTTGGAGGGGAGTGAAGAGCTCACACCCTCCTACACAGACACACAGCTCCAGACCTGTGGTGAGTCACTCAGTAATGTGGATCTCCACGAACAGAAAACTGTAGTGCTCCGATATGCGTACTAAAAATCACAGCTCTTTTAAAGCTGGTTTAATGTGAGTCTTTAATGTGACCTGAAACTTAAGTTATCAGTTCTAAGGAGTCTTGTTGTTTTGGTCCAGTTTATAAAAACTACATTTTAAAAAAATGGAATAAAGATATCAAAGGAGAACTTGACAGATTTTAGACATTAAAGTCTGTGTGCTGTGTGAAGCCTGATGAGGATCATTCCATCCCAAGTCAACCAGAAGTCAGAACTCTTCCCAGTTAATGTTATGGATTACTTGAAAAAGTAATAATAATTAAAGCTGCAAGCAGCAATGAATGGGCCCTCGCAGTCCACGTGCGTCGGGGCATGCTGCCGTTGGGTTGTGCTCCTCTCGGCGTATGCCGACATCGGGGCTTGTTCATGCAACACCTTCCATTGAGGGAGTCGTTCCATTTAGAATTTGGTGGCTTGCTCCCGCTGGGATGAAGTATTGTATGTATGTTAAGGCAGTGAAGCTAAAAAGTACGAGGACTGAAACAGCTTAAAAAGGTGAACAGTTTGAAAGCTGAATAGTTTCTCCAGCTGAACATAAAGCTGAGTGTATGAAGACGCTGAAATGGCAGAAAGATGAATATTTGAAAAAGCATAAAAGGCAGAAAAGCTGAGCCCTAAGAGGACTGAAAGAGCTTAAAAAGGTGAACATTTGCTCAGGCTGCACATATGCTGGAGCAGTAACACAGCCAAAGTTGAACATGTCTCCATAAGAATGAATGGGAAAACACCTCCCAAACTCCTGCCATTTTAGAAAAAAATTTAATTGTTATCGCCAAAATATTTATATATGGAGACACAGGAGACATTAGCCCTTATGACTAGTATTACCTTGGGACCTCCAGTAATTTGTAATAATTGCGGAGGTCGTCTGTGATCTTAATCCTGTGCGAATCTGCCATGTCCATAATTTGTAAAGTAAAAATTCCACCGCAAATTACCTAACATATTTCGCCAAACACAGAGGTCATGTGATAATATTAGTCCCGTGCAAATCGGCATCTCTGTGATTTGGGGTCGTTTTTTGTTATTTATTAAGGTCTTTATTTATTATTTCTGTAGAGTGAAAAATGAGGGCAGCAGAGCGAGAGACAAAGCAAGTACCGTCTGCTCTCCTCCAGAAACTTAGGCTCAAAATTAACATTGCGGCTTATGGGGGAGTTGCTTGAGTGCTTGTCGCTCAAGGGCTCCCACAGCCAAAACTGTTAGTCTTACATCTAAAATAAGACCATCACCTGAAACCCAACACGATTTTCTACATTTCTATGTATATATTGTCTATGTGAAGTAAAAGACGTGGAATCCAAATCAAGCTGAAGAGAATTTTTTCTCTAGTTCTTCTAGCTGCTCTCCACTCTAGCGATGATGTCACGCACTCTGGCTCACGCATTATACACCAATTATAAAATCAGAAGATGGCCTAAAAATCCTTAAAACTAAAACTGAGATGATTTCAAAACTGTAAAAGATTTTAAAAAGCTGAATACATGCCCTATAGTTCAACGTCTTCTGACTCTTTAAAAGGTGGAATGGTGTCTGTAGCTCAAAGTATGAAGCACAAGAAGAAGTTGAAAGTCGATGAGTTTTGAAGAGGATTTTTTTACTTTCCATTCACACTAATTAGACTGCGACCAGAGCGCCACCTATTGGCCGATTTACACCAAATTTTACACAAAGCCTCATCCAGCCATATCGCACAATTATGAACAATTACGTGATAATCAGACAGTACTTTGTAAAGATATGCAAGATCATCTGCTTTCAACACAATATGCAGGAATTTGTTGTTTTATATCTGGGCGTTTTATGGACTATCAAAATTCTTTTGATAATTTTTGTCAGGAGGGTCTCCACATGCTACATGCAAAGTTTGGTGCAAATTGGTCAAATATTCTAGAAGGAGTTCAAAAAAGTAGGTTTTTCTTTTGTCGCGATTTTGCGAATGGAGAGTTACCGCGAAAGTGGGCGTGGCCTACACTACACAATTCAGCTGAATTGAGGGAACATGTCAACATAAGGTTTAACAATGTGTGACACATTATGCTGGAGTTATGGGCAAAAAACCCTTTCACGTGGAAAATAGCGCCCCCTGCTGGTTGTTTTTGGTATGTGAATTACAGGCGCCATTCTATAGCACCTCTATGAATTTCATTGCCAAATATAAAACTAAAATGGCACCACAGCACCATCTAGTGTCGGCTCGGTAAACCCTTCGTCAGCTGTCCTCAGGAGGGCACTGAGAATAATTGAACTAAGTTTCGTGTTAATCCAATGAATCGTTGTGGAGATATAAAATACTTCAATTTAAAGAGCGCCACCTTGTGGTCATCGCCTAAAATTTTACACAGAGCCTCAGGGGCTCATGGGGAAGTAGTTAAGTAAGTTTCATGTCATTAGACCACACCAATATGGAGATATGCAACACTTCCTGTTTTGAATCAAATCTGCAGGAAGTTGTTATTAAATAACTTGAGTATTGTTTGGCCTATCAAAATTCTTTTAAAAACTTTTTGTCAGCAGGGTCCACAGATGCTGTGTGACAAGTTTCGTGCAAATTGGTGAAATCGCCTGGGAGGAGTTCGAAAAAGTAGGTTTTTGAGTTTGCTGGAAAAAAATGGCCGAAATGGGCGTTGCCTATAACACGAGATTCAGCACAATTCACTGAACGCGTGGATATAAGGTTTTTGAATATGCAACGAAGTATATGGGAGTCATGAGCCAAAACGCACTTTTCTTAATAACAGCGCCACCTAGTGGTGGAAATTCAGAATGACAACAGATTATAAAAAATTTCGCCAGGTGTGACTTATATTCCAAATTTGGTGAGTTTTGGGGTATGTTCAGGCAGTGAAAAATGCGATCATTTTGGACAAAGAAAAAAATAAAGAATTATTTGAAAAATAATAGGGTCCTTGCAGGTTCCCTGCTCAGGCCCTAATAAGAAATAATCATTTGAAAAAAAATAGGAGCACAGTGTAAATTAGATTTACACTGTGCTGCCGACGAGAAACATTCTGTTTATTCTGATCAATATCGCATTTCTCTAACCTTTGTTTTTGTTTTCTGTTCCCACAAGCTGCAAGCTGTGTCACTCTCTACACTCTCTATAGCTTCCTCCTCCTCCCTCTCCTCCTTCTCTTTCTCCTCCTCCCCTCTTTCTTTCAGGCTCCCTTCTGATGGACCACGGCCCCCTGGGACCATCTACCGTTTCCGGGCTCCAGCTGCCTTGAAACACGGACTGATCTGGATGGTCACAACCCGGGCTCTGCTGGATCATTGCTCTCCTCTGTTTCACTATCTCCTCATATCTATATTTCTGTTAACCTTGATGCCTCTCTCTGTCTATTACTAATTATCTTGTGTGGCCTGCCCTCTTCCAGGTCAGCATGGTGGACAGGAGGTCGTCTGGCTCGGGCACCACTTGGTGATGCCTCGTCCTGCTCGGTCGTCTCCTGGATCCACTAACTTTACATAACTTGTATCAGATTTTCTGTTGATGTAACTTGTAAACTGTGAATTGTTGCTCTTTTCTGTACACGCAACATCTATTGCATGTCTGTCCGTCCTGGAAGAGGGATCCCTCCTCTGTGGCTCTTCCTGAGGTTTCTTCCATCGTTTTTTTTACCCTGTTAAAAGGTTTTTTTTCCATCAACATGTGAAGTTTTTCCTCACTCGAATCGAGGGTCTAAGGACAGAGGATGTTGTTCACTGTACAGATTGTAAAGCCCACTGAGGCAATGTGATTGTGATTTTGGGCTATATAAATAAAATTGATTTGATTTTGCAGGTTCCCTGCTCGGGCCCTAATAATAATAATCACGAGAAAAACAATACGGACCTCGCAGGTCAGGACCTGCTCGGGCCCTAATAAATTCAAACTGGGGGTTAGAATCTCAAGCAAGATCCCCAGACCTCTGAAGCAGCTCCTCATCAGCTGCAGACTAGAGACTCAAAGCTACATTAGCCGCTACAAGCATAACATACCTTAATCCCCAACTGAACTGTCGGGTAGCATTTTGGGTCATGTAAGAAGAGGTATTGACATGGAAGCCTTTTAACTTTCTTTTTAAACTGTCCATCATGAGTGGAATCAGCTGAAGTGCTCTTTTCATAATCCATCCAGGCCTGGGAAATTAAACAATAGCAATATGTATCAGCTCTGCCTGCCACTGCTCTGGGGCAACAACGGTTTACAATCCCCGGCAGTGTTTTAAAAAACAAACTCAAGCACATTACCACCAATCTGAGAGAGCGGACGGAGAGAAAATTGTGAATAGAAAAAGGCAGGTCACCAGCTGATTTGGCAGTATTTTCATGTATTTGCATGTTTTTCATTGTTGTGTTAACATAATTATAACCTGGTGCCTTGTCCAAGTGGTTAAATTCAAAATAAGGAGGTTAAATTCGAAATTTTTCCTGGTCTTCAAAAATGATTAAAAGGACAGGACATTAAAAATGATCAGTAATTATTTATATGGGCAGATATGAAACTTGGGCCTAAATGCATCCACAGAGATGTTTACATGCATGGACACACATCCCTGGACATGGACACACACTCACATTGTCAGCCACAGGCACCAGGGCCAGGTTCCTCTGGACTTCATCACTGTTGAGGGCCAGGCCCATGTAGTCTCCCAGCTCTTCGAGGTTCGGGTACAAGCCTGGGAGAACAGGAAGTGGAGGTATGGATTTCTATTAGCATTTCCACTAAACTGCAGCACTGAACACAGGTAATTTAGTCTATCTGAGTGTACATTTTGTAATTTGAACTCACAGGTCTGCAAACATTGTTCTATAACATTGTAATATTAGCTGCACCTAAGTAAGCTTTTCAGCCGAGTCCCTTCTTTCATTATATTTTATTTATGCCGTCCACCACAGTCAGGTCATGCTTGAGCTAAGTTGAGCCCTTCATCGGAAGAATGCTAATAAAGAGCGCTCAGTGTCGCAATGCACTAACACTTTCCTGGAATCTGCATTGATTCCCTGCTATGACAGAAAGGCAGCATGAGGAGGGGGTGCCAGACTGTTGTGGCTGTGTATGGTTCTTCCACATGCTACTGAGGCTCCTGTTTGCTAAATTAATACATTTTTAAATTGCCAATATGTCTTGTTTCTTCAGACTTCTATCATCCATCCACCAAACAACATCAACCAAGAGTCAACATCAGAATAAGCTGTTTGACATTGGCAGGGAAGATTTGGCAAATTTTTCATGGGTGTAACCCACATACTTAATTCTACTACTCATCCCACAAATGTTTCTTACAAATGTGGCACCATTTAAAATGGAAATAAACCAGCTATTCCAATATTATTAGATGTAATGCCAAGAAGCATTGTTACAACAAAGAATTGATTGACCTAACACAAATTTCCTTACTTTTTGTGCTTAGCTTAGTTCAGTTAGCCTTGAAACTAGGTGGCCCTATTAGCTGACTGGGGACTGTCTGGGTTGTGACCTTGGACCACAGGGGGAGGCAGGGGAGTCAGCGCAGGCAACTGGGCTTGGCTGCCTCCCAGTGAACACAGCTGGACATCAGACTTGGACTTAACACAGCACCTGGGACTGACAGAGTGAGGGTCGGGCATCGTCAGTGGGTGAAAAAGGTGCATAGAGCCAGAATATTTTCAAATCTTACCCAGTCAAAATAGGTGTAAATATCTCCTTTCTTTACATTTTGTGAGTTTGTTTAGACTAAGAACAAACTTCGCTGCTTACATACATCTCCCAGCTGAAATGCACTTCTTGTAGTACAAAGTGGTATTAATTTAGCCCTGAATTACCTTTCTGTTTGTACTTCCCTAAGCCACACACACAAACAACAAAAATGATACAGACCAATTATTGAATAATAATAAAGTCAGATAATTAAGCTGTTCATAGTGGAGTTTTGAGGACGCACTCACTTTCATGGTATTTCATTTTTGCCACGCATCATCATTTAATACACTTTATTACAAATTAACCAACATATTATCAACAGACTGTGAATGAAACAACAGTGTTGATGTTATGTCAAAGGCATAACAAGCTAACCAGCAAGCCCCGGCCTGTCCTGTCTTGTAAGCTTGAATTAATGTTATTCAGTGATGCTATTGTTTCAACAACAATGACTATGCAATAATTGCATCAGGTGGAGCCAAACCGAAGGTCAACATGGTTTGCGTAAGTCACTCAAACCACATACACACTAGGGGTGGTGAAAAAAATCGATAATTGATTAATCGCGATTATAATATTGACGATTATGATTCAATTATTAAATTTCCAAAAATCGATTAAAAAACAAAAAAAAACAAAACATTATGACATTATGTCAGCAGTTAATGGAAGCTAATGTTCTACGTACTTCAGACAAAAGCTATGGATGATAGCCACACAAGCGCAAATATGTGTGAGTTTCTCAAAGCAACGGCAGACGAGTGGGGAATAGATAAACACACCCTGGTTCTCGTCACAACAATGCTTCTAGCATGAGTCCGGCTGCTGAGCTTGGCAACTTTCTTTTAACAGTGAAACACTACATTTGAAACAAAGTAAAAAATAATAATTCTGATATTACAGTTACACTATACAATATTGAAGGTGCTGTGAGGTGTTACTCAAAAGAGAAGTAAAATAATTCAGCAGCTTACTGGTGTTAAATGGAAGATCAATAATTGTTAATAATTGAAAATCGAATCGATAATCGTTAATAATCGAAAACCGATTTGTAATCGAATCGAGACTTCAATAATCGGAATCGAATCGAATTGGGAAATTGGGCCGATTAACCACCCCTAATACACACTCCACCCAAGCACACAGAGATCAACCACTGTACAGTTACAGGTGACTGCTCAGGTTGTTGGCCAAACATGAAAAATGGATATAGCTATATAAAGATGCAGGTCATGATTCATCCTGTCCTGCCACATTACACCTTGTCCTGTTTTATCGCCGTCTCTTTCATTGAACTCTTCCACCCACATCTCACATCTGGAATCCAACTATATATGTTAATCCCCTAAAAACAACAAAATCTTGTTGGTTGGGAAGAAACTCCGCTCTTTTATTCAGTATATATGAATCTGGATTCATGTCTCCTGAGAAATTTCCAAGCAAATCAAACCTTGTCTTACCATTTCAGTTATTTTTGTATTTGGTTGGCCTTTGGTCCAGTGTTGATGTCAATCAGGACATCTCCTTTTACCTCCCTGTTTCTCTACTCCAAACTCCTCCCGATTCTCCTCCAGTTCACCCTCACACCCCTGGGTCTCCCCGTCCTCCCTCCCACTGTCCTTTTCAAACCCACTCCTCCTCCTCTCCTTTTCTCCCATCATGCCCTGTCCCAGCTCAACTGCCAGAGCCAGTCTCCATGGTGACTCATAGCTAGCTCTGCTGAGGTAAAAACAAAAGACCAAAAGCCCACAGCACTTTGCATCCAAACAGAGAAAAAAGAAACCATGTGAGCGGGAGAATAAGAAAAAAAGAGCTCTGCTGATTTTGTAAGTGAAAATAAGCAGACAGAAAAGTTGTGTTCTGTGATCTCACCATTTACCCACTTTTTAATCTTTTGAGGATGCCTCCTTTCTCTCCCTGGCTTACTGCACAGTTCATGTCTACTTTCACACAAACGCTGAAAAACTTAAACCCCCAAGCAAATACAGTGAGAGAGGGAGAAAAAGAGAGTCAGAAACACAGATGGAAACAAGAGAGAAATTATAGCCCGGTCGGAGGAGGGGCATTTACTCCTGTTTTTGTCTAAAGTCCGCATATCTACTCCTCCCATCCTGGTCCAATCACTCAACCATCTTTATCCTTTCCTAGTACTGCAGAACTGTTATCCTCCTCCACAGACCCCCATCATATCAGTGAAAGTCTTTCTGTTACAACTGAGGGAAAGAAGGTTATTTTTCTTGAGTGTAGAAAATGTAGTATTTTGCAACTCAACAAATTAAATACTCTCTAAAAAATGTTAATGGTATATGTGAGACTCACTCGATCCGGGCATCCCAGCAGTGGCAGGCTGAGGCTGGTAGGTTCCCTCAGTGATGGCTGGCATGGGGGTGGTTGTCTGGGCAAACTGGGCCTGGGCCTAGAAAGCGGTCAGACACAGCACTAAAGTGGAAGTGTTCTTACACAAAAATGGTAAATACTGTATGAAAGGAAACTGTCAAATGTACAACACAAATGAGAAGGGAAAGGACAAAATGATTGAAGTAGGAATCATGAAATTTCCAGTACAAATACATGTGCTTTTAAAAATATTAACACTCAAACTGTGCTGAAGGTAACCTTGGTTTAAGCAATACAAGTAATGATAATCAGAGTGGGTAAGTGACTGCAGAATACTTCTTCCTCCATAACAATGTACTGGGGCAGCAATCTATATCTTCAATGACATGCAAATGTGATGTGAAGTTGACAGGTACTAAATAATTTAATTGAAGGTGAGACACTACAGGTACATAGGGCACAATTTCTAATTATTACATATCAGTTGATTACATACATTAGGACAAATATTTTTTGCATTATACCTTATATGTTTTATGTTTAAATATGAAAAATAGCCATTATCAAAAATGCACCAATTTGCAATAATGTCCAGGACAGAAATGTCAACATAGGACATAGCCTAGTTCAAAATTCTTGTTTCAGTTTATGTACTTATAAGAGTTAAATATTTTAAGCAGGAATTTTGCATATCTCTTTTGATCCGTTCATAAATCAGAAAATGTTATGCTCTTTATTACATCTGTATGTTTAATCTCCCTGCAATTTTGCTATATTTGCCACATTTCTCATCTTTATGGTTGTAGCCAAATGTGGTTTCTGCAAACATCATGCTCACTCTATATATTATAACAAAATATAAATTATTTTTGTAATCCAGACAAAAATGAAAGAGACTTCTCTAGACTACAGAGCTAATCATCTCGCCCGATAGATGTCTCTGTCTAAAATCGATTCACCCTAGCACACTTACCTTGATAACCTTGTCAACCTTAAGGTCCTCGAGGGATGGATACAGAGACATCCTGAAGAGAAAACATAAACAGCTGTGAAGGGAGGGCCTTGAGAAGGGGGGGTGACTTATCTGGATGAGATAACATACCAGCCAGACAAGCCTCACCAGACCTGCATAACCTTACAATACCTTAGTGTCGTCCATTACCTTTGCACTCCATTAATCCATTAAGCTATATTGTATTTTATTAACATCAAGTCAAACCATTGCCTGTGATGTGAGAGGGATGCCAGAGCAGAGTCCTGAAAACTAAAAACCAACTGTGTAGCTGTGTGCAGCATTCAGCCACATCCTGTTTACAGTAGGGGTTTCTGGACAGACAAAACCAAACCATAGCTGTTTAATCCACCAGTAGAGCTGGGCTTTTTCTTGACGTTATTGTTAACCATCTGTGATAACAGGAATTACAGTTTAACTAGGAGGGGGCAAAAAAATCCACCATCCACATTATCATGATGTAATGAAATTCCTTAAACTTCCAGAAAATATTGTTGAGCAGATTTCCATCATCTCACAGTACATATCATTATAAACATTACAACGTTGTAGGGCAGCAAGTAATTATTGTTGTTATTATCTTATGATTATTTTGAAAAGTAAACATTTAGTCTATAAAATGTCAAAAACCATGTCAAAGCCAAGAGAGATGTCTTCAAACTGCTTTTATTGTCCAACCAAAAGCCCAACAACCAAGGACTAGGGATTAAAAAACTATAAAATAGTTGACTACTAATTTTTTCTTTGATTGGCAAATCAATTAATCATCTAATCTTTTTAGCTCAACAATGTTGCATTCCTAAATAGCAGTGAGGTGAGTATTAAGAGATAAATACATTTAAGATAAGAATATCCGTATGATAAAGCTCCAGAAAAAAGAAGAGCAGCAAAAAATGACTCATTGCTAATGGACGGGTGCACACATTATACTGTACTGTCAGTATGTATAAAGGACAATGGAAATAATAGGTGCAATTATTCCGATACGTGTCCTGAATTTGTGACGTTATTTTACCCTGGCACAGTATCTTATCATCTTCTCACACTGGGAGTGTGTGTGTGTGTGTGTGTGTGTTGACTTAAACATTCTCGTATTGCGATGAATGACTGTCATGTGTACACAGTACCATGGCAGGAGGAGGACAGAGAGTATGCAGGATGAAACACCTTGAGGCGTCAGAAGTAGGAACATTTAACATCTTTGTATGTTATTTATCTACTCTAAAGCTCAACTGCATAGTTACACCGCTTTTTGGCTACGTTGTCACGATAAAGCCTTCTGTTGGAGAAACACTTGGGCCTGTACATACCGTATAGCTGTGAAGTACAAGATGCCACAAAACATAAAAGATGAGTAAACATCGGAGGAGGGGAATAAACATGAGAGCAAAAAGCACAGACAATGGTCAATGGCTCTCAGGGTCACATTATTTTATGCCATTATAATAATAATAATAATAATAATGGTGATCTGTGCAAACTGGACTAGATGTACTCAGAAGAAGTCATTACGACAGCACATAAACAAAATAGCAGTCTGAAGCAGGAAGAGGAAATGAAAGACATTATCAGTCATCTGACTGAGATTATTCCCACAGCACAGCAGAACTGACTGAGACATGCAGTAGCACGCTGACAGGTAATAAACACACAAGCATGTTTGAGTCTGACACCTGTTTTTGTAAATCCAACCCATTCTCCCATTTGCCTTTAGATACACTAATGTTCACATTTCTCTTCTGTCTACACTTAGCTACACAAGACCTGTGACATAGACACTGTGTTTAATGCGGATTGGTCCATTCATGGCCCAATGCCAAAACTTAAAAACCAAAGTAAATACACTTAAGGCTTTCCAATCATTTTACTTTAAAATAAAAAACAGTGAATACTGACAAAGCTTCAACAATCTCTTACAATCTTTAATCAATACGCTCTAACAACTGTGTGTCACTATTACAAGACATGTGGAAACATCTGTTACTCAACAAGAAACAGGAAACAGAGTAAGAAGGATGACACAATGAAATAATCCATGTGACCTACAGGTCAGAGACAGCACTATGAAAAATATGATACAAAACTTTCTTGAACTTGTGACTTCCACCAGCCGTCAGCACCAAATATCAAGCTTCCACGTAGGGCTGGGCGATATGGCCTCAAATCAATATCACGATATATTGAGCAACTTACCTCGATAACGATAAATGAACGATAACTGTTTAATACGTGGAATGTTATAACTGCCGTTCTCGACTACAATTGCGAGTTGTTTGAACTATAGAAATCTTAATGAATAATGCAACAAGCGCCGCACTTAATGCACTCGACAAAGCCGACAAATGTTATTATCACGGCCCACGACTTGTTTAAAATGGGTCCACACCTCCGACTTTCCTCCAAACTTGCTCAAAGTTAATTCTACTGTTTATCTTTTTCTTTACATCTTCATGCACTTAAGCTACACAATCAGTGATGCCGGTAATGCGTTACCAGTTTTGTCATTTTCCTTGGTAAAAATATATATTTTTGCTTTCTTCTTGCGTCTCGGGGAGTGACGTCACGTATGCGAGAAGTCACGTTTTCCAGCATGAGGACACTCACGTGTCAGACCATGCAGAGACACAAATGCAAACAACAATGGAGGGAGGAGAGAGATGTGCGTTTTCTAGCTGGAAATACAGTCATTATTTTGAGTGAATAAAAAACAAAACACAAATGTTTGATCAATGGACTGGCCCGGCCGAAGACAGTGGCCTGTTGCAGCCTTTGAACGCAGCATCATTACACAAACTGTCCGCGACTCACAGCGAGAGTGGGTTCACTTGATTACTAACCTGGCATAGCTGGTGTTGCATCAGCGCACGGAGTTTGCCATCAAATTAATGTAAAATAAGCACATCGGTATACGCCGGGGTAGATTAATCAAGTGGACCTAACATGTCCCTTGTCCCTATGACACCGAATATACCGACATGGCCAAAATGACATTGGTTATCGTCGTAAATTTCGGTATCGGTAAATTTTCGGTTTATCGCCCAGGCCTACTTCCACGTTATTATTTCAACGGATGATGTTGTTTTCATGGAGACACACGCGGTGTGCACAGAGGGGAGTGGCTTAGTGCATGAGATGTGTGAGTGAAAGAGAGAAAATGTTTTTAAGTAGCGCTAAAAAAAAAATGTCAAAGTTAAATTAATCAATGTGAGGGAAACACTGTAATGGGTATTCCTGCCAAAGTACAGCCAGACTACCTTATACTAATTAGCTGCAAGACAGCAAGTAACAACTGGCACCGCGTGGGTGGGTGGGTGTGTGTGTCTGTTTTTGTGTTGAGGTTTTTCTTTATGAAAAAACACTGCACACCCACCAGAAGCCAGAACCAGAACCCCTCTCCCTCATCTCATCTCTGCACTTTCCTGAAGTATATGAAACCACTTTTTAAAAACAAAAAATTAAATAAAACACAAGTTCTGTGATCTCCTTAACTCCCACTGGTTATTCCTCAAGCAGCCTCTGGCTCTGCCCACAACTGTCTCCTCAGGCCATTCAAAGCAGTTCAATTTTCAGTATGTCCACATTGGCTTTATTTTTCATTGCTGGAGGTTACCTCTTGTGCTGAAAGACCATCACAAACTCTATTCAAATAGAGTACATATAAATATATGGGTCTACACTGATCAGTCATGTGCTTAAACATTCATTTTCTCACAAGTCAGGGAAAAATGCATTGACTCCCTAAAATAAACAAACCATTTAGACCACAATCACATTACTGCCACATCTCATTCTCCAGTTACTCCAGCCACTACTCTAGTCTGTTATTCTCAGTCCTCACAGACAAGTGCATCATTGTGTGAGTGGACACAGAGAGGCATTTGAATACCTTCAAGTGTTTACATTTTAGCTGTGGTTGGTTGTACGCTTTATATTCCTCCCTCATTCAGACCAGCCGGCCAGAGGTGTAAGTGAATAAGCCAGCCGTGGTTCACGTTTGCTTGATAAAATCAGACGCACGTTGTTTTCTAGTGCGCAAATCTAATAACATTTAGGGTAATCGTAATGACACCGCTCTGAAGAGCTGCTGGTGGTGACTGTGGGGCAGCCTCACAGTCAGACCCATGAAAACGACGATACCTTTACAGTAATTATTCCCGGTAATAAACTGAAGGTATCATGAAGGTATACGGAAGCGCATTAAATTCACTGGATAAAAAAAAAAATAGACACCTTATCTCGTAATTACGAGAAAAGATCCCGTAATTACGAGATAAGGAAAGGTGCGTCCGCTGATTGTGGTCAAGCCAGCCGTGGTTTGCGTTTGCTTGGTCAAATTAGCCGCACCATTTTTTTTTTAGTGTGCAAATCAAATAACATTTACGGTAATGAAGCCGCTCTAAAGAGCTGCTGGTGGTGGTGACTGTGTGGGTCAGACTGCAGTCTCACAGTCAGACCCATGAAGCATACGATGATAAGGATTTTGACAGAGGATTACTTAAATAGTACACAGTAGAAGTACCTCATTATAGTTACACAAGTATTCTAGGGAGTACTTAGTTCAGCAGTATATGAATCTTGGTCTACTTATGGAAAATATGTTTTTTAATAACACGTAAAAGTTGGGCGAAATATCCTTATTCTTTTTCTATGTTAAGTAGGCTATTTTGCCTCCGGATTACTCGAAAAGTACACAGTAAAAGTACTTCATATTATGCATGCAAGTAGTCTTGGAAGTGCTAAATCCAGCAGTTTATGAACCTTGAACTACTTATGGAAACAATGTTTTTTGTTGTTGTTGTTTTTTCTCATGTCGTCCTTTACTTTGAAATCCGGATACCTTCGTGATACCTTCAGTTTATTACCGGGAGTATTTACTGTAAAAGTATGATCTCATAATTACGAGATCTTTTCTCATAATTACGAGATTCTGATCTCGTAATTATGAGATCAGAATCTCATAATTATGAGATCAGAATCTCATACACAGTAAAAGTACTTCATACATGCATGCAGGTAGTCCAGGAAGTATTTAGTTCAGCAGTGTATGAATCATGGACTACTTATGGAAAATAAGCTTTTTATTCCACGTCAAAGTTGGACGAAATATCCTTATTCTTTTCTCTGTTAAGGATTCTGACACAGGATTACTTTAAAAAGTACACAGTAAAAGTACTCCATATTATTCATGCACGTAGTCTAGGAAGTCCTCAGTTCAGTAGTGTATGAATATTAATAATTGTGGAAAATAAGCATTTTATTCCACGTCAAATTTTGGTGAAATATCCTTAATTGTTTCTCTTGTCGTCCTTTACTTTGAAATCCGGAAGTACACCTTCGTGATACCTTCAGTTTATTACCGGGAATAATTACTGTAAAGGTATCGTAATTTTCATGGGTCTGACCATAGACATATATACATAGACGCCTCATTGAGCGCTGGACCGTACGTCGACGTCGCCGCCATATTGGAGGAGGCAGATCCGCCCCGTGAACTAATACGAGTCAATGGAGTGAACTTTATAAAGCTCCTTCTACAAAGTGCTATAAGTTAATGTGTCTCATTTACACATTCACACACATACGGATATATTCAGGAAACAGAGAGGAACCAAAAACAACGTCTGTAACGTTCTCTGAGGATTATAAATGTTAGCTAATCCTCATATGTTCAGTATACAGGTCGGCACCAAACCATTTTATAATGTTTTTATGAGTGTTTACAGCTGCTAATGTATGTAACGCTGTTACTGTGATGATACATGACAGTTAAATATTCAATCTGTCCATAATAACCACATCCTGACATGCAAATGAGACATCTGTCCGCCATACTGTCAACTTGGTTAATCTAATTTAACTTTATATGGACAACTGACTGCATAATATACGAATCAGAATCAGAAATACTTTATTGATCCCCGATGGGAAATTCAAGCGTTACAGCTGCTCCCATTCAAAGTCAAGAATATGCAGAAAATACTACTACTATGATTTCACTAATAATAATGTTGAAAACTATATATGGTGCATATTTATAATAGTAGCCTGCTGATACTTCACTTTTTTTTTTACCATGAAATGTTATTTTATACCATATTTGTCATGGTGTGTATCTCTTCACTGCTGTTGCAGTTTCTCATCTTGATTTGCAGACTTTATTTTTGTCGCCATGATATTATTAGTCAAAAATCACTGCATTTATAAAATGACGGTGTTTTTGATTCACACAGATGCCACATTTGCATGTCAGGATGTGGTTATTGTGGACAGATTAAATATTTAACTGTCACGTATCATCACAGTAACAGCGTAACATACATTAGCAGCTGTAAACACTCATAAAAACATTATAAAATGGTTTGGTGCCGACCTGTATACTGAACATATGAGGATTAGCTAACATTTATAATCCTCAGAGAACGTTACAGACGTTGTTTTTGGTTCCTCTCTGTTTCCTGAATATATCCGTATGTGTGTGAATGTGTAAATGAGACACATTAACTTATAGCACTTTGTAGAAGGAGCTTTATAAAGTTCACTCCATTGACTCGTAGTAGTTCACGGGGCGGATCTGCCTCCTCCAATATGGCGGCGACGTTGACGTATCGCAGCAGCGGGCCAACCCGCTCAATGAGGCGTCTATGTATATATGTCTATGGGTCTGACTGTGAGGCTGCAGTCTGCCCCACAGCGGTGTCATTATGATTACCGTAAATGTTAGTAGATTCGCGCACTAGAAAACAACGTGCGGCTGATTTGACCAAGCAAACGCGAACCGCGGCTGGCTTGACCGCAGTTGGAAATTATGGGTGTTTGGGCAGCTCTTGTAATGACATAACCTAATACTGACTGCAGTTCAACTGAAATGGTGACGTTTGTGTGAGTGTTCATTTCCTACACGGTGAATGATTTGTATAAAGCACTGTTCTACCTTTAAAAGCAGGATTTTCCTCTCAATAACACTGTCAACACATTCGGGGTCAACTTAGGGTTCAGTGTCTTGCTCATGGACTCTTCGGCATGTAAACAATAGGAGCCAGGAATCGCACCAGCAACTCTGTGATTAATGGTCGACCCTCATTTGTCACGAGTCTATATGATAAACAGGCAAACAGGTAAGAGAAATAGGAGGCTGTCCTGGAAAAGCAGAACTGAGAGAAGATCAGGCGAGGCTGCACATCACTGTTGTCCTCAAAGCATGACAGTATGTAGCTAGCAAACGGAACGCTTTGGTGGAAACTGGAAAAGAAAGCCTGAACGAATTGCTTATATACAAGAATGTGGTCTTCTTGGCAGCTTATTCCGGTCTATTGACATGGCTGGGAAAGAGACAGGGCGAGTGGAAAGCAGGAGGAGGAGTGACAACGGTAAAAGGAAACAAGTCTGAACTGCTTTCAATTGACCCACACCCTTTCCCTTGTAGGCTTTAAATAGACCATGTTGTATTAAATTGGTTCATACATAACACAGATATATAAACTTTATACACAGACACCATGAACTATTGTATCAACGCTAAACACACGAACTGCTTTTGTCTCAAAGATAATACGTAACGTTAGTCTAGTTGGGACTTCACTGACGTTAGCTTAATCAAAATAGATTAGGCGTTTCCATTATGTTCTAATGCGGGGTAACGTTAAAATGTCAATAATTTCTAAAATGGGACCACTGTCGTCTTCTGTCATATGACTGCTCAGGTTACGACATGAAAAGCTGCAAAATAACGTTGGCTAGCGTTACGGTGCTTCAATTCACAGCCATTAATTATTAACCAACCTATTCACCGCTAGCTAGGTGAGGCACCCAAACTAATAATTAGCAATTAGATGAAAAACGAACATAGGCTACTGAAAAGAGAACGTGTGAAAACAAAGTGGTGCCATTAGCTGGATCCTAAAGCACACCGTCTTTGTTCAGATATACACAGCAGGGAAGCAAAGAGCTAGCCATAACGCTAGCCTGAAACGAAAACTGGATGTACAGTTAACAGTTACCGCAACTAAGAGTTTGGTAACGACACAGCGCTTTAGTAAAGACATGCTCACCTTTAATGCCTTGCTTGTAAATTCAGCTTAACACGTAGGAATCTCAGACAGCAGCAAACTCCTTTATTTGTCTGTTTCTCTCCTCGGCGCTGAGACGGCACTGAAGGGGATTTCTGGAAAGTGATGTCACTGCTGGCTTCCTGGTCGTGCTAACCACGTCAATCATTGTTGACGTCGTAAGCCACGCCTCATATCGCTCACATGATCCTTGACTCATGATGACTATATTTGTAACATCATGGCCTACCTAAATCTAGTGGGGGTATTTTGCCTCAGCTGAACGCCATTTTGTGTCTTTTGCTTTGTTTTGCTCCTGTGTGTGCTCTGTCCTCGCACTATGTCAGGGTTCAATCAACAGTAGGATGCACCAGTCCAGATCTATGTCTACAGCTTTGTCTCTACTCAGCATGAAAATGAGCGACTGTAGGACTAGACCACATTTTTACAGTGCCCTAAAGATTTAACCACAAACCTTTTCCGCAGGAACACCTGAGTGTCCTGACTGCAAAAAGTGGGACTCTTTCTCTAAGTTCAAACCAACTCCCAATGTTTTTTTGTTTTTTTTTATTGATTGATTGGTTCATTGATATAAGTGTCTAGCAAATGGCACCTAGCCAGTGTTGTAAAAGTCATGCTTGAGTCCAAGTAAAGATATTACATTAAAATATTAGGCTTTGGTTAAATTATCAAAAGTCACCGATAATATTATTGCTTGAGGAAAAGCCTTTGGGTAGGCCTCTCTGATATCAAATGTAGCCTATAGGCCTAATTAAGTATCAAAAGCATGAGTAAAAGTCAATTCTATGTCAATGTGTAAACACTGCTCAAAAAAAATAGTACATCAGATCCTTATAAATGAATTATTCAAGTTGAATATTTTTACTAATGTACATATACTAGTTTTTGGGAACAAAGTGATGCATCAACTGTCGGAAACCAAAATCATCAACCCAGTGAAGGCTGGATTCAAAATCCCACCAAAAATGTAAGTACAAATTTTTAATTAGAGGCTGATTGATAAAATTACTAAAATAAACTCATAATGTGAATCTGTACTACCTACACACTCTGGCCCAGGCATGGACTGGCCATCTGGCATACCGGGCAATGCCCGGTGGGCCGACGCACATTTATGGGCTGGGCTTTCATAATTTAATCCAAAAGTTTTACAGTTTTTCTCAATTGTCTACACACATTTTCTGAAAGCATGCCTCATGCTCTCATAACTCTGCACACAAATCAAAAAACACACACACAATGGGCAAAACCCCTCAATTCTTCTGCTAAATGAAACTTTACATTCAAAACAATTTTATTTCTTCTCAAAATGGTATTTTGTTTTGAAATGACACACACAAACCATCATATGAATAGACATTTATAAGAACCAGCTGAACACTGATGTGCTCAATGTAAAACACTATGAATAATGGAAAACACTTCTTCTTTATTCATCATATTGACTTAGGCCTTTTTTGTTCAGTTACACTTACTACAGTCAGTACATACATAAATGTGTTGTAAAATATTTGAGAATATTGTTTTTATACTCAGAACACACAAATACATGGTAACAGATATATTTTATTTTTCCCACAAAAACAATGTACACAGTGTACATCCCAACCAACACAAAGTTGCATATACAACAATATACAGTCTACATACAAAACAACAGAAGAATTTACTGTACACAGTTACAGTAAAAAAAAAAAAAAAAAAACTGTACAGCATGCTCTCATAAGTTTCGGTCTGGCCACAGCACCTCATCCACAGCACAAGCAATGTTTTCCCTGGCCAAGCAGCAAGAGAAACATCGCCTAGCATGGTGAATCCAACCGTGAAAAGCATCAACGGCTATATATCCAAATGCGTCTTCCATAGCTTGGAGGAGGGGTATATGCATTTGTGGATTTCGGTTATACACTTTCCATCTCCAGGCAGAAAAAAAATTCTCAATAGGATTGAGGAATGGAGAATATGGAAGGAGATAAACAACTATAAAGCATGGGTGGGCAGTGAACCAGTTACGAACCAGAGCAGCCCAGTGGAAACTTACGTTGTCCCAAATGACAACGTACCTGAGCTGATCTGGTGGAATGAGTGTGTTGTGTAGGGTGTCCAGGTGTTTGCCCATGTGATGTGTCAGTACACATAGTAGGGCAATTCACCTTAGAATTTTGAATGACAGCGTGTTCCTTGTGAAAACAAGAGATTTTCTTTATGAAAATTGTGCCAAATGCAGAGAATTGTGTGTAGTGTTTTGAAAAAAGTGTGTTTTAGAACTGCAATTTGAGTGTAAAGCAGGAATTGTGCTTGTAGTTTAGCAGAATTGGTTCAGGGGGTTGGTGCATGAGTTACATGTTGTGGTCATTGTGTCTCAAGTACCAATTTTTGTGTGTAAACAATTGAGAAAAACTGTATTATAAATCATTTTTATCGACCGCGATGGCCCATTGGTTGATTTTCTTGAAGGACATTGGGCTAATCCAATCTCTCTCAGCCCTCCTTTTTTTTTCTAAGTGCACAATTTAGAGGGGGCGGCCCATTGGTCCGTCTTCAATATAGACAGTGAACTGAGCCAATCAGGATAGTACGAAGGCGGCCCCACCCCTCCCTTCGCTGTCTCCTGTAACTTCTGCTAGTTTCAAAGTGTTGAGCGCGAGGACTGACAACATGGAGCAACCAAAGAGAAAGAAATTGGGTACGGAGAAGTTGCGTGCTAAGAGAAGAATCTCACTGTAGATGCTGCAAAATGTACTAAAATCACAGACATGTTCGCTGGAGGGGCTGCTGTAGCCTCCACGTCCTCTGAGACAGCAATGATCCAGTAACAGGTTGAAGGTGAAGACAGCAGCAGCGGGCAGGAGAGGAGCAGCCAGAGATGATGCTGACTGACAGGGACAGTGTAGTACAGCCGGTGAGCAGGTAGTAACGTTAATACAGGGACTGTGAGGTGATGGAGGGAACCTTAGCTCTATTACATGAAGAGTAAAGTACTCTCTCCACGGGTCGGGCCGGCCCGACAAACCCGACCGGACCCGCGGGCTCTGGCTGAGTTAACGGGGGGGAGCGGGCAATTCATGCGGGTGTGTAGCGCTGTGTCGGGTTCGGACTGTAATTTTCAGGCCCGTTGAGAACTCTAATTACATGATAATGATGAGCAATGGCGATTGATTAGTATCGATATTAATTGGTGTTGCATACTTCTCAAAATCTGGCAGCCACGGCACCTTATTCTGATAAAACAGCAAACGGTCAATGCTGAGAAGTGTCGGATGAGCATTAAGTGTCTATTTTAGGCTCCATCATAGCATTTTAGATATTTAGGTTAAAGGTGTGTTGAAAGGCTGCATAGTAATTTGAATGTGTAGCAACCCTCTATGCTGTGGTTAAACATGTTTTAAAAAACAGATTTTAAAACTGCTAAATGGTTAGTAAAAGCTTTGCAATTTAAGCATTACTAAAGTAAGTGTAAAAAAAAAAAGTATTATTAGCAAAAGGTTGGCCCACATTGAACAAGAGTAGATCTTGCAAAGTTACTTTGCATGAGTTCATAAAGCAGCCCTGTTTTTAGCCTGATATAACAATTTAATAGCTTTTTAAAGGGAGCACCTTTTAACCTGAAGAATTAGAATTGAGCTGCTATATCATGGAAATTCAGAAAATACATATTAGAGATGATTTCAATAAAAAGGATAAAATAATCACTTGAACTACACAGAGCAGACAAAAGTGTAGAGTGAACAATAGATGCTAAACTTCTGAGATCTAGGATGCCGATGATACATTATGCTTGAAATAGAATATACCTTTACCCAACTATGTGTTGAGTAAATGTACTTATTTGCTTTCCACAATGGTTATTTGATAGACTTCTAAAGTAATAATAAACTGTAGATTTCTAGTAAGCCTAAAGGCAAAAAGTTATGGGTTTTTTTTCCGGTTGTGCTCCGCTATTTATGAGGGGCCAGTCTAAGCCAAAAATGCCAAGGCCGATTTTTTGTCCTAGTCCAGCCCTGCTCTGGCCACATGAAGCTGTTCATTTTGTAGGGCACTGGCAGTGCTCCTCCTATTCCTCCTTGCACAAACGAGCAGATGCCTCTCCTGCTGCTGGGTTGAAGCTCTTCTATGGACCTATCCAGCTCCCCTTGTGTAACGGCCGGTCTCCTGGTATCTCCTCCATGCTCTTGAGCCAGTACTAAAAGTCTGTGCTCTTAACACACAGATTGATATCCCTGAAGTTTACCTGACTTGGTGTGATACTGTGACAATTAAGTCTTCCCTTCGTTTTTTTGACTAGTGTATATAAACTGATGACTCAGACACTAGTGATTGTCCCTCATGTCTGCGAAAGTGTCTATTAGATGCCCCTATGGTAAGTAAAACATGATGAAGTGCCCTCTCGGATGGAAAAGACACATTTATATCTGTCCAGAGAGTTGCATTAATTTTTCCCCAAGATCATCCAGCACATCCCAAAGATTCTCAATGATGTTAAGATCTGGACTCTGTGGTTGTGATCCCTGATTTTTTTCTTACCACATTTCCTCCTCAAAGATGATGGTTCACCACCATCCTTCTAGATTTTGATAATGCGTCAGGCAGTTCTTTACCCAACTTTAGTAGTTTCAGCAATCTCCTTAGTTGTTGTCTTATTTAATTAATAAAAATAATAATAATTGACCCCTCTGAAATGAAGGACACAGGATATGTCTTCTGACATGGATGTCACAGAAATGAGAAGTTTCTCACTGCATCAGTCAGAGTAAACTAACTTGTGTCGCCAGCTGAAACTGTCATGTAAAGTACTGTACTTGAATAAAACACATATACTCTGGTATTTTAATTTAAAGCAACTTAATACTGCACTTTTATATTATCGATGAGCATTTACAGAGCTACCAAATTCATAACTGAGGACACCAGATCTCTATGGCAACTTGCAAGTCCTTCTCCATTATCGAAATCATGTAGACTTCAAGAGGAATATGACTTTTTAACCATTTAATTTGTTGTTAATTTAACGGACATTTAGATTTATTTACAATGTAAATGCAAGGAGCATGGCTGCAAATCCTGCCTACTATGGTACTGTAAAGAGTCAGCACAACACTGAAGAAGGTAATGGTTCATTTATTCGTAATTTTAGAACACAAGGGCTTCAAAATTTGTCTCACAGTCTAAGGAGAGAAGCTGCTCTGCACTGTGGTGCTTCTGTATCTTTTGTCAGCAGGAATTACTTTTACTTTGGAATTTAGTGTATACAAAAAATGGAAACCAATTTCAAAAAGTGTATATTTTAATTAATTAAATGCTGCATTACTATTTCTGTGACTATTCTGGTCCTCTATAGTGTTATATTTTAAACTTGATTTCTGCAAGGTAGTGGGTTATATAAGCTGTCAGATAAAGTTATGGAGTAAAAATTACATTCTGTCTCCAGTAATAAATCACGTCTAGTAATTTAATTCAGAGACATTAACCCAACATGATGCTATTTTCCACTACTGTTAATTACATTGTGGCATGGCTGCTTTTGCTGTCTTGACCCATACATCTGCCATGAGTCTATTGTAAAACATCAAATGTTTAAAATCACATTTTTAATAAATCACTATGGCAGTAGTGAGAAAACAGACAAAAAAACAATCAAAATAACTAATAAAGAAAGACTCCATTGGAAATTGGAGAGCACTTCTTTTATTTTAAATATGTCATCATTGGTTTAGCCTGCATACAGTAACGTATCAGCAAATAACTACACAGTACAGAGGTGGACTGCTGCCACACCAGTTGCAGCTTGACCAATATGTAACATCGATAGCCACGGTCAATATCTGACAGCCAGGCCAGCAAATCCTTCATTTAAACTCCATTTAAACGTTTTTATTTGAGATACAAAACCACTAGGATGCCTGTGTGTCAGCATTTTTATTCTACCACAACACAGAATTAATTTGGCAGTGTGGTACTTTACTGACACTGGCAAAAACAAAAAAGAAAAACCTTATCTATCATTGTAGATTACACATTAGTCTGTTAAGATATGAAGTTGGCATCGAAAAATACATGATTGTAGTTGTTAGACAAAATAAGGTCGGGGGAGGTCACAATCTGATAGTTTCCTCAACCCCCTTTTGTAAATTTCAAGCAATTCCCTTTTTTTCTAAGAAAAAAAAAACAACAATCCAATTGCTGTGTGTAAACGCAAATCCTGTCTTTGCACTGTTCAACCTTTGTATGACTTTAAATGAGGTTTAAAGACTTTGCGAGATGTGAAGGTAATAATAACGCAAATGGGATGCAAAGCTTTCAACCTAGAAACATGCAAACAGGGCAAAGTAGCAACCATGTGTCTGGTGAGAATATTGAGGCACGCATTAAAGAACTATCTACAACTCTGTTTGGTTGTCCTTTGCGCCAATTACCCATTTCTAGAAAACACAGTGGTTCTCTGTAGTAATGGGCATTTTCTAAAGCCAACTCAGTTTCTCTATTGCACCATTAAGGATTCCCCAAACCTTCACAGTCCACCACAGGTAGCCACTAAACTCAACACTAAGCCTAATCCCTCTAAGAAAAACTCACCTAATTTGTTCTTTTTAAAGCTCTACAGGGATACAAATGTGTGCTTTTCCTCTTATTTCTACTTTTTTTCCTGAAATATAACAAGCACCAGCTCTCAAACAGTATAATATTAGTATGCACTGACTCATAAAGAATGACTGTCGCTGCTAGTGGTTCATTGGTATTTTGTACTTCTCAGCATAACCATGCACAACCAATACTTCAAAAACACAAAGAAAAGTAAAGAGTGATTCAAAAGAATTCAAGATTAGGAACATGGAGGTTTGTAAGGTTATGGCCCATAGTTTTTAGGAGGTGCAATATGATGGAAAAATATAATTCACTCAGTCACAGAGACAAAATAACACAAACTGTCATAGTTTGATTAAATAAGTGGTGGAACTATAGACTCAAGCCTCTTGTAGAATCAAGTGCAGACTCTCCTAGCTCCTCTCCAGGTCACCCAGGTAGGAAGTCACCTGTGAAGACAACAAGACGGAGCATTCAGGATACAAGCAAGCTGATACCAGCAGGGCTGAGGCAGTACTGTAAAACAGGTTTGTTTAGCAGACAGGCGACATGACAATTATTTTTTACTTTACTTGACTGATGCTCATTTTCAAGTTCATACTATATTTAATAAGTTTGACTGCTTTAATGTTCAGCAAATACAGTATTTTCTCAATTATTCTCATACTGTCCATTACTGCAGCACCTCTATTGAGATGTCCCTCACATAGCAAATTTGTTGTCCCATGACACAGGACAATAGGCATTTGTTGAGTGGGGAGAGAGAGGGCAGAGCCTCTGCTCAGCTGAGGAGGGAGTCTGCTACAGAACCAAACATCCGGGAGGAATAAACACCAGGAGTCACAGCAGATTCTGCAAACTTTTTAAGTTTTGGTACTAACTGGATTTACCAGGTAACTACAGCTCATGACATATTACATTTTAGGGCATTTTAGCCGACGCCTTTTGTCCAAATGATGCCTGGGTGGCCTCTACTACTTACAGTAATTCATACATACATTTATACACTGATGGCAGTGGCTGCTATGCAAGGTACCACCCAGCACATCATGAGCAGTTGGGGGTTCAGTATCTTGCCCAAGGACACATCCACATTCAGATCAGGGAAATCGAACCAGTGAACTTTCGGATAACAAGATGCTGGCTCTACCCCTGAGCCACAGCCGCCTTATGAATTATCTATCCGACTGCAACAGAGGCAGACATTACCAGAGTTACTGTGCGTTTAAATACGCCAAGAAGGGAGCACTTGTTGCACTCCATTATCAAAGGATGTAACAGGATGTTGTTTGCATTTAATACATATAAGTAAAACCATCTAAAATATTAGTAAACTAACTATACTTATTGCTATCGATGATGCGTCCATTTTGGAACTGTTATTATGAATCCCACTCCTGTTCTCGCAAGATCTGCCCTATTCCATCTCTGACTGGGTGGCTTTATTGATTGCATCCTCTATACTTGACTCGAACTGTTGACTCACACAGTAGCTCTGATAATGTGTGTTTTCGGTGTCTCATAAACTGTAGTTCTGCAGGGAAACACACAACCTCTTCGGGTCCCTCTACCGGTTCTTGTCCAGTTCACTCATCCTCTGGGGCCGCTCTTCACCGTCAGGGTGTCTCTAAGGTCATTAGGTAGAGTGGACTGACAGGCTGCAACCGGGCTGCCCTGCCGCTGCTCTGCCACCCAGCCGGTCTGCTTCACCTAACGAGCCCAGAGACACTGTAGCTTGGACAACCAGTCAACTGCATCAGCTCCACTGTTGGCTGGTTGATTTACAAACCAACCATAAGAAAAAACTAATGCCCAACTCATTAACGCCAGGCAGCTACTGAACATACAGCTCAAAAACTGCTGAAAACAGACATTACTAGAGCTATTGGGTGAGTTAACTTTTTGAGTCTAGCATAGACGCAACCATGAATCCAACCAATCAGAGGGAGAGCAGGGCGGGTCTTGCAATAAGATAAATAAAATATTAAAATAAGATTTTCTTAGATTACTTACACAAACAAAAAAAATCTATTAATTTGTTTCATTCCAAACCCAGCAGCTCAACGTCAAAGATGAGGGTGGCGTTAGGAGGAATGATGCCTGGGTGGCCTTTATTTCCATAAGCATAGTCAGGTGAGCAGGTCAGCTTGGCCCTCTGGCCAACACTCATCTGGAGGGACGATGAGACAGATGATGCACATATCAGGACAGAGAGAGATGGAGAGAGAGGAAAAAGATTCTGTCAGTTCACACCTGACATTAGAATGCATTTTGAATGATCACTTGTCTCACTGCACTGCCTTGTTGGCAAATAAACAGGTACATCACTTGGGCGCACAAAGATTATATTTTTTACACAAAGAATGAATGTACTAAATGTATAACATGCCCAAACAACTCTGGCAGTTGTTTCTTTATTGCAATCCAAATCCTTTCTGCCTCTGACTCGTGATTGTTAGAGCTGCTTAGTCACATGATGTTTTTCTAGAATCTGTCTGTCCCATTGGGATTAATAAGTACACTGCAGCATGTCTCTGTGGGGATGAACGAGTGCCACCTGCAGAATTTCAATCAATCTAACATTTAGATTATCAAAAAACTGACTTAAAGGAACAGTTCACCAAAAATGACAACTTAGTCATTACTTACTCACTACCATGCTTACGGAAAGTCAGGTGAAGTTCCATAGACCACAACACATTTCTGAAGCTTCACAGCAGAACAGAGTTGCAGCATTCTCCCTAACCCTAAACAGCTGAGGTAGAAGGGGACTTGTTTTCTAATATGAAACAAACTGTCAAGATCAGTGTATAAAATGGCTCCGTCCGATGTAATCCAAGTCTCTGGAAGCCCAAAGATCCCAAAATGATTTGAAAAGACATTATTTACAATCCTCAGTCACTGACAGACTTGTTCACTAACTTCAGATGGTTATAGTTTCACAATTTCTGTGAAGATTTCAGCTTTAAGAGAAGTGTAATTAATGTTTTTCAAAACAATTTGGGATGTTGTTGCTTCTGGATCTTGATTTACAATGGTCAGACTTTCTTTTCTTCTTTTTTCTGGCCTTTCTTTATGTTCTTAACAAGTCCCCAGCTAATTCAAGTGTTGAGGAGAATGCTGCAAAACTGTTTTACCTTGAAGCTTCAGAAATATTTTGTGGACTACCAAAACTTCCCTGCCTTTCCATAATTTTCCTTTTTTAGGTGTACTTTTCCTTTAAATGAACGTGTACATTATTCATGCAGTGTGCTTCCAGCTCTCCAGCCCACCTGCACTACACCCTCTTCCCAGCCCCGGATCACTTCCTGCTTGCCAATCTTGAACCTAAAAGGCTTGTCTCTATCACGAGATGAGTCAAACTTCCGTCCGTCGGTTAAGGAGCCTGCCAGCAAGAAAAGGGACAGAAGCACAGAGTCAGAAAGAAAGTGGAGCAGCTGCCAATGTGTCATGTGGGCGACAAAACCAGCCATTACGTCTGAACATGCAGAGCGTTGCAGGATTTATCACTGAGAGAATTCCTGCTGCAGAAACTGTTTTGTGCACGGACCAGATAACGATAAAACATGACAGGCATTCAGGATAAAGAAGCTGTATTCATAACATTTGAACAAATCTTCCAGACTTGTCTGACATCCATCTTCCCTGCTGTGTGTATATTAAGAACGCAAATGAAGAGATTCCAGGGATCTCAGAAATAGCCGCTGCAGCTGTCTGCAGGGTGGGTTTCAGTGTGACAGTCGGGAAAACGCAAGCATCAATCTGCAGAATAGCACCCCTCCAAGACTATTTATGCCAGCGCTATTACTGTTATTAGCACTGGCAAGGCTACATGTGTGTGGTGGTTTGGTGTGCTGTGGTGTGAATGTGTGTGTGTGTGTGTGTGTTGTGTGGGAGAAGGTGCAACACTGCGCATGTTGCTGGGCACATCAGGGGGGCGGCTGGCAAAATGCAGGCTGTAATCCAGGCAGTGGAGTTGGTATCCTGTCCTCCTCTGGACATCTAGAAAGCAGCTTCCTGAAATTATTTGTGAGAGCTGTAAGGCCCAAGTATCAAAGCCAGAATACTGGATTTCCCATCGCCCCACCAAACAACAGTGGCCATTTCCTGCAGGCAGAGCCTCTCCAAAAACTGTAGCGAATCCCACGTTTTGATCTGCACTTGGGACGTCTACATTTAAAAAGGCTTATGCGATGGAATATTCTGTTTCATGTCGTAGTTCAAGGCTGCTTCCTAGGCTGACAGGAAGAAAGGAAATCCTGTTTGCGGGATATATTTCAAAAGAAATACCTAAAAAGATGAAGAAATACTTAATTGTGCAAGGCCCAAATCTGGTCTTACTTCAGGTTACATAATCTTGGAGCAAGGAGGCTTGTATTACAGGCTGAGTTATGTCTGTCTCACTAGGCAAGAGGACTGAGACGGGCTTTGCCAAACTAAGAACAGGTGCAGACAGACATACATTCTAGTGAGCTGGGAGGCATATCCCATCTAAAGTCACATTTTGCTGCTGATGCTATGTTTTTTGTTTGTTTTGTTTACTGTATTTCTTTCCACGCATCACCATGATCAGATCAGAAAAACTTGAATTATTCTAAAATGAATACCATGGGAATACTATTCCTATCAGCCTCAGTAAGACTTCCTTTAAACATATTAACTGCAAATGTTGCTAGTTTATGGCTATTTTATATTTGAGTGATGGCACACATGGACCGTTATAGTGTGTGTGTGTGTGTGTGTGTGTGTGTGTGTGTGTGTGTGTGTGTGTGTGTGTGTGTGACAACGAGACACCAAGCCAAGACTCCAGCGACGTTTTTATACATTTCATTTCAGTACATGTCAAATGTTGTGAAACTGACACCACAGTGCAGTGAATACATACATACTATCTGCACTTTGGGTCCTTGGAATGTTTATCCCAAGGATGCGATCCTTGAATGCAGCCGTGACAATTGGTGAGACAAGCAGCTCCAGCCAGCCAATCAGACGCAAGTTGAGTTGGGCTTTGGAACCAGCCCTTCAGGCAACCGAAAACACCCACAGAAATAAAATGTTCCATTTTTCTATCCAACATTCTATAAATGGAAATTTGAAATCTTTATTATAGGCTACATTGATCTCACGAATGAAAAATACAATTTTAGAACACAGAATTACATTTTCCCATTTTGCATTTTCATTTTGCAATTGGAAAATTTAACTGATTAACATTACACTGACCAATTTGCTTTTTAGGATTATTTGTGTTCTTCAGTTAAACAGATGTTGTGATATGTCGTTTTTATGTTTGTTCGGTATGTTTGTCATCGATTATCAAAGAATTGCTGTATTGTGATACTATCGTGATTGTGGGCATGGTACTGTGAATCGATTGTGAGTTACTCTATGACTCCCACTACTTATTAGAAAATGCATGCTAATACTCTAAACTAAGACAGTGACCATGCTAAACATTATTCCCACTAAACATGTTAACATTACCATTGTGAGCAGGTAAGGATCCTAAGGTTACCATTTAACTAAAAGCACCATGGTGCCGAAGTAGAGCCTCACAGAGCTGCTGGCATGATGGTACACTCCGTGTTGTTATTACAGAATTAAAACTGAAATGATTAGCCAACTAAATGCACAGAATGTCTCTCTTTTTGCCACTAGGAGTCTCTCATTAAAAACAAATCACAAGACGTAAGTAGTGTGGGATCATGGGAGTTGTCGACTTAATAAAGTTACCAATGTTCTTGGACAAGGTAACGTTTAAAAGTTTCAAAGTAAAGTCTTCTACTGGTCCACAACACAATGTTCTATGTGGGATGGGACCGGACGTAAATGATGTTCGTTCAGTGAGTCTTTGGTTCTGGTACAAGACTGATAATAAACCTGCGGGAACGTTCTGATTTGGTATTTCAAAGACATATTGAAAATGTTCCATTTTGGTCCATTATGTTATAACTGGGGCGCTAACAGGACGTTCCTGGGACATTTATTGTTTATTAACTACACAACTCAAAAAGTATATGACAAAGGTCTGGTCATTAAAATGTTAAGGCAGAGGTGTTCTATATTTATATGTTTAACCAACTAGCTGGTTTAAATAACAGACATGATATTGGATTGTTTCAATTACATTGTTGTCAAAAATTCACAGATTTCAACTTGGGAAATGTGAATATATTCTGGTTAGGACAATGACCTGAATATTTAGGTTAGGGACTTTTGATCTGACAAAACAAGACAATTATATTACAGACCAAATGACTGATTGATAAATGGAGACAGGCTTTGTACAATAATAAAAATAATCATAAGTTGCAGCCCTGGATATCAAAGATCCTGCTGTAGATTAAAACAAAAAAATAGTACTGGCATAATACAGTGACGGTGGCATTATTGCAGTCACCCAGACGTTATAATCCGCTCAACCCCCCCACCAAACTCCAACAAAGACAGAAAAGCGCTGGAAATCAGACAGGATTTAAACCCCGCTGTCTGCTCTCTTTCTGTCTGTCTGTCTGTGCCTCTGTGTGAACCCTACGGCGGAATTTTTTTTTTTCTTGTTTTTTTTTTTTAATTAACTCTCCAGACAAGACAGCTGACCACATTACCCCTCTGGTCTTGATGAGACTACAACGGACCGCTTGGCCCAAACCGGTGCGCGCATGATTTTTACGCAGCGGTGACTCCTGCCCACTGTCCCCTCGACCTGCCGTGGACCCTCTCACATCGGATGGGTGTTCCACTCAAACGTGCTTCCAGTAGGGTGAAAATGTGGGGAAGGGGTTAAATTTTCATGCAGCCCTGTCGGTGACTGACAGTCATGCCTCTTTGCCCTACTGAGAAATCACTGCCTGGGAGGTTTGAGGGTGAAAATGTCTGCTGTGCGTAGTTTCTGGCACTCTGGTGCTCTGTGATCACGCTCCTGTGAGGATTTACAGTCTTTGCAGTGATTATTGCATGATTAACATGCTGGGATATTTTTTTTTTTTCAGACGGGTGTAGTGGACAGTTGCCCACAACCGTCACTCCACTTGCACGGCCTCCGCGAGTGCGAGTAACCTAGTGGAGCTGCTGAATGTGCACAATATGCAGAGTAATAAGTTTCTGATTACAAACTCACCAACATAATGCACCACGCACGTCTGTCCTTTTTTGGGGAAAGTCCTTCCTGTGGAGAGAGACCAGATGTGCTCAGTACAGCGGGCACACTACGCAATTAAGGCGGTGTTTCTGCGGCTGGATCGCCATTCGCAACATGCAGAGACAGAGAAGTGCAAAATGTGCACAAAACACCAACACGCTCACTCCCCGCGCAGCATCCTTACCGTCTCCCGGGGTTATAGTCTCGATCTCGACTCCCATTTTTAAAGCGACGTGTTTGTGGAGCTGCACCCGGCAACACTCTGCCCGCAGTCTGTCTGTCTGCTCCTCCGGCGGATGTTCTCAGCTCTCTCTCTCTCTCTCTCTCTCTCTCTCTCTCTTTCTCTGTGTGTGTGAGTGTGTGTGTGTGTGTGAGTGGCTCCGCTCTCTGCAGGCAGACCAGCGTCAATCACTCACACTGCACAGCGACACTTCCGCCCACGGCCTCCAAAGTAAGAGGCGCACAGAGCGCCCCCTGGTGCTCGCAGGAGAGGTCCACAACAACGCGAGCGTTCAGGTTAAAGGAACAGTTCAGCCCAAAAAAGGAAATCCAGTCATTACCTGATCAGCCCTATGCTGATGGAAAATCAGTTTTGTAGTCCATAAAACATTTCCTGGGCATCACAGTAAAACAGCGCTGCAGCATTCTTCTAAACACCTGAAGTAGATGGGGGATTAAAGGGGCACAATGTAGTTTTGTAGAAGAAATTCCAACTCAGAATTTTAATATATACAATATTAATGAAGTAATACAACAAACTCAGAAATATTAATCTTTTCCATAAGTGAATAAACAAAGTGTTCTCAGACCAAAATAAGATCCCATAACATATTGAACCTAGAAAGGTGGCAGAGTCCGCCATATATATACCAAACAATTTAAATTGTGTTGTCCTTTAGGGTCAGTTTGTTTATTCAGTGATGAAGACAAAGAGTTTGTTTATTTTGTTTGTTTAGGGGGAACACATCAGTCAATAAAGATCTTTCTCTTCTGATAAAAATTCTTCCCCAAAACTACGTATTGCAACATTGACTTGAAAAATAAGAATTGCACTCAATAGTGCACATACTTCCAACCCATCAAGCTAGAGAGAGGATGTGGCCAAGGCTGTCCACTAAGCCCCGCCCTCTTTGCGCTCTTTATAGAACCCTTAGCTCAGGCAATAAGTAGGGACCCAGAGATTAAGGGAATTTTAATTGGAGATAATAAATACAAGATAAGTCTGTTTGCAGATGATATATTGACTATAACTTACAGAGAAGTGTACCTAAATTGATGTCCCTTCTGAGTCTGTTTGGCTCATATTCGGGGTATGAATTGAATACGCACAAGACCCAGATTCTATCTTATAACTTCACACCGAATGCTGATTTGAAATGCAAATTTGATTTTAAATGGGACACCCCTGCTATTAAATATCAGGGAGTTTGGATCCCAAAAAACGTCTCCAAAATATATAAAACTAATTACAATCCAGTTATTAAGAGAATCAAAGTGGATCTAGATAGATGGACTGCATTGCCCATAGACATGTCTAATAGAATTGAAACGATAAAAATGAACGTCCTCCCCCGGCTTTTGTATCTGTTCCAGTTGCTTCCTGTAGAGGTCTCTCCTAAGGATTTTAGGGAATGGAGTAGAATGATATCAAGATTTGTCTGGAACAGTAGGAGGCCCCGAATTAAATATCAGACCCTACAGTTACCTAAAGATGTGGGCGGACTCGCTCTACCATGTCTGGAGGATTATTACATTGCTGCCCAGCTATACCTCTAGTTTTCTGGTGTAACCCAAACTACTCCGCCAAATGGAAAGATTTGGAATTTATGCGATCTGAAACACCAGCATAGTCCTTATTAGGTAACTGCCAACACTATGATCCTCACCTGGATAAAATAAACCGCTGGACCAGTGTTCCCCTTAAGGTGTGGTTCAACACCTGTAAAAAGCTTCATCTCGAGAAACATGCGAAAATATTGAAATGGGTGGCATATGACTCGGAGTTTATACCAGCAGGTCTAGATAAGCGCTTCAGGCAATGGGCACACAATGGTACAACAGCCTACTGCACTATAGCAGACAAGGATGGCCTACAGTCCTTTATCCGGATCTCTGAATGGTACGGACTGGGAAGAGAGAATAGGTTCAGGTATTTCCAGGTCAGAGACTACTTTAATAAGGAAATCAAACAAACAGACAATATGGGATTCCAATGTGATCAGTATATTTACCGATGCGTACAAGGCTAAAGACAGTAAACATTTAATATCACAAATTTATAAAAGACTACAAAATTCCAGGAACCATTCTACTTTCCAGGTTAAGCAGAGATGGGAGGGGGAGTCCGGCCTGGAGATATCTGAGGATGACTGGAGAGATATTTGGGTGGGTCAGGCAAGGACTACTAACTCCAGAACTTGGTGAAAATTCTGCTGGAAGAACATTATAAGATTTTTTTGTGACTCCTAAATTGAAATACGAACAGCAGAGTTTCCAGGGACAGGACAAATGCTGGAGACAACGTGGACAGGCAATGGCAGATTACTTTCATATATTCGGGGCCTGTCCCCTTATTCAACCATATTGGCAAGAACTCACCGGAGAAATACGGACAATCTTTGGCCTAGAAGTTGAATTCTCTTTTGTTACACTGTACCTGGGTAAAATCCCAGTTGGATTTATGGCCCAAAACAACTATCTTTATAAAGTGCTCTTGGCTGCAAGCAAGAAGGCTGCAGACAAATCTGCCATCAAGGAATGACTGGATCACCATTGTTAACGAAATACAATGCATGAAAAAAATGACCTTCTCCTTGAGACTACAGAATGAGCAAAGTACTGGGAAAGGTGGACTTCATATTCTTTAAAGTGTAACTCATTGTCTGTGTGAATGATCACTCCATTTTGCACTAATGTATGGCCTTTGTCAAACTTGTCAACATGTTTGTTCTCTTTAAACTTTATTAAAAAATAAAGTTAAAAAAAAGAAATAGTGCACATACTTCCACGAAGGCCCAGCAGTCCCCTTTATTTCCATCAAGCCTAATGCGATATCAAACTCAATGGTCTGTAACTGTTTCAGTCTAAACTTTAAACTACCAATAACTGCTTATTAAAAAACCACCACATATTTCGCAATGATAAAGGAATTGAGAGAAAAAATTCTGGATCTATATCTGGACCAAAAGTTAACAGGGTCTATTTTGAGCTGAGACCCATCCTCCATCAAGGTTTTGTGGAAATCTGTTTAGGAGCGTCTATTTAATCCTGCCGACAAACCAACCAACTAAAGAAAGCAACCAGACAAACAGTCATGAGGGGAAAAAAAGAAGAAAAACAACTGGACTCTACAAAAGTCTCCATACAGCTCATGTGGCGTAATCTAAGTCTCCAGAAACCCAGGAATCCTGAATTGTTTTGAGGAGACACTGTTCACACCCTTTATAAAACAAACTTTTAGTTTTTAATTCTAAAGCTAAAAGTGTTAGCACACACACCTCTGTCTGAAGTGTTTTCCTGAGCTCAACTACACATTTTACCAAATGGAAAGATTTGGAATTTATGCGATCTGAAACACCAGCATAGTCCTTATTAGGTAACTGCCAACACTATGATCCTCACCTGGATAAAATAAACCGCTGGACCAGTGTTCCCCTTAAGGTGTGGTTCAACACCTGTAAAAAGCTTCATCTCGAGAAACATGCGAAAATATTGAAATGGGTGGCATATGACTCGGAGTTTATACCAGCAGGTCTAGATAAGCGCTTCAGGCAATGGGCACACAATGGTACAACAGCCTACTGCACTATAGCAGACAAGGATGGCCTACAGTCCTTTATCCGGATCTCTGAATGGTACGGACTGGGAAGAGAGAATAGGTTCAGGTATTTCCAGGTCTCCATACAGCTCATGTGGCGTAATCTAAGTCTCCAGAAACCCAGGAATCCTGAATTGTTTTGAGGAGACACTGTTCACACCCTTTATAAAACAAACTTTTAGTTTTTAATTCTAAAGCTAAAAGTGTTAGCACACACACCTCTGTCTGAAGTGTTTTCCTGAGCTCAACTACACATTTTACCAAATCAATTCTGGATCTCAGAGCCTCCAGAGTCTTTGACTATCCTGGACGCTGTATATGTCTTTTAAATGTAGGTTTTATTATGTTTTAGTCCCCGTCTATTTCAGTTGTTTGTTGTAGGTAGGTCAAATCGAATTGATGGGCTTGATTGGATGAGGTGACCCATGTCTGCCCAATCAGTGCTCTTTTGTTTGTTTATTACCCCACGGACCAATAGAGGTTAGGGCTGGGCGGTAAGGCCTAAAAATTTAATCTCCGATTTTTTCACATCAAACTTGATTTACGATTTTAAACGATTATTTTTCCTTCTCAAGAACAAACTTCAAATGACAAATTATTTATTAAAAGCATTGCATTTATTTTAATGCTTTTAATTTTTAACAAAATTGCCCTGCCATTGTAAACAGTGCACCTTCAAACTCACTTGAAAAGAATGTATATTTTTGATAAACTGTTTTTGTAAACATACATTTAACATGTCAGATTGCTTGCTATTATAAAAATAGATCTGTCTCCATATTGGCATTGATAAAGTGTTAACATAACTTTCATTAAATACTTTATTTTGCAAAAGGTGCCTTTTGTTTACAAAAAGTATTTTATATCCCTGAAGACATGTAAACTAAATTAAACATCTGCATGCATTGCATAGTAAACACGACATGTTGGTAGATGTACAGGACATTTTTTGAGAGGAACACAAGCCTGTCTGCTTCCTCTGGCTTGATACATTCCCCGTTGTGGCTTCGTAGCACAAACCTCCGGCTCCAGTGTATATACGGGCACCATATCTTTAACGATATGTGACTCACTGCATCTGTAACAGCTGTCCTCCGGGACCCTTTCCTCTCATACGGGACACAATGATTAAATGATTCCGCTAATGTTGGCTGCTTTTTAGCATATTTGTGGGCTGCCGCGGTCTTCTCATAATGAACAACAAGTGTCCCACTGGGATACATGCGTCTGTTTGAGATGCTGAAACAAATGGATCGGTCCGCTGTCTTTAGTCACAACTGCCTTTGAGCAAACTTTGCAGCGGACCGTGGTTTGTCTGAGGTCCGACGCCACAAAACCAAGCTACTAACGAGACAGTGCCTTTTTAGGCACAAACTTGTCTTGCTGTATGTTGTGTTTTGTTTCTCTGTGGAATGTCAATGCGGGGGGCGTGCGGAGCCCACTATGAACTACGGGAGCACACAAGGAGTGGCGGCGGAGCAAAGTAAAGAGAAAATCGATTATATTTTTTTTAAATCGTCCTAAACCATAAACTTGAATTAATCGCTTTTGCCAATTTATCGCCCAGCTCTAATAGAGATAAATTTATTTTCCATTAAAGTGTATTTAAATTTCTAAAAAATAATCTGACCAATTCAAGGACCCCTCAGGTGGAGCCTAATCCGCGCATGGCTGCAACGCTGTTTTACTGTGAAGCTCCAGAAATGTTTTGTGGACTGCAAAACCTCAACTGACATTCCATCAGCATCAAGGTCAGTAGATAATGACAAAATGTAAACATTTTTGACTGAACTTTTCCTTTAAACATGCTGCACTGAAGGCGCACCAGTGTTGAACAGCTGATGGACCATCCGTAAGTAGGAGCTTTAAACTATTTGAAACCATAATTTCAGTATCATACTCAGCATGTTCAATACCAGGACACTGAAACAGATGTAGCGAAGTGGAATTCAGCCATCATTTACAACTCTGCTGACTTGCTGTCTTCTATAACAAAGGTGAGTTTATTGGGAAAACAGAGCTTCAAATGATCTGGGTCTAATATTCTAGTGAGTATAAAATATCGCTGACAACTGCCTTCACAAATGCCTCCCGTTTTAGTATGTTTGTAAAAAGTTTATCTCAGTGTCATCTTCCTCCAAAATCACACAAATAAGACTGCACACTCAACCAAACCAAATCCTGGACATGAAACAAGGCACATTTTGAACATGGATTGGTCTCCAGGTTACGACCTTTAGGAGAATAAGGTGATAGACAATGAAGACCAGACAATGAAGAGAGCATGTATAACACATGTTTTTAAAGTCATTGCATTGGTTGCACGTCAGTTTTAGAATCAATTACATTATTAGATTCTTCTTATTAATTGTTACATGTTTTCTTGTATGGTTGCAACCATGAAACTGTGCTGTTGGCTGTGTCGGCCTGTTGAGTCTGTATTATTACCTCATTAGTGTTGTAAATGCTAAAATTCTCAGTTTGCATTTCTTCTCAGAAATACATTGTGCCCCCTTAAGGTTTTTCAGTCTTGATCATTACTATTCATATTTTTGTCCCATTGTCTTAATAAATTTTATTTCACCGTCCTTTATTGATTTAAAGCATTTTATTGTTGTAATTCCTAAGTATGGCAGATTGCATTTACTGTTTTATATTTCAGGTTTTTTTTTACTTTTTTGTTGTGCTATTGGAGTTGGTCCAATCAGAGCCGGCCCTGGGCATAGGCAGTATAGGCAAATGCTAGGGGCGCCGTCATCCGCGGGGGGCGCCGAAAACGGGGGGAGAAAATAAATAAATAAATGTAAGAATATATATATATATATATTCTTAAATTTATATATATATATTATCAGTGCCATTACTACTATTATTTCGAAATATTATATAAGCCCACAGCAATATAGCGTCATGGCAAGGACTATTAAATAACGCAGAGTCCTTTTTTCTGGGTTCTGGCTCGGTGCACTGTACCTGTCCTCTGTGAGGAGGGCGGGTCGAGAGGCGAGCTGTCTGAATCTGACCGCACCGAGACCCCAGACCAAGAGAGAGATTTACTGATACTGTAGCAGAACCACAAGGTCCAAAAGAATGAAACCCGGAAAAGACGGAAAGAAGAGGAAGAAAAACGTGAAGAAGATACAGGTAGGCTACAGTAACGTCAATGTGATGAAGTGAATGAAATTAATAGTTTAATGATCGTTGTTGGAGCAGAGTGTTAGCTTGCTAGCTTACTTCGAATTGCAGCATCGTTTAATAATAAATAAATCGCTGAGTCGACGTGTGTTAATGTTACTCCACTTAAACTCATCAGGGACGTTAGGAAAGTTAACATTAGGCCTGTTCACGTGTTTTTCTTTACAGGTGTCTTTCCTGCTTGTATGTCAGTTAAAATGCTATTAGTTTTCAATCCCCTTTGTAACAGGATAGATGTAAGCCTTTGGTTTATTGTGTCACAGTTAATATTTGTTAAAGTTTACAATCAGCGTTAAAGTGCAGTTAAAGTGTATGACTGTTAATACTCCACACCTTAGCTTTCCCATATCATTCATAGGCACTTGTACTCTGATTAGACTATTTTGCTTTTCAATGACAATAAAGTTGAATGAATCACATCACATTTTCATTATTAGTCTATATTAGTCTCATGTATGGCACACACCAATCTGTTTTTTGTTTTTTTATTATTAAAATGTAACATGCAGTGGTCACATATACTTCTCTTCTCTCTTCAGGTGCACTTTTAACATATTTCACCACCAGCAGCCCAGTGACACAGCATCAGGTGCTCCTGTCCCTCTACCTCAGCACAGCAGAGTGACACAGCATCAGGACTCAAGGCTGACATCTCTTCTGACTGACTAAGTAAGATGAGAGTTAGTTCAGAGAGAGCCATTTCAAATAAAAAAACAGTTACACATTTCCCAAAAACAAAGATGGGAGAGTGTCAACATGACTTTTGTAACAGAGTCTTAGTCAATGCTGAAAAAAATCAAAAGAAGCTGGCTGATGTACTCAAACAGAAATTATAGATTGCACTGCTTCTGCTGCTAAATGTTTTCTCCAGAAGAATACAGACTTAATAAGGAAGGACTAAAGGACTGGACAAATGCAAGCCACTTTTATGAGGATAGCCGGGAGCTCAATACCCATATGGCAACATGGAAGGAGTTGAAGGTCGTTTTGCAAAGCGGTTGACAATAGATAAGCGAGAGATGGCACTTGCTGAGGCTGAGAGATAATGTTTGCACAATGCCTTATTTATATTGTATTTTTATCACTTGTTTCTTTCCTCAGTTTTTATTTGGTGTGATATTTTTGACTTAAAAGAAATAAAATCTTGAATATATACATGCAGTTTCTGTGTGAGTGTATGAAAATTGATTGTGAAATTGACTGCGATGCAAGGGGGCGCCGCCCAAGATTTTGCCTAGGGCACCAAATTACTCAGGACCGGCACTGGGTCCAATGCTGTTATTTTGAAAGCATAGTAAGTATGCTGTTTTTTTTTTTTTATTTGTCACTACCGTGCCAAGTATGTGTGTGTGCTGAGTGTTTTTTATTTTGAGTATAACTCATTTAAAATAGCAAACTGTAATCTCTCCGATTCATCACCTTACATTGGCATCATGTTCATAAAATGCTGAAAAACAGACTACAAGATGAGCCTTCACACAGGAGCACAGCTTCCAGTGCACTGACTGCAGTTTACTACAGAACACTGCAGTGTGAAACTAATAGACTGAGCGAGGCAGTGAGATTTGTGGTTCATGTAGGTGACCAGCTCTGAGTCAAAGCTTCCTTTCGCCCCAGCAGACACTCTGATGCTCTCAGCTCACATCTCCACAGCACAGTTGCATCCATAGCAACGGCCACATCTTCCTTCCTGTGGAAAACAACAGCAATAAAATACAGTGCTTCTCTTATCCACAGGAATAATTACAATGTAGTGGGAACATTAAACTAGATTATTAAGCATGATGTTGTGATCCCTAATTGTAAATCACGTTTGAGCTGGAGGAGAGCATATTCGCTAATAAAATTTTGATTTTCTAACTTTCTTCATTACTCATTAAACTGCAGCTCAGTTGTTTTCCGGGGTGTGATGCTGCTGAGGTCACAGAAGCAGTTAACTGGTGAGTCACAGAGTGTCCGCGCACAGCTCTCGGTTATGGAGGACCAAACCTGACATAAGTATAAATAAATAAATAAATAAATAAATAAATGCATAAATGCATAAATAAATAAATAAATGCTGAAATAAATGTATAAATAAATAAATGCTGAAATAAATACATGCATAAATAAATGAATAAATAAATAAATGCTGAAATAAATGTATAAATAAATAAAAGTATAAATAAAAGAATAAATGCTTTTTATTTATTTATACATTTATGTTCACCTACATTTATTTATTTATACATTTATGTTCACCTACATTTATTTATTTCTGTATTTCTGTTCACCTACATTTATTTATTTCTGTATTTCTGTTCACCTACATATATTTATTTCTGTATTTCTGTGTCCATATGTAAATGAGGAGGTAGGAGGTCCTAATCTCAGTCAAGAGCATGATTGGTCAAATCGGAGAGCCAGACAAAAGCAAACGGTTCCTGATCTCAAGCCTCGCTCTCTGTAACGTTGTAAACAGCTCCAGTTAGCTTAATGGCCTCGACCAGTGTAACAGGTTAACTGGCGTTCATTTTAACTTGCGAGGGTCCCTGATGTGCTGGTGGTGTGGTTTGAGAATCCTGTCTGGAGAGCCATGTCCGCTAACCAGGAAAAACATTCTGCTCATCGCTCCAAGTCATGTATACGTGTATTCGTTTTGACGTGGCTTGAACACTTCTATCCACACGGAGAAGCCGGGGCTGCGACTTGCAAACCACTGCTAGACGAGCGCTACAGAGCACAAATCGTCCAAAAGTGCATGTTGTCGGTCTCATATCTTTGTCGTGAATCTCTGTACTCTTAAACAACTCATGTGTGGAACAGTATTAAGCATTTGTTCACGCCGAACGGCTCGAGAGCGGCGTGGACACCGCTGTTAGCAGTTAGCTGCTAGTTAGCTTTTAGCTGCTCGCTGTAGCGCTAAGAGCGTAGCGTCCAGGTTAACTATTGGCACATGTTACCACCGAGAGTGAGATACATGTCTGGGCTTTCATATGAACCATTGTCGCTACTGGTGTTTGTATCACAGGTTGATCTGGACGTCTCACGATTTGCCACAGCTGATTGACCTCACACTGAGCTCGGGCTGGATGTCAACGTACTCTGCAGACTGTTTGACCAGCAGGCTGTATGACAGTGTACACTTTTCACACCGACTTAGCTTCAGCTTAATAACGATGTATGCAGCTCGGAACGATGGCTTTAAGCGACTTTGAACAGTGCGGAATGAAAAATACCCGATGGTAACCGGTGTCACAAGGTAGCCTGGACGCTGCGCTACAGCGAGCAGCTAACAGCTAACATAAGAGCTAAAAGGGGTCTCCACGCCGCTCTCGAGCCGCTTGGCGTGAACAAATGCCTCAGCCTGTTCCACCCTTGAGTTATTTGAGAGTACAGACATTCACGACAAAGATATGAGACCGACAACATGCACTTTTGGACGATTTGTGCTCTGTAGCGCTCGTCTAGAATACACATATACATGACTTGGAGCAATGAGCAGAACGTTTTTCCTGGTTAGCGGACATGGCTGAGGATCCCTCTCTCTCCAGACGGGATTCTCAAACCACACCACCAGCACACCTGGGACCTTCGCAAGTTAAAATGAACGCCAGTCAAATTCATAACTAAACCAGAGCTACATGAACAAATGTCAACAACTGCAGCTAACAGTTAGCTGAGCGGGCTTGCTGGTAGCCAGCAACATTCCTGTACAGTGTACAGGAATCAGCGCTGCTAGTAAGGCAGAAGTAGTAGACCCTCATCGAGCACACTCCTGTAACCAATCATGCTCTTGACTGAGGTTAGGACCTCCTACCTCCTCATTTACATATGGACACAGAAATACAGAAATAAATATATGTAGGTGAAGAGAAATACAGAAATACAGAAATAAATAAATGTAGGTGAACAGAAATGTATAAATAAATAAAAAGCATTTATTCTTTTATTTATACTTTTATTTATTTATTTATACATTTATTTCAGCATTTATTTATTTATTCATTTATTTCAGCATTTATTTATTTATACATTTATTTCAGCATTTATTTATATATTTATGTATTTATTTATGCATTTATGCATTTATTCATGTATTTATTTATGCATTTATGGATTTATTTATTTATTTATACTTATGTCAGGTTTGGTCCTCCATACTCGGTTACATGTTGATTTAAAATACAATAAAGAACTCAAGATTATCCTGATCTTTCTTTATTAATAGAGATTTAAAGGTGATAAAACATTTTATGTGGATGTTTTCTGCTGACTAGAGATGACACCGAAGATCAAGTGAGGTAATCGCAGATTTAATGGATTCAGACACAGCACACTGAATCACTGCTAGTGTGATGTAGTGGAGAAAACAAAAGGAGGATCAACAGCATTACATAAGACCAACAGAAAACAGGAAACAAACTTGTTGGGCATACGTGATGTGTAAGTCAAGATGTGTTTTGTGTTCAGAGCTTTGTAGTTAAGGATGTCCGTAGGCTAGCTGTTGTACTTCATGTGCTGTAACTATGCTTCTGTATGTTTGTGACATGTTTGTTTTTCATCAAAGTGTAATGCCATCAGATTCCTGACATGTGCATTATGGTCTCCTTTGAGTTGCTTTGAACAGATCTTTATACAACATAGACATCATTTTGTATTTAATCACAGGATCACAGGTGCTGGCAGAATCAACTAAACAGCGACAACAATATCCAATTGTGGCACTCAAGCCCAGAGTTAAGTTTTCCAATCCTCTTCATGGGTGAGATTGTATTAACTGCTGAGCTGAGGTCAACACACAGCATCCTGATGTAGCTGTTCCAGTTTAACGGTGCGTGAAGGCTGAGTGGAGGGGAGTTGATATGGCATCCGTTGGGGATCTGTTGGTTTGGTACAAGGTTTGTTTTTTTTCAACATATCTTATGAAGTACATGCTGATCATACAATTTAATGATTATAGAATAATTAAACCATATTATAGATTACATGATTGAATGAACTCATGTTTTACCCTGTGTTAGTTGCGACTGAGGAATCCTGGGCCACTTTCAGTAAGGGAGTATTTTCCCCTGTGATTGTTTTACTATTAAACTGTATATTTTATCATTACATTATTATTAATCATACACTCATTATGACAGCACCATTTTACTGTTGGAGTTGGGTGAAGTAGAGCTTTTTGTGAACTATTATAGGACTGCAATTAACGATTATTTCTTGATTAACTCCAATTAGTTTCTCCAATAATCAATTGATTGTTTGGTTTGTTAAAAAAAATCCCCAAATAGTGAAAAATGGATACAATTACCCAGAGTGCAAAGTGACACCATCCCAATGTTGTTTGATCAAACAAATATTACAAAACACAAAATGATTAATCTATAAAAGGAATCTAAAAACCAAAAGCAGCCACTCTTCACATCTGTAGAAGATGAAGATGGAACCACAGTTTATACAAGAAATGGATTTTATCAAACATTTATCCAAGTAGTTGCTAAGCTTTTTTCTTTCAATTGACTCTTTGTTAAATCTCTATTTGTGTACACTGTTGAGTAGCTTAATCTAAAATAAAACATATTTTAGATGCTTTTCATGTGTTGTGTTAAAATCTTAAATCTGCTAAGCAATGTTTAATGTAAAAATGAAATATTTCCCTTAGAAAATGTTTTAAGTAAATAACAAAAATTTGTAGTAGTACATTTGGCATGCTAACTTCAGTTGACGTCTGTCACGGACATCTCTGCATTGATGTCTTTGACATTACATCAACACTGGAGTTTCTGTTGTGTTTGTTGATAATGTTTATTTTTCATTGTTTTGAACAAAAATTCTGTTCTTCAGAAACATTCAGTGAAAAGCACTTCTCACTTAAGATGGTTAATATAGACAACTAATTTCACACTTGTTTGAATTATGTCACAAAAAGCATGTCTGATATTGTCAGCACAGGTGTAGGGATAAAGACTTGTTCTGGCTTATTGGCACATAGTTTATAAAGTGCTTCTTAACAGTTTTGACTTCAGGATGATTGATAAATACCATCCCTGGTTTCCATTAAATAATACTGTTTTGGGGATGTTATCCATCTGGAGCAAGCAGCCTCTTGGCTGACTCGTCCTTGGTTTGATGTCAATGGTTTCGATTGCACATAAAAAAAAACTGGATCAAAGGTCTGACGGACCAAGGAATCCAGTTTCCACAGAAAAAGAAAAAAAAAAAAAATCCAAAATTTAGCTGCTTCCCCAGAGCCGGCCCTGGGCATAGGCAGTATAGGCAAATGCTAGGGGCGCCGTCATCCGCGGGGGGCGCTGAAAACGGGGGGAGAAAAAAATGAATAATAATAAAAAATAAAATAAAAAATATATTTTTTACCAGTGCCATTAATACTATTCTTTCGAAACATTATATCAGCCCACAGCAACATAACTTCATAGCAAATACTATAAAATAATGGAGAGGCCTTTTCTCTGGTTCCTGGCTCGGTGCACTGTACGTGTCCTCTGTGAGAGGGGCGGGTCGAGAGGCGAGCTGCCTGAATCTGACCGGATCGAGACCCCAAGACCCAGAGAGAGATTTACTGATACTGTAGCGGAACCACAGCGTCCAAACGACTGAAACTATCCGGCACCAAGAGAAGGAAAAGAAGGAATGAAGAGGAAGAAAAACGTGAAGAAGATAGAGGTACAGTAACGTCAATGTGATGAATTGAATTAGGCTACATTAAAAGTTTAATGCATCGTAGTTATCGTTGTTGGAGCAGAGAGTTAGCTTGCTAGCTTACATCAGACGATAGCAGCATCATTTAATAATCAATAAATAGCTGAGTCGACGTGTGTTAATACTCCACCTTAAATTTATCAGGGACATTTCAGGGCTGTACAGTGCAAGCATTTTACTCGCATATGCGCCTAAAAATAGATTGTGCGAGTAGAAAAAATAAAAAGGGAGCTCACGTGCGAGTACGGATTTTTCTCAGTAACGGGTAATCTACTCATCTACTAATTACTATTTCGATCGTTACAACGCTGTTAGCGTTACCGACTATTAAATAGAGTTGCACGGTACCCGCGGTACCCACGGTACCCCGCGGTGCCAAATCCTAACGGTTCCTACTATACTAGAAATTCTACACGACGGTACTACCGTGGATTACAATACTACCGGTGCCAGTTTCCGCTACATAGCGGCCGCCTCTACTCTCCTCCCGGCTTCTCACTGCATGCTACTCCCTTGTAAACAAACCCACATGCAACTACTGCAACCGAACTACACAGCTACTAAATGATTGGCTGTTTGCCTGTTACTGGTGATGTCCGGGGATATGATAGGCTGTTTCCGCACGCTGGGTCCGCCCGTCTGTTAGCTGATTGGCTGTTCGTGTGTTTCTGCCGGCAAGAATGAATTCCATGAAGACAGCTCCGCTTCGACAGAAATTCACTTCAAAACAAACAGCAAACTAAAGTTCTGTCTCGCCCAGGCGCGCGCACGGCTTACAGTCACTAACACGAGACAACACACTCACCATGGCAGAAGCACCGGCCCGAGCGGCGAGTCTGCCGCTGCGTCGTCGTCAGCGGCACCACTAATTTTGCTCAAAAAGCCAAACTCCAAAAGTCACATTTGGAACTATTTTAGCTTTAAACAAGGCACAGATGGTAAAGCAAAAGACGAGGCCGTCCACTGTGCAGGCGCTGCCACCAAGCTGTAGGAGCCAAAGGAGGGAACACATCCAACCTCATAAAACACCTGCAGTGTCGTCACCCAGATTTATATGTCGAATACCAGAGGCCTGTACTGCGAAGGGGGCTCAACATAGCCAGGCTTTGTGCTCATGATGCAGCTCAACAAAGCCCCAAGTCCCCAAACAGAGTTAAACGGTACTGCGACGGTGGTTATCAACTTACTTTGTCAAGTCCGGTTCTCTGCTTTGTGCTCTGCGCGCGTACATGTAAAAGGGGGCGTTTGACGTCATATTATTCTACTTCCGTGCGAAAATGGATCGATCCCGGGCCACATATTTTACTCAAGATGAGCAGATTCTTATTATGCAGGACTATGAAGAATTCAAGGACACAATCACGGCAAAAAGTAACACTGTCGCCGCCAGTAGAGCGAGGGAGGGCTGCTGGCAGAAAATAGCTGACCGTGTAAATGCGTAAGTTAACAATGATTAATATTAAGATAAATATTATATTAAGCCCTTAGTGTTTTAATTTCTGAAAGCTCAACATTGTGCAACTTTTACATATTAACCCTCATCCATTTAAAAAATAAATACACTGAAGCAACAACTATCTTTTTTCATTTTTGAATGATGTCTATATTGTTTTCACATTTTACTGATCTCAGTTATAGAATGCGCGTGTGTGTTTTATTGAAAGCGAGGCTGAGTGTGCGTAGGCTCGGTGTTTTTTTTATTTTTTATTACTGTGTCGGGATGAACAAGCAAATGTAGCGACTGTCCCTGTACAATGACAATAAAGAGCTTCCTGACAGTGAAAATCGCTCAAGCCTGTAAGATTTGTGTTTGGGTGTACACTGCCCTACAACGGGTGAAACATTGATCAGTTCATCAGTTTATTCATGGCCACATCAAAGAAATAATTAACTTTACTCATTATCTGTGACAAATAAATACTAGGTTGGCCTAATTAATATTTCATATTGCATTTTATTAAGATGTGGAAGCAGCAGTCGGACATGGCAGCAAGTTAGAGCCAAATACAAACACATCATTCAAAGTGGTATGTAGCCAAGCTGCCCCATCATTTTGTCAGTGTGGATAATATACTGTTTCCCATTTTATTTTAATATATCACTATCTTAAGCCAACAGGAAGAAGAATGAAAAGGGGAAGATTTCATTATGCAAGCAAGTAATACTGATGATGTAGAGGGGTATGAAAGTAGCCTACATTACCAGATATTTTATAGAATCCTTCCTTAACAAGCATTGTGCTCAAATGACTTGGGAACACTACAAACACGCAACACGCAGTGTTCTTGCTCAGATTTGCTGCATCACCAACTGAATGTAAAAAGGTTCCCGTGGCAAAAAAAAATGAAGGGCTACACAAACAGTTTGCCCGACAGTGAGCGCACAGCTTCTTCGAGTGGCATTCCTGACACTCGGCTCAATAAGTGAGCAAATGTTCCGTATTCCCTCGGCTGAAAATCTATATCGCTCATAGAGAATTTCATCAGGAAATGCCAGCGGATCAGCGCGATCTCGAAGAAGCCGCTCACATCGTAGTGCTGCCAGAATTATTCTTGCTCCCAGGTCCACCGGGTTCTCAATGAATGGTGACGCCATCTCCAAATGATTTACACAGTGAAACAGCGGCGCTTTTATAGCCGATTTTAAGCTGAAACTCTGAACATAACCTGGTCGGGACCAGGTTATGAGCTAAGCATAAGTTACCATGGTGATCTAGCCGGGTTAAAAGAGAGCCACCTTTGTAGTACAGGGAAGCCTGGCTTTAGACTCAACATACCTCGCTAACCCACTAAACTGGCTTCGTAGTACAGGCCTCAGGTTAGTATGCCCTGCTTATTTTGTCATTGGCTAATATTAGGCTATATGCTCCGTGTACAGGCTGAGGAATGAAGAGTTAAAGGATGTCAAAGTATAAAGCACCTAGAAAATGCATAAAAATATAGTTTTCACAGGGAATCAGCTCCTGTTTATTGTATTTTGTCCTCTATGGTTTTTTATGTTGGAGAAGAAGCATTATTGTCAAATAGATTGTTTTAAAAGACAGTGGATTTGTTATCCTAAGTTGATTATTTATATTAGTTAAACATAAATATTGTGCAAAGGAAACTGAATGATTATGATTTCAACCATATAAATTCTAACTTCATTTATTTGTTTTTTATTGCTTATATGCTTTTGTTCATGAACTAAAACCATTAGAACCATTAGGCTAATTCATGTTATGTATTTCCCACTCCTTATTTCAGAGAGCCATCCAACCCAAAAGGGAAGCAACCCATGGCCAAGACCATACCTTCTTTTTTTTTTAATTTTAACTTTTTAATAAATGTTATTCATAAACATATTTGTTTCAGTCTAATTCCTGCTTCACCAGTATTATGTTTATCATGCACCAAACAACATTATAAGTAATTAATAAGTATTTATTTATAACTTCGACAAATACATTGCAGTTCATGAAAATAATAATAATAAAAATAGGCTGCAGTATCGAGATAATACCCGGAACCGTGATACTTTGTCTGGTATAGTATCGTGGTTAATCATTTTGGTATCGCGAAAACTCTACTATTAAATGTGGCGCATTACAAACTGAAGCTGATCATTGAAGCTGTTTTCATCCGACTCGGCTCTCAGCCACCGGAGGCCTGTACTGCAAAGGGGGCTCAACATAGCCAGGCTTTGTGCTCATGATGCAGCTAAACAAAGCCTCAAGTCCCCAATCAGAGTTAAACGGTACTGCGACGATGGTTATCAACTTAATTTGTCAAGTCCGGTTCTCTGCTTTGTGCTCTGCGCGCGTTCACATAAAAGGGGGCGTTTGACGTCATATTATTCTACTTCCGTGCGAAAATGGATCGATCCCGGGCCACATATTTTACTCAAGATGAGCAGATTCTTATTATGCAAGGCTATGAAGAATTCAAAGAAACCATCAGAAAGTAACACTGTCGCCACCAATAGAGCGAGGGAGGGCTGCTGGCAGAAAACTGCTGACCGTGTAAATGCGTAAGTTAACAATGATTAATATTATGATCAATATTATATTAAGCCCTTAGTGTTTTCATTTCTGAAAGCTCAACATTGTGCAACTTTTACATATTAACCCTCATCCATTTAAAAAATAAAAACACTGAAGCAACAACTATCTTTTTTCATTTTTGAATGATGTCTATATTGTTTTTTAACATTTTACTGATCTCAGTTATAGAATGCGCGTGTGTGTTTTATTGAAAGCGAGGCTGAGTGTGCGTAGGCTATAAAAGTTCAGTGTTTTTTTTTGTATTAGTGTGTCGGGATGAACAAGCACATGTAGCTACTGTCCCTGTACAATGACAATAAAGACCTTTTCGACAGTGAAAATAGCTCAAGATGTAAGATTTGTGTTTGGACTTACACTGCCCTACAACGGGTGAAACATTGATCAGTTCATCAGTTTATTCGTGGCCACATCAAAGAAATAATTAACTTTACTCATTATCTGTGACAAATAAATACTAGGTTGGCCTAATTAATATTTCATATTGCATTTTATTAAGATGTGGAAGCAGCAGTCGGACATGGCAGCAAGTTAGAGCCAAATACAAAAACATCATTCAAAGTGGTATGTAGCCAAGCTGCCCCATCATTTTGTCAGTGTGTGTTCTTGCTCAGATTTTCTGCATCACCAACTGAATGTAAGAAGGTTCATGTGGCAAAAAAACGAAGAGCTACACAAACAGTTTGCCCGACAGTGAGCGCACAGCTTCTTCCAGTGGCATTCCTGACACTCGGCTCAATAAGTGAGCAAATGTACCGTATTCCCTCGGCTGAAAATCTATATCGCTCATAGAGAATTTCATCAGGAAATGCCCGCGGATCAGCGCAATCTCGAAGAAGCCGCTCACGTCGTAGTGCTGCCCGAATTATTCTTGCTCCCAGGTCCACCGGGTTCTCAATGAATGGTGACGCCATCTCCGAATGAGTTACACAGTGAAACAGCGGCGCTTTTATAGCCGATTTTAAGCTGAAACTCTGAACATAACCTGGTCGGGACCAGGTTATGAGCTTAGCATAAGTTACCATGGTGATCTAGCCGGGTTAAAAGAGAGCCACCTTCGTAGTACAGGAAAGCCTGGCTTTAGACTCAACATACCTCGCTAACCCACTAAACTGGCTTCGCAGTACAGCCCTCAGGTGTGGCTAACGTGAGCTCCGCTAACAGCTTCACAAAAACTTGTGACACAGACTGAACTGAATGCAATGATAGACAGGTATTGTTGAAAAGGCTGTCTGCCACCAGGAGCTGAGAAGAGAGTAGCTCGTCTTTGACCACTAGAGGGCGCACTGTTGCTGTTCTGCCTAGCAACAGGAACCGGTTTGGACTAGTCTGCTAGCTGCAAAAAGGGAGAGAGGTCTAAAAGGTCACAAAAGAGTTGTTTCTGGCAGTTTTCAGTCGTTTTGGTGTTCCAGGTCTAGTTTTTTTCCTTTTAAGACGGATGTGTGCGTCCATTTGTCCTGTAAGTAGATCTCAGTTTGATATCAATAATAATTATCTTGTGTATTGTAATTACCTTGAGTTAAGTAATAAGCAGTGTGTTAATGTGGTAAACCTTTAAGCTACTGTTGGTTATTACCCCTTTTGCTGTATGAAAATGTTAACAGTAGTGTGAATTTCACCCTGTTTGTTCTGTGTATATTCTAGAAACCACACACACACTCACAACGAAGTGCCTGTAAGAGCCAACAACTTTATAAGAAATAAAGAACTCTCTCTGCACCCCACGGCCTGGTTATTGAGACCCACCAGAGCCCTGACCGGACTCTCCACGGCGATCCGTGCTCTCCAACCACCCTACCACTAACACTATTTTTCACTGGTCCTTCGAGCCGGATGCGACGGATTACTGTGGGAAGATGCCGAACCCTGAGCCAGAGGATGTGGTTTCCCGACCACCAAGGCAGAAAGCAGTTCCCTCTTACCTGTTGGCTTATGATTTGACTGGACCAGGATCCCAGAAGGGGGCCCAGAGCCAGATTCCCCAAGACACAAGAGTAGATGAGCGTGTTCAGTTGGGAACAGAGGCACGCTCTGGTGCCACATCGCCTATCAGCCAAAGCCCTGCACCAGACCCAGACCAGGTGGAGGATGAGTGGGAACAGATGATGAAGGAGATGCGGGATGATCAGTGTCACCAACCCAGCCAAGTACCAGATCCTCCCACCAGGTGGCAGCAGCTCAGCCAAGAGAATGCAGCCCTGAGACACCATGCAAGCCAGGTACCTGAGCTCATTGCAGCATTAAAGGAGATGAAGCAAGCCAATACCAACCTCCGCCAACAGGTGGATAATCTGGTGATTGAGATCAGGAACACACCCAGGCCAGCTACACCACATGCACCTTTGCATCCACGCCCACCACCAAGCCCAGACATTCGTGGGCGGGAGAGTTGTCACCCAACACCAATCTATATGCAATATAGAGAACATCCTGCCGAACACAGGGAAGCATACTACCCCCCACCCAGGTCTAGTGACATGTTAGCAGATGATCTCTCCCACCTCAAGGTATCACAGCGGGTACCAGTGGACCCCTCCTACCCACCATACTCTTCTGTCCCGCCTCAAGTAAATTACCCCAGGGCAGATCAGTACGGCCAGAGAACCCCACTGAGGCCAGCATATAACCTCTATGACCCAAGACATGGTTATGCTGACAGAACAGATGACGGCTAGTTCCCGTATCATCCTCCTTATGCCGACCTGTCATTCACTCAAGAGCATACTTACAGAGGGCCTAAGCCATCTATCCCACCTCTGATGTCACCAGACCCCAGAGAGTTTTCAAAGATGAAGATTGCACTGGAGAATATCCTCCCAAGGGACGCCACCGAGCGATTCAAGTTCCAAATCCTCACAGATCACCTCAGGTGTGAAGAGGCCTCACTTGTGGCAGACTCATACAGCAACTCCAGGCAACCTTACACAGACACGATGATGGCCCTCACCAAGATGTATGGGCAGCCACACAAGCTAGCTGTACAACGCATCACAGAGTTGATGGATGGTCCAGATGTCCGTAGCGGTGATGTGAAAGCCTTTCGTCTGTTTGCTCTTCGTGTACGCTCTCTGGTTGGCATGCTGGAGCAGCTGGGGTCAAGAGGTCACATGGAGCTGCAGTGTGGATCTCATGTATCCAGGCTACTCGGTAAACTACCCCATGACCTCACCGCCAGCTTCAAGAGATTCATCCATCCCATGAGAGTAGCTATCCCCACACTCACTGACTTGGCTGAATGGTTGGAATATGAGCTGGAGGTGCAAGAGGACAGTGGGAGGAGTGCCAGCTTTAGAAGAGAGGAGTCCTCTACCAGAAAGAAAGAGAACCGGAGAGACTCCAAGCCCACCAGTAACCCCACGACAATTCTCCTAGGCACAGGTAAGGCAGCAGAGCCAAGCACTCCTACGCCTCCATCAGCATCCACCCCGCCAGTCCACAACTTCAGCAAGAAGGAGAGAGGGACAGCTTACTGTCCATATTGTGATAACAGCAACCACTATCTGAACAACTGCACAAATTTCAAGCAGCTGAACAGAGAGCAGAAGGAGGTGTGGATCAGAAGCAACAACAAGTGCTGGCGTTGTGGTCGTGGCCACCAGGCAGCTAAGTGCACCCTGAAAGCCCCCTGCAAGACATGCAATAGGAAACACCTGCTTGTGCTACATGAGGTGAATGAGAGAGCAGAGGTTGAAGCACCAGAGACGGCCAAAGCTGAGAACTGTCTTGTGAACACCGCCAGCAGAGTTTTGTATGTTGACCGCCCCACCTACAACTGTAAGGTGCTCCTAAAGATCAGCAAGATTACCATAAGGAGGGGCAACCGGTCATTGGAGGCGTATGCTATTCTTGATGATGGATCAGAGCGAACCATCCTTCTTCATGCTGCAGCCAAGAAACTAGGTCTGAAGGGCAAGCCAGAAGAACTAGCCCTGCGCACGGTCAGACAGGAGGTGCAGGTGCTTCACGGGGAGGCTGTGTCCTTCACCATATCTCCAATTGATGATCCCAAGAAGCAGTTTAGGATCCAGAGGGCATTCACCGCTAAACAGCTAGTATTGGCAGAGCACACCCATCCCACTGCTACACTGCAGAAGAAGTACAGACACTTAGCTGGGTTGCCTCTACCGACTCTAGATAGAGTTCATCCGGTATTACTGATCGGCTCTGACTACACTCACCTCATCACACCAATAGAGCCCGTTCGGTTGGGCCCTCGTGGTGGACCAGCCGCTGTGAGGACGCTCCTGGGATGGACACTACAAGGCCCAGCACAAGACATGAAGCTCAGCTTTAATGGACCACAATGTCTCTTCACCTCCACATTGTCCCCGCTTGACCTCTTCTCTCATGTGGAGAAACTGTGGCAGATGGATGTGCTTCCTTACCGCAGTGAGAAGCTGGCCACAAGATCCCGCCAAGACCAGGAAGCTATTCATCTACTTCAGGAGCAGACCATCAGAGTGAATGTCAACGGCATTGAGCGCTACGCCACACCCCTCCTGAGAGTTAAGAACATGCCTCAGCTACACGCTCCACCCGAAGCTGTTTTGCCGCAGCTTAGGAGCATCGAGAGGAGGTTATTGAAAGACTCAGAGCAAGCCACCGCCTATCAAGCAGAGATCAATAAACTGGTGGATGCAGGCTATGTTGTGAAGGTGGAGCCAGATCAGGTGGACACCACAGAAGAGTCCTGGTATATACCACACCATATAGTCCAACACAATGGGAAGAACCGTGTGGTGTATAACTGCTCCTTCCAGTATCAAGGACACAATCTGAATGAGCTCCTTCTGCCAGGTCCTCCCTTAGGCCCCTCATTGCTTGCCGTGCTGCTCCGCTTCCGAGAGCATGCCCTCGCCTTTAGCAGTGACATCCGAGGGATGTTCCACCAAGTGCGGCTGCTCCAGACCGACAGAACACTGCTGAGGTTTCTGTGGAGGGACCTGAGGCCAGAAAGCCTGCCAAGTGTGTACGAGTGGCAAGTCCTCCCCTTCGGGACCACTTGCAGCCCCTGCTGTGCCACATTTGCATTGCAGAAGCACGTGCAGGACCACACTCAGTCAGAGGAGGACGTGCGGGTCATCATAGAGAAGTCATTCTATGTAGACAACTGTCTACACAGCTTAACTTCAAGAGAAGCTGCTAGAGCTATGGTCGGCCAGATGTCCAGGAGCCAGCCCTCGGATTACACTGGCACTGCCAGTCAGATACACTGTCCTATAAGCATCGCATGGTGGATTGCTCAGTGGCCACGATGAGGAACATATATAAAGTTCTTGCCAGCCAATATGACCCTCTCGGTTACATTATACCCTACACCACCAGAGCGAAGGTCCTTGTTCAGTGTCTGTGGAACAAGAAGAGAGATTGGGACGACCCACAGCTCCCGGATGACCTGCTGCATTCCTGGCGCCTGTGGGAGGCGGAGCTTGAACACCTGCCAAAGGTAACTCTGCCCAGGTGCTACTCCAGTGATGACATGGACCACCCCTGCAGTGTAAGAGATATCCATGTGTTCAGTGATGCATCAGAGCAGGCGTATGGAGCCGTGGCCTATCTCAGGACTGAGAACCCACAGGGCAAGGTTGAGGTTTCTTTCCTTGCTGCACGGTCCCGTGTGGCTCCCAAGAAACAGCAGTCCATCCCTCGTCTGGAGTTGTGTGCGGCCCTCACTGGCGCACAGCTCTCCAAGGTCATTACCACAGAGCTGACCCTCCCCATCCATAGCCTCACTCTATGGTCTGACTCATCAACGGTTCTCACCTGGTTGTCATCAGATTCATGCCGCTACAAGGTTTTTGTAGGGACGCGTGTGGCGGAAATCCAAGAGCTGACAGGATCTGCTACATGGCGATATGTGCCATCAGGAGACAACCCAGCAGATGACATCACTCGAGGTCTCACTCTCCTGGACCTAGCTAATGGTGGCAGGTGGACCTATGGCCCAGCATTCCTGGAGCAGCGGCCAGAGGATTGGCCAAAGCCCCCATGCCCCCCCCATAATGAGCCGGAAAGTGAGATGAGGCAATCTGCTATGGCTGTGCTGTTGACTACAGTTTTAACTGCGCCAGACCCACAGCAGCATCAAACCTTGAGTGACTATTTGAAGGTCACTGCCCACCAGCTGCATGGGGCGGCCAACCTTTCAACTCCTGTGACCGCCGACGACTATGTTGCTGCTGAACTGGAGGCCTTGAAACAGGCACAGAGAGACTCTTTCCCAGAGGAGTCTGCTCTGCTAACTGCAAGCAAACCAGTGGCAAAATCCAGCCGCCTCATGTCACTGGCTCCAGAGCTTGACGAGGCAACAGGACTCATCAGAGTGGGAGGCCGTCTCCGCCGCTGCAGCGACCTCACAGCAGACACAATTCACCCCATCATTCTCGATCCCCAGCACCCTCTGACCAAGTTGATCATACAGGACTATGATGTCAAGCTGCATCATCTGGGGCCGGAGAGAGTGTTTGCAGAAATTAGGAGACGGTATTGGATACTGCGGGGGCGTGAAGCAGTGCGTCGGCACCAAAGGAAGTGCACGGAGTGTAGAAAGTGGAGAGGAAGACCCGATCCACCCAAGATGGCTGACCTTCCCCCGGCTAGACAGCGCATATTTGAGCCTGCCTTCTACTCCACCGGCGTCGACTGCTTTGGGCCATATATGATCAAGATTGGTCGCAGAAATGAAAAAAGGTGGGGGATACGGTTCAAATGTATGACAACCCGAGCAGTTCATGTGGATCTTCTCAGCAGTATGGACACCGATGCGTTCCTGATGGCTCTGAGACACTTCATCGCCCAACGAGGAAAGCCCCATGAGCTCCTGTGTGACCAAGGCACAAATTTTAGAGGAGGAGAAAGAGAGCTATGGCAGGCTTTCCAATCCCTCCAACCCGAGCTCCAAGCCCAACTCGCCAGCCAGCAAATCCGATTTGCTTTCAACCCTCCAGGATCACCGCACTTTGGAGGATGCTGGGAGCGGGAGATTCGTTCTCTAAAAGCTGCACTTCAAGTCACCATTGGGGCCCAGACAGTTACAGAGGAGGTGTTGCGCACTGTTCTTACTGAGATTGAAGGAATACTAAATTCCAAACCTCTTGGTTATGTCTCATCGGACATTGCAGATCCTGATCCCATCACCCCGAACTGTCTCCTCATGGGGCGGCGTGATGCCTCCCTGCCCCAGGTTGTCTATGAAGGCCCAGAGATACTAGGCCGGCGGAGATGGCGACATAGCCAGATACTGGCTGACCAATTCTGGAAACATTTCCTCAAACATTACCTTCCTGGACTCCAGGCCCGCCAGAAATGGCGGACAGAAGCTGTGGACTTAAAAGTGGGGAATATTGCTATGATTGTTGACAACCAGCTGCCCCGAGCCCTCTGGCCTGTGGGAAAGGTCATTCAAGTCTTTCCTGGAGCTGACAACCGTGTTCGGTCTGCCGAGGTGTTGGTAAAAGACAGAACGTACACCCGACCTGTGGCAAGACTTATAAGTCTCCCTTCTCTTCCTGAAGAGGAATAGAGGCCTTTACACTGGTTCGAATTCACTTCTTGAATTCGGGGGCGGCTGTTGAAAAGGCTGTCTGCCACCAGGAGCTGAGAAGAGAGTAGCTCGTCTTTGACCACTAGAGGGCGCACTGTTGCTGTTCTGCCTAGCAACAGGAACCGGTTTGGACTAGTCTGCTAGCTGCAAAAAGGGAGAGAGGTCTAAAAGGTCACAAAAGAGTTGTTTCTGGCAGTTTTCAGTCGTTTTGGTGTTCCAGGTCTAGTTTTTTCCTTTTAAGACGGATGTGTGCGTCCATTTGTCCTGTAAGTAGATCTCAGTTTGATATCAATAATAATTATCTTGTGTATTGTAATTACCTTGAGTTAAGTAATAAGCAGTGTGTTAATGTGGTAAACCTTTAAGCTACTGTTGGTTATTACCCCTTTTGCTGTATGAAAATGTTAACAGTAGTGTGAATTTCACCCTGTTTGTTCTGTGTATATTCTAGAAACCACACACACACTCACAACGAAGTGCCTGTAAGAGCCAACAACTTTATAAGAAATAAAGAACTCTCTCTGCACCCCACGGCCTGGTTATTGAGACCCACCAGAGCCCTGACCGGACTCTCCACGGCGATCCGTGCTCTCCAACCACCCTACCACTAACACTATTTTTCAGGTATGTTGTTGAGAACTTGCTCCCGTTATCAACAGTTGACTCAGACTCCTTCAGAGCACTCATTGGTAAAATATCGGGGAGAACAGGAGCCGGTCCGCCATGCATAAATACATTTTCTAAATATGTAGATGCCGAGTACTCTAAAATGAATGCCGAGCTCAAAAGGGGGAATAAATAAAAGTAACGCAATACTTACTTTTCCTGGTAACTAATTATTTTTATAGTGGAGTAATTCAGTTACTAACTCAGTTAGTCAGTCAGTTTAAAAGTATCGTGCCCAACACTGGTCATAGCTTACAACTTCTTTCTTTTTTCACACACTGGATAAACTCAGCCAAGAGTGCCAGGCGACCTGACTACAAAAAGATGTGGGACAGGGATGTTCTCTGTGTTTAATTGAGGGTTGCAGTAGGCCTTATGATGGCACTGTGTTTATATGTTTGAGTGCACATGTGTGTTACTGTGCACGTGATTTGAGTGTTAATAATAAAATTGTGTTATTTAAGAAATTTCATAGTGCTCCTAAATTTTTTCTGTGCTCCTAAATGTTTTCATTTAGGAGCACCTGTGCTCCTAGTGAAAAAGCTAAGCGTACAGCCCTGCATTTGGAAAGTTAACGTTAGGCCTGTTCAGGTGTTATTTTACAGATGTCTTTCCTGCTTGTATGTCAGTTAAAATGCTATTAGTTTTCCATTAGTCTTATGTATAGCACACACCAAGCATCTGTTTATTTTTTTAATCTTTATTAAAATGTAACATGAGGTGGTCACATATACTTCTCTCTTCAGATGCACTTTAACATATTTCACCACCAGCCCACTGACACAGCAGCAGGTGCTCCTGTCCCTCTACCTCAGCACAGCAGAGTGACACAGCATCAGGACTAAAGGCTGACCAGCCATCTCTTCTAACTGACACAGTGAGATGAGAGTTAGTTCACAGAGGACCATTTCAAACTTTAATTCATGTTTCCCATATGTTACTAAAGTGATAAATGTCTATTTCCCCACATATAAGAAAAAAAACACAAGACACCAGGCTCTTTATACATCAACCATAAAATGGATTTATTTTACCAGAGGTCCAAACATATTTCTGTGTTGCTCCAGGATGCATAGAAGATGTCAGTGTGTCAATAGGAATTCCACTTCCACTACTACAAACCAGTGTTTACAATCCTTATGTTCTTATGCTCAACCAGTGGTTTGATAATAAAGCCATGTGTAACTGTTTGCTACACAATATCAAAATGCCACTGTCTAACTGGGACAATCCTATAATCTTTAAAGGAAAAGAAAGTCAGAGGGAAAAAAGGCAGTTTAATAAAATCAACTCCATCTTAGTTGAACAAAGGGACGGGTTAGTTATGCAGGTGAGCGTAAGGCTACTGGTATCGGTTGTTTTGGAGAAAAAAAAAACCTTTGTTTTGTCACATCATTACTCTTCTCTCTCCCAAAAAAACAATGTGGAGAGAAATGGAAATGTGTACAAAACCACACTATCAATATGACCTTTTACTGTAAGACTAGTATTCCTCATGTGGTTCTGCATGAATCTGGCGAGGCCCCAGCACCTGAAAATACAGCTGAAGGGTCAAATGAAGATGGAAAAGTGTGGTCTTCAGATAGCTCCATTGCTGCAGGGTTGATTAAACCACACTGTTGTCAGGTAAACACATCCCCATCAAAACCACTATTCAACAGCATCTGTCGGCTTTCCAACAGCTCTTAATTAAACTCTTTTTGGTTCCCCCCCTCATCCCTGCCATTCACAGACCACAGAGAGGGGAGGGTGAGAGTGGGGGTCTGGGGAGCAGAATGTAATGGATCACTTTAGAAAAAAAAAAAAAAAATCAGAAATTAGAAGTCCATACATAAGTCCATGATTTCTCCTCCCTCAGAAGGGGCAGCAGGTTTCACAGGTCTGCAGTTAATCAGCCACATCACTGTGGGGGGTCGCTCCTACTCTGCCCCCTCACTTTAGCCGCTGGACAATGACAGCGTTGAGGAGGTTGGCCTGCTGCAGCGTCTTGCTCTCATCCGTCAGCTCCATGTTGGGGAAGGTGGTCATGAGAACAAACTCTCTGGCAGCCATGGCAGGCCGGGCAGCCACCACAAACTGCCGCAGGTCAGACACCCTGAGGGACACAAGGCAAGAAATATGGCTTTCACTACAGTTTGTCTAACAGCATGAAATGTAGTTAACATGATCTATTCAAATGACAACAACAACCTGGGGATTGATATTTGCATTTCTTTCAGCGATATACAATTATTTTGACTTGGTTTCACATATTTGCTGAAACTTCTGGTATTTTGAGTGTCCGCACCGAAAAGTATATTAAAAAAAATTTAATATCTCCGATTATTGAAAAATAAGTAAAACATTTAGATTATTAAGAATCTCAACAGACTAGGAGTATTACTTAATTACAGGATTTTTTTTTTTTACAAAAAAAAAACAACTAAAAAATTGAATGATAACAGCATCCAAGGGATCAACTCGTTGCATTGGAGGAGAGTCAAAAAGCAGCTTGATTGGTCAGTTAACTGCTGTTGAAAATGGCTTCAGATAAACCTGAAATTATTGGGCTCTAGTGTTGAGCTGCATGCTCAGATGGACCTGGTTGCTAGCAAAACATGCACAGGTTCAGCTGAACTGGATGGGACACTTTATAATGTCTCTCTTACTTAGGTGACTCAGAAGAATACCATGTAATAGCACTGTATGCTCATTTAGAGAATGGTGATTAAGGAGAATGGTTTCAGATAATAGCCCTGTTATTTTTCTTTTAAGCAACTTATCACTCATCACTAACTGCTGAGGGGAAATTTCAGACCACAAACAGTTTGTCTTATCATTTTGTCTTGTTAAAATTTTGAGTAACAATAATACAAATAATAATTAAAATAAATAAAATAATCAATTTGATTACTGACAAAACTTAGACGCACAGTTTTTTTTCCAGAGATGATAAATGAAATTGCTAAGGAGTGAGACATCTTGCTTCTTTCTGAACTTTGATGAGAGCTACACATGTGCAGTACCAATCCATTGTTGCTACTGCAGTGTCAGTTGACCAAGGAGTATATCCCAATCATATACCTTCACACTGCACACAAAAGTCAGATGTTAGTGAGCATTAGTGGGTTTTATGGTCACTGTAAAGGGGGTATAAGCCAACACCAGTACCAACCTCATTATGTCACATCATCTATTAGGGGTGGGACGATACGGGTAAATCACGATTCGAAACTGTGACGATATTTGGCCCACGATAATGATAATATCACGATACACGATATCTGCAATATTCGATATATTGCAAGACATTTCAACAACGATATATCACGATATGTGACTGAAAAAGAAAAAATACCCATAAAAAGGAAAACGTCTTATACATCTATTGCATTTATTTTATTTTATTTTATATAAATTTAATATGCCTTGATGTGTCCAGGTTGACCCAAAGCACTTTCATGTTCCCACCTCCCAGGTACTGGATGGGTGAACATAACTCTGCACATAATTGGTTGCATACTGAAATGTGCCCAATATTTAATTTAATTTTTATGTTATTCTTATCTTGTTTAGCTATTGTTAAACTAAAACGGGCCCAATTTTACATAATACAAGTTGCTACTGACTTTTCAGTATCAGAAAGCACTGTCCTGGTTTACATAAGACATGTTATTAATATTCATGCACTTTAATGTGTCCAGCTCAGGGTTCTCTCCCGTCTTCCAGACGGTGGAACAGCGGCGCTGCGCCGCTATACTGCTAGCTCAGCCACTATACTCATTTTCAATGTTAGCTGCTTTGTAGTGAGTGTTAGTGGGTTAGTGGGTGACGAGCGTCCGTTCGTCCGTCGGTCCCCCGGCTGACGGCGATAACGACCGCACCAGTGTTCTCGCGTCATCTGTCTCGTAAAAGCCGAAGTGGGTCCACACTTTAGAGTGGAAACTTGGGTGGGTCTTTGATTTGTTTTTCGTTATTCGTATTCTCCGCCATTCTTGCATCTGTTCTTCTTCTGTTGTTAACTCGTCTTCTTCACCGGCCGCTGCTTACGCCTACTTTACCCTCATTTACGGGATTAGCGCCCCCACAAACAGGACAGGAGAGATTAAGTACTGACGGTGACAATGGGGTAAATCCATAATGTGTGTTGTAATAAAATATCGATATTTGCCGTCAGTGTATCGATTATTTATTGCGACAGAGAGCACAACAATATATTGCAATATCGATTTTTTTCCCCCACCTCTATTATCTATACAACCCAACGTTTTTTGTTGAAATGACTAGCATAATCACATGCTTGCAGGCCAATGATAATTCTGCTTGGCTCTGTAATCGTTGACTACATCACTGAGCAGTCATTTAACATCAGAGGAAGACAAATATGTATTGAGCCTCTATTATCTCTCTATAAAAGCAAATAACCTCTGTCTGTGTGTGTGTGTGTGTGTGTGTGTGTGTGTGTGTGTGTGTGTGTGTGTGTATTCCTCAAATATCTCTGCGGATCAAGATCAGACTGACCTGAGAGTTTCAACATGGCTGCTGCATGGTTCAAGGGTGTGCTATTTCGCATTTGTTTGGACTGCAATGATACTGTTAATAAATTATTTCATAAATGCTTTACAAATTCCACGAGCATGTCCACCGGAGCCACTACAGTCACGTGCGCACCAGAGCCAATCACTGCACACCGTGGCCACGCGCGCACCAGAGCCAATCACTGCAGAGCCCACCGCGACCCCCCACCTTAAAGGAGAACTTCGGTCGATTTAAACATGCAGCTTCATTGCTCAAGCAACCCTTGACTTGCCAGTACCGAAGACGCGAAAACATTTGGTCCAGCCATTACAGAGCTCCGTGAACGGAGACTTAGCATTGAACGCTAACAGCATGGGGTCAGAACTTTACACTGTGTTTTAAGCGTCTTAACATGCTCCACATCTCACACCAGAAGGTATGCAACATCAGCAGACACCTTACAACACAGCACTGTAGCGTGTATGACTCAAAATGAATAAAAAAGTAGTTAAAACAGTGTGTTTGTGCAAGCAGCTACTTACCTGTTTGTTGACATCCGCGTCTTCCGGTAGCTAGACCAAACTAGTATATCCACCGAGTGTGCACTTAACAGGCTTAACAGGCTATTGTAAGGCTCATGGCTCATGACAGGCTGTAACATGGACATGTACATTATGAACAGAAACACGAAAATGCTGGAACACGTTTCAGTCTCCACCAGTGAGGGAGTAAGCGCACGCTCGACGGATTGACTAGTTTGGTCTAGCTACCGGAAGACACGGATGTCAACAAACAGGTAAGTAGCTCCTTGCACAAACACACTGTTTTAACTACTTTTTTATTCAGTTTGAGTCATACACGCTACAGTGCTGTGTGCTAAGGTGTCTGCTGATGTTGCATAACTTTTGGTGTGAGATGTGGAGCATGTTAAGACGCTTAAAACACAGTGTAAAGTTCTGACCCCATGCTGTTAGCGTTCAATGCTAAATCTGCGTTCACGGAGCTCTGTAATGGTTTGACCAAATGTGTTTGCGTCTTCGGTACTGGCAAGTCAAGGGTAGCTTGAGCAATGAAGCTGCATGTTTAAATCGACCGAAGTTCTCCTTTAAGAAACAAGCAGATTTATACCTGCAGCGGCGCGAGCTGGACTGGGATTTTGCCAGCGGTTCCGTCCCGTCCCGTTCTGTTCTGTGCATCTAAACTGACTGTTGTGGATTAATGAGATTAAACGAGTCCGGACCGAGTCTGTTCGGGTCTGAGGAGATCCAGAGACGCGCGGACAACAAAGTGGAATCGGAATCTGTGGATGTTCGGACGGCCCACCTCCCGAAGCGACGGACCGGAAGCATCGGCACGTCCAAAACCGGACCTAGGGTAAATAATGTCCGCCATGCTTTTTCGCGAACATTGCCGTCACGTTTGCTTTGTGTCTGGTGCAGGAAGAAACGGTAAAAACGGGCTTTTGTCACGAAAGTGTCCAAGCAGCAAGTTTGGTTGTTGAGGAACAGGAAGTTGTGGGAGGGACCTAGGCGGATGACTGACATGCAACGACGGTCGGTGTGTGTGAGAGTTGAGAGATTTGTGACATTTAGCGTGTTTGGAGTGTGTAGTTAGTGTGTTATGTAGTGTTTGGTGTAGTGTGTTTAGTGTGTAGTGGAGTCGTTTTTTTGTTTAATGAGTCAGAATAATGAGAAGATGCTGAATATGGAGCAGGCAGTGCAGCTCTTCATTCAGCTGGAAGGAGCACAGGCAGACCTGAGCATTGCCTGCATTTAAATGTAAATAGTTACATATAACTTTGTAATTTTTTTAAATGTATGCACACATTTAGATAAACAACAATTTATATTTGCATTATAAGTAAAAAAAAAAAAAAAATAAAATGGTTTGTTAAACATATTTGTGGTTTTCACAGTAAAAAATCTAACTTTTTCTACTCAGATTTCATGTTTTTTTTGTGATTTTAGGTCCATTGTGTTAATACAGTATGTCAAAATAAAAAAAGTAACTGTATAGTCACACATGTGAGGTTGTGCTGAAAATAATGACACCAAGTAAATAGCTTTTAAGATGAAATACAATGGCAAAATCAAAAATAGTCAAAAACAGCCAATTATACCCTGGAATATCGGATTTCACAACAAACCTAAATATCCCTGACGTCCCACCTTCAAACACAGCCTCATTTGGCCATCCATGAAAAAGCTCCTTAACCTCCCACTTTTTAATAGGAATACACTTTTCTTACGGGCACTGCACTAGTTAATTAAACAAGGCTTTACTGAAATATATCCACTCTAAATATGTCGGTCTGCTGTCTCTGTAATAGGCCAGGAAACAATTCCACAGACCCGCAGAAACGTACTGCTAGTGCAGCTGTCTGACCTCTGTGTCTGCCAGCTTTGAGCTGTAAAGAGTGAATCAATCACCTGTGGGTATGGTTGAACTTCTGGACCAGTCTGCCGCCGTCGGCCAGTCGGATCTGAATGTTAGTGACAGGTTGGGAGGGGTCGAGGGTCACAGAGGAGCTGGCTTGAGCCTCATTGGCAGCCTGGTCATGCTGGGAGGTGGCCGGAGCTGTAGTCAACTCTGGCGTGGCACTAGAGGAGGAGAATGGAAAAAGATGCATTTATTGTGGGGGGTGATATGAAACTTTCTTGAAATCCTGACTTTTGCCAGATGTTGGGAGGGGCTGTGTGTTTGAGACGTGCGAGTGACAGAGAGATGGAGGGAAGGGGAGCAGGGAAAACAAATGCAGCCAAACGGATACGCTGCGTTTTTTTTTTAATAGCGCTAAACATGGTACACTCTTCAGCTTTCAGATAAATGTAATGTTTGACTAAGTGTTTCAACCAACACTCTAGCATTAAGTCCATTATTAGGTAAGCTTATTGCAATTATTCAATATTTAATAATTCAATTTATTGGAGAAAAAACAATTTGGAGAAAGATGGCTTTCACTGGACATTGATAACATAAACAATAATTATTTTGGATCCTGTACTGAAGGGAAAAGAGGAGCACTGTTGGATACAACTGTTTGCAGATCATGAGTAATTCATAATGTGTTGCTTTCTTGATTAGGGCTATTCTCAGTGCTGTAAGAGTACTCTGATTTGACTAAATGACTAGATATAACTCTGTCCTTGAGATTTGAATGAACTTCAACAGACTGATTAGAAACCAGGGCCCGTATTCACAAAGAATCTTAAGGCTAAAAGTAGCTCCTAACAGCCGAATTAAGGAGCAACTCCCAAAAATAATCGGCGTGTCAGTCGTAACTTTAGGACTCCTAATTTTTGAAAATAAGAGTTATTCACAAAACATTTTAAGCCTAAAAGTAGCACCTAAGTCTGGGAGACCTTAGAAGTAGTCCAGAGGACTCCTAACTCACTAAGAACTAGTCACAGCTGAATGTTTTGGAGACGCTAAATGACAGGGAATTGGTGAGGGACACAATAACGTCCCCAACCAACCGAACAATCCAATAACGCCAGAGTTAAAATGTTTGGCAACACTCCGGTATTTGTCTAGGGGGAAAATGCAGCTCTTCGCACGGGACTAGTATTACCTGGGGACCTCAAGTGATTTAGAAATTATCCCACCACGTCAGTGTTTCGTGCTGCGCATTCGCACATGATAAGCGAAGTCTGTGTTTTAACTCGAATTTACTGACATATTCCCCCGGATCGATCGCACTGGAGCCCTTACTGGAGCAGCACAACGGTTAGATATGGATATTTTTAATATAATAACTGGTGAGCCTGTTGAAAGATGGAAAAATGTTCCTTACCGCATGCTGCCATGCATGTAATACATCTAATCATCTTTAGAGATTTCGCTCTTCTGATGAGCCTCCTGAATTTGTACCCAAAATGCTGTCAAAACTTTCATTTATAATTCCCAATGCAGCCTCCATAATTCTCGACCGGGAAAAAGGCAGAAAAAGGTGTGGAAAACACAAAAAACCTTAAGAAAAACAAAAAACGACCCCAAATCACAGAGATGACGATTCGCACTGGACTAATATTATCAAATGACCTCTGTGTTTGGTAAAATATAATAGGTAATTTGCGGTGGAATTTTTACATTACAAATTAAGGACATGGCAGATTCGCACGGGATTAAGATCACAGACGACCTCCGCAATTATTACAAATTACTGGAGGTCCCCAGGTTATACTAGTCCCGTGCGAATAGCGCTTTTGTCAATCGGAAAAAGTTGCATTCCATCTAACACAAATTGTCTTTGACGCATGTTACAATATACTGGACATTGTTGTGAAATGGCCCGAATCAACACACGATTCCCGAATTTAAATGGAGAGTTGTTTGACGCAGCTTTTCGAGCAAATGCCGCTTTTATTGACAATTCACGCTTTTCATCGCAATCCTCTAATTTGTAATTTTTGGCCGAAGTGTTTTTGTTTTGGGGGGGGGGGGCACCTAATTCTCCTCTTAAATACATTTCTTTATCCAATATCTTTTCATAGGCTTTGTCATGGGCTTGTAGGCAACTTCCTTATTTTCACTTCATGCATTGCGTAGCCTACATGACTTTTCAATGGGCTGCCCTGTCACTCAACAACCAATCACCATTGTCACCACTTCTAAGTGCGTCCTTATAAAATGACATCATCCATAGCAACAGAGAGTTACTTCTAGTTTAGGAGTTCACTGTTTTCATAACTAAAAGTAGGTCTCAGCAGCTTTGTGAATTACTTTTAAGAAACGACTCCTACATAAAAACTTTTAGTCCGATTTAGAAGTACTCCTAACATTAAGATAAAAGTCTGAATATGTGAATATGGGCCCAGTCATTTATCTGGAACAAGCCCTTAAAGAAAGTCAATACCCACACTGAATGACAAACAATATAGAACAAGACTTCTCATAAATCCTACCTTCCCAACTTCTGTCCTTCACCTCCAAAGGCCCTGAAGGCAACCTTTGGTTTGCTGAAATCCTCATCCCTGTGGTCCTCCATGTCCAAGTTGACCTGACCTCCTCGAGACCGCTGCCTCAACTCCAGGGGAATCTCCCTACATGAGAACAATCAACAGGTGAACTGAGGCCTTAAACACCTGCCATCAGTGTTCTTAATGCAGCCCAGAAAACAATCACTGAAATCAGCAAACATAACTTATTTACCAATCCATATTAAGATATAAACACTAAGGACACATTATGTCCTCATAATGAACCTTTCTATGAATCACAACAATTTAACAATCTCACCCCCTTCTGATTGCCTCAAGGAAGTTGGCATTGCCAGGATCACTGTAGTTTCTGAGTTCACCATTATCCAGACTGAAACCTGTCTTCCATAGCTTAAGCACCACGTGTACCTAACACACACACACACACACACACACACACACACACACACACACACACAAATAATGATTAGAGGGTCCCCTGGAAAATGATACATGAGACATAATCAACAGAAAAACTAAGAAGTAATGCAAATAAGACATGTGTTCAAAGAGGGATTTCAACCAGGACATGTTTGTCAACTACTGTACAACAAACAATATTAAATATTTAAATCTGACTATGGCATGCTCCAGAACTTACTTAAGTTTGATTAACAGACCTTGACAGACTTTCTAAGTAACACCCGTACTCAGCATATAACACACAAAATTTGAATACATATAATTGTATAGATACTGAAACCACATCGAAATGCTCATGCAGGAGGAGGCTGGGGAGGTGAAGGGAATTACAACAATACACCACTGACTGCACAGTAGCAACAGCAAGGTGCAGACTTGAAAATGCAGGAAAAATGAGTGCCAGTGGTGTTGATTTAGACTGTCTACTTTAATGACAGGTATATAGATAAAACAGCAGTATAAAGAACAGCATGACACCTGTGACTGCCTGAAAAAAGGTTTCATTAAAACTATGCATAACCTAACGTGTGCAGAAACAGGTGACCAGCAGCAAAGTTGGTTGACTGATCACTTGCTCTATCAGCCAAAAAGCCACCAAGAGGGCAGAAAGATAGCTTGATCTGCACAAAAGCAAAGAAAATAGGGCCCATCATGGTTTTGTACTCACATCCTGCTGGCTGTTGGAGGCCTGTCTCTCTCCAGCCACATAGGCTGACTCCTCCTCAGGAGCTGCGCCTAGCCTGTAGCCTCCACCAAGGAAGGGCTTAATGATGAGACAAGACAATAAAACAAAAATGAGAGACTATACAATTGACAAACGAAATGTTAAAGGACAACACTTTGGTCTTGTAAAGTTCCCTTTACCTTGGATTTGCTGGGCTCTCCTGGCCCTCTCCCACTCCGGTCCAGAGGCACAGCTCCATGTTCCCTGGCCCCTTTGAACAAATCCTCCACCACCTCATTTGAGCTCTTCTTCTTGGGAGGCCCAACGATCTGCTGCCCACTACGCTCTGATCCCCCCGCAAAAAACCTGCCATGGTGGAAAAGCAAATGAGATGGGTCTAATGAAAACAGAAGCGCGATCTCAATTCTGAGATTGCGCTGGGTGCACAATATATAATTTTAGCATGGGCACCACAATGTGAGCTTGTGCAACAGTCAAATCGCAGGATGTGCAATATCAAGAGGGCAAATTAACTTCACGCCATGCTACCACCTTTTGCTGCTAGACTCCAAGGACTGAGATTGGTCAGCTTGGACTGCTTATATTTCCCTCTATTGCCATTTTTAGAGCAACCCGAGTGTATATATGCAGGTTAAAGGTTGGTCAAACCTGCTAGAAATACTAGATCGACTCCTTTCCTCTTTGCCAGTGGCAGCAGATCATATACCTCATAAAGAAAACATTACACATCCAGGGCTGATGGTGGAAGTTGCTAAGGAGTGAGACTTCTCGCTTCTTTCTCATCTCTGTTTGGATTTGCACATACACAGTATTGGTCAGGCAGCTGGTTGGTTCAGGTACTGACATGGAAGCCACTGACTATGTAACACTGGTTACTTTCTTACATCTTTTACGTCAGACATTAAAAATGTGGAATGCAAATTATGTATTATGTATTATAAAAGACTCTAGACAAGAATTATTTTTATGTTGCTTACTGTACTGTCTGTAATAAAAAGAGTGTAAACAGACATTTGCCGCCCCACACAGTCCCTTCACAACCAGCCTTACTGCACTGCCCCAGCAGCAGAATCTGTTGATGCTGCAGAAAAGCACGACCAGCTCACAGTGAACAGTGTGAGACCAAAAATAGTTTGGTGCATTCTGGAATCACCCCACTAGGTGTGACTATCTACCATCCAAAAACTGAGAATTGCAGCTCAGACACACAGCATTGAATACAGCCCTGATCAACTGTCGCAGCCATTTAGGAGGACTCGAAAGACTTCCAAAAGCTAATTTTACAACATACAACCAACTGATACATCATCAACCCTGATCTGTCAATGTCTTTTTTTTTTTTTTTTTAAGATTTTCTTCTGGCATAGACACCTTTGTTAAGCAGTAGACAGATAGGAAATATGGGAGAGAGAGGGGGATGTGACATGCAGCAAAGGACCTCCGGCCAGAATTGAACCGGGGTCGGCTGCGTTTATGGCATGCGCTCTAACCACTCGACCACCTGCGCGCCATCTGTCAATTTCTTGGGTCAGATCAGAATGCAAACAACCCAGGATCATTATGATGTACTAATGATGCTGGATGACTATTGACAAAAATGCCAATTAACCAACTTACCTGTCAGTCTATATGACTTCATGTTTACTCCTCTTGGTTGGTTTGTAATAGTCAGAGAGAACAGGAACTACAACTGAACTAAAATGCAACAATGTATAATTTCTTTGCCTTGGTCCAGACCAACAAAAAAAAAAAAACATCCTACAGGTATGAAAACACCATAAATCACAGCCTAAAAAAGAGAAGATGGCTCTTAAAAATAACTCAAAGATTATTCAAGGCTGGATTCTTCACCTGGCATTGTTAAAATTAAGAAACTTTTTTCCTACAAAAGATGAATGGACAATATTGAGATGTAAGTTTACCTCTGGCCTTCCTCTTCATCACTCTCCTCCTCTGCCTCATGCATCAGATCTCGGAAGGAGGTCACTCTGGGCTGAGAGCTAAAAATAACAAAAACATGTGGTTGACACACTGTAAAAAAAAAAGTCTCTGAAGTTAACTGCATGTCATTATAGCCCCAGGCACTGGCCTTTGTTGGACAAAGAAGCAGAGTGCAAACAAATCAAAGTGCAGCATTAATAATAGCAGCATTACCTTGGCCCTGCAGACCGGGACACTGAAGAGCCTCCCTCAGGTTGAGGAAGTGTCACTATGTCGTCATCAGCTCCATCCTCAAAGAAACTGGCGAGCGCAAGCTGGGGGGGCACAAATGTGTCTATTAGATTTGTGGCCAACTTGATCCCAATGTCAACGATAATCTCACGAGATCAAGGCAGCTGCAGTTTTTAGAGCCAGTTGCTCCATCAACTGCCAGACCCAGGGCTCCATAGGAAATGCCTGGCTGTCATCTGATCTCATTATTTTTTTTCTTTTAGATGTCAACTCAACAATATTTCATTAATCTGATCTAAAACTTAAAATTGGAAAAAACTATTATGTTTTTTTGCAACACGTTACCACATCAGATATATAATGGAAGCCATTGTCTTGTACTTCTTTTCTCAGTGTTTTACTATTACTGTTTTTATAAAATTTAAGTAGTTTGAAAGAGACTCGACTGTCTGGCCGATTGATTTACATCAGCAAGCAGATATGAAACTGATTTCCACGTGAATTCATGGAAAATGGACTGTTAACTGAAATCAACTGATCTTCAAGAATGTGCGTGATACTGTAACTCACTGGACAGACTGCTTGACAAACGCAACTACTTACCTAGCAAGCGTCCTGTATTATTGGTGACTAGTATTGAGTTCACCTAAAAGCTAGATAACTTTTGTGTTTACACTTCTATACTGGAATTCTTGACCCTTCCATGACACGAAAAAGATAGCAGGCAGAAACATTGACAACTAGCAGCCAAGCTAAGCTAATAAATAAGTTTCTTTTTATTCTATCGTCACTGAGCAGGTGCTCCTCGAGTCACAACAATCATTCAATTTCGTTTTCGCAATGTACTAGAAGTGCTGAGGTTCATGTTTATGTTCTTACTTAACGCTGCCAGTCATGACGATAATACTTCACCGGGACAAATGACAATGCAGCATCACAAGCTAACGAATGTTGATTGCTAGATTAGGTTAACATGTACTTAGCTTTACGCTAACGCTAGCTAGGGCGGATCAATGGAGAACGGCAGATTAGCATTAGCCAAAATTTAATGGCAAACTGCTTTGTAATGAGACAACAGAAATGAACCTTTATGTAACAGTGGCTGTGTCAAGTGTACAACTGCCTTGCCATTGTCAAAGGGTGACTTGCACAAATTACCGGCAACACAGGCTAACGTTAGCCGGCGGGCTATTTGTCTGACACATGTTATCTCACCACTGTTTCCTTGGATTTTTTCGGATTTTCCACCACAACGGCAGGGCAAATCTACAAAGGGCGTACCTGCAAATTCCAGCCGGCAGACTCCAGGAAAAACCGGGCCCGCTCCTCATCCACATCAGTAACAGCGACGAACTCCCGGACAGACTCTTCTTGGCTCGCCATTTTGATTTGCTCCTTCGACTACTCGTCCGCCTCCACCTGAGGAAACAACCAACAGATGGTGGTTCCTATCCGGTTTGAGCAAGGGACCGTAACAAAAGAGACTTGGACAAACACAGTATATTGAGAAAAAAAAGGCTTAAAATATGGATTAAATTACACTTGTACATTACAAAAGAAATATAAGAGACTCTTTTAATTGTATTCGTCCTCAGTCTTATTTGTTGATAATCACGATTTGCTGCACGGCTAACATTATTTTGGCCGCCAGGTGGCAATGTATCCACAGGTTATAAAACTACATCATGTCATGAGCATTCTCTGCTCAGAACAATGATCCCTGGACCCAGGCAGCAGAGGAAAACGTGCCAGTATAGCTGGCTGCATATTACTGCATAAAACTTAGGACCAGTATAGTTCCATATAACATTTATTAAAATCATATTTGGTAACAAATGATCACACTGGTTTAGGCTTTACATATGCTTTGACTATGTACAATTGTAACTAGAACTGCAAGCAGTTATAAACGGGGGCCAAGTCCCCCCGCGGGACTCGGACCCTGCGCACCGCAGAGCCCACGGAAGTTGGCTCCCAAAGGATGACGGGCACGGGGCAAAAGTGAGGACACAGGCTAACGTCTGAGCTGGGGTAGTCGCTGTAATGGGAAGTGCACTGGAAGTGCAAATGGCCGAATGTGTGCCAATTTGGATTTGTTTTAATAAGCCATGCCTACATTGACCAGTAATGACCACTTTCAAGATATGGCCTCAGGATTGGCCCTACATCATACCGACCAAATTTTGTAAAAATCGGTGAAGCCGTTCAAGAGATAAAAACTTCCCATCTTTTCAGCACCTCCTAGTGGCCAAAATTCACCAAATTCGGCTCATCCTTTCCCAGTGTCATGGCAACCAAGTATCTCAAATTTTGTGTTAATAGCATTTAGTTTGACCGAGATATCAAACAGTTTACATTATCATAGCTAGCTTCAGAAATTTGTTCGTTTATAATTTGCGCATTTTTTGACCGGGCTGAAGAGTGTACGTGGCAAGTTTAACGCAGATCGGAGAAAATCCCAAGGAGGAGTTCGAAAAAGTAGGTTTTGCATATTTGGCGATTTAGCGAACGAAATGTGCAGCAGAAATGGGCGTGTCCTATGTCAGAAAACCCAGCTCTATTCAGGGAACATATGGATATAAGGTTTGCGAATGTGTTATTTAAAATGTGGAAGTTACAGGCAAAAACGCGATTGCATCCATTATAGCGCCACCTACTGGAGTACATGTGCAATTTTTGGTATGGAAGAACTGTGTCCTATTCTATCTGTACCATTTAAATTTCAAAGCTCTCAGCATAATAGTTTGGCTGAAATTAATGTTTGTTGTTTATGTTGTAATAAGCCACGCTCACATTGAGCAGTCATGACCACCTTCAAGATATGGCCTCAGGATTGGCCCTACATCATACCGACCAAATTTCGTAAAAATCGATGTAGCTGTTCAAGAGATATAAACTTCCCATATTTTTAGCGTCCCCTAGTGGCCAAAATTCGCCAAATTGGGCTCATCCCTTCCCAGTGTCATGGCAACCAAAGATCTCAAATTTGGTGTTCACAGCATTTAGTTTGACCGAGATATCAAACTGTTGACATTTTTATAGCCAGCTACAGAAATTTGTTCATTAATAATTTGCGCATTTTTGATCGAGCAAAATTCTTTTGATAAGTTTAGATCAGATCGAGCTGAAGAGTGTATGTGCCAAGTTTCACGCAGATCGGACAAAATCCCAAGGAGGAGTTCGAAAAAGTAGGTTTTCCAGTTTTTGCGATTTTGCGAAAAACTTTCTAACCGGAAGTGGGCGTGGCCAATCGCACAGTGATTCAGCTCCATTCAGGGAATGTGGGGATACAAGGTTTTTGAATGTATGACATACGGTTTGGGAGTTATAGGCAAAAACGTGTTGGCCTAGGTTATAGCGCCCCCTGCAGGCGAATATATGTAGTTTTTTGTGTCTAAGATATTCACAGGAGTCTGGACCAACCCTCCAAATTGCACCGCCCTCCCTTGCACGGTTTAGCCTGCAGCACCACTTTTAGCCGGAGAAAAATAAAAATAAAAATCTTTACAATTACAATAGGGTTCCTAGCACCGCTGGTTCTAGGAAAGGTGTATGCTTGCATACGCGTTCCCTCGGCCCCTCGGGATTGGCCCCCTAATAACTACTTTTCAAATCACATTCACTTTATTTATAGTTTTATCTTTCACTTTCACCCTCCACTTGGTCTGCCTTGTTTAATGCATTTTGATCTCTAGGTTATCATAAATGCGTTTGATCCTGCATGGACATTCTTCAGCTGTTCTCATTTCATGAATCAGATCTCATCCCATGTCATCAAGACATGACACCTCAGCGTGAGACCAAGGAGCCTCTAATACAGCAATCAGATCTTAATCTACATCTTATCAAACCTTTCCAAATAACCAGGAAACAGATGCTGACTGACAGTGCCTCTTCCAGCATGTATAGCAGATGGAGAGAATGTTCCCATGGGAGACACCTTTGTACCCCTGCTAAGGTGTCTGACGATGGGCTGGTCAGATGGCACGAAGTTATAAATAACAGACAGATCGGGAGCATCTTAATTGTTTTGTCAGGGGAAGGGTTGATGCAATTTTCATGCGTTGGCTGTTGGTTGTTTGATCTTCAAGGCTAATTAATCTGTAGCAAAGTGAGAAAACCATGTTGTCACCTCACTTCATGAAGCACAACCCCCATCTCTTCTCAGACAAAGAACCAGATAAAGACATATGCAGTGCATTACACCGGGGATGTTTAAGCAGTGGTGGTTGTACACTGTTTCCCCTGTGGATGTTTTTAGCTTCAGGGTCTGTGTAATGAGGCAACAGCACCCAGATACAGGGCAAGAGAAAGGAGGAGACACAGACGACAATGGTGAGAAGAGAAACATTTTTAAACTGACAGATTGGCATGTTAGGAACAATGAAAAATGTGTATGTGAGAGAAATTGAGAAAGAAACAGTACAAATAAAGCACTAAAGACAACAGTGATAATCCAGAAATAGGTATTGCGCAGTACTGTGTACAGCGGCTTGCAATAGTATTTATATTCCTTAAACTTTTCCACATTTTGTCATGTTACAACATCAACAAATTTTACGGGGATTTTATTTGATAGACCAACACAAAGTGGTGCATCATTGTGGAGCGGAAGGAAAACGATACATAGTTTTAAAAAATTTACAAATAAAAAAACTATTCAGCCCCTTTTACTCTGATACTCCTAAATAACATCCAGTGCAACCAGTTGCCTTCAGAAGTCACCTTATTAGTAAATGGAGTCCACCTGTGTGTAATCTAATCTCAGTATAAATACAGCTGCTCTGAGAAGGCCTCAGAGGTTTGCTAGAGAACATTAGAGAACAAACAGCATCATGAAGCCCCAAGGAACACACCAGACAGGACAGGGATAAAGTTGTGGAGAAGTTTAAAGCATGATTAGGATATGAAAAAATATCCTAAGCTTTGAACATCTCATGGAGCACTGTTCAGTCTATCATCTGAAAATGGAAAGAGTATGGCGCAACAACCTAAACTGACAGGCTGAAAGTGGCAAGAAGAGTGGCAAGAAGAGAGCCATTGTTGAAATCTTTGAAGAAAACATGTTAAAGTCTGCCAAAGACTTGAGACTGGGACGGAGCTTCACCTTCCAGCAGGACAACGACCCTAAACATACATACAAAAATTTGGAAACCATCTATTATTCCTTCCACTTCATAATTTTGCAGCACTTTGTGTTGGTCTATCACATAAAATCCCAATAAAATACATTTGTTGTTGCAACTAGAGATGCACCGATCAGGATTTTTGGGCCGATCACCGATCACTGAAAGCGGTATCTGCCAATTCCGATATTGCCGATCACCGATCACAGCGTCAAATCCATAAATTCTTCTATATTGTTGTCTTGTGTAACTTTCATCTCTCTATAAAATCAAGGAATCTCTGTCTGTCTGTCTGTGGTTGTTTGTGTGTGTGCCTCAAATATCTCTGCGGATCAGGATCAGACTGACCTGAGACTTTCAACATGGCTGCTGCGTGGTTCAAGGGTGTGCGACTTTACGAATTCCGCGAGCATTGTCCACCGGAGCCACCACAGTCACGTGTGCACCAGAGCCAATCACTGCAGAGCCCACCACGACCCCCCCCCCCCCACCTTAAGAAACAAGCAGATTTATACCTGCAGTGGCGCGAAATGGACCGGGATTTTGCCGGCAGTTCGGTCCTGTTCTGTTCGCTGCATCTAAACTGACTGTTGTGTATTAATGAGACTAAAAGAGTCCGGACCGAGTCTGTTCGGGTCTGAGGAGATCCGGAGACGAGCGGACAACAAAGTGGAATCGGAATCTGTGGATGTTCGTGTGTAGCTAGCTGCTAGCCACTAGCCCACCTACAAGGCCCACCTACACGGCCCACCTCCCGAGGCGACCGACCGGACGCACCGGCACGTCCAAAACCGGACTTAGGGTAAATAATATCAGCCACGCTTTTTCGCAAACTTTGCCATCACGTTTGCTTTGTGTCTGGTGCAGGAAGAAACGGTAAAAACGGGCTTTTGTCACGAAAGTGTCCAAGCAGCAAGTTTGGTTGTTGAGGAACAGGAAGTTGTGGGAGGGACGTAGGCGGATGAATGACAGGCAATGACGGTCGGTGTATAGACAGCGATATTCAGAGTTGAGAGATTTGTGACATTTAGCGTGTTTTGGAGTGTATAGTTAGTGTGTTATGCAGTGTTTGGTGTAGTGTGTTTAGTGTGTAGTGGAGTCAGTTTTTTGTTTAATGAGTCAAAACAATGAGGAAACTGCTGAATGAGCATTGCCTGCATTTAAATGTAAATAGTTACATATAACTTTGTAAATTTTTTAAATGTATGCACATATTTAGCAAACAACAATTTATATTTGCATTATAAGTAATGAAAAATGGTTTGTTAAACATATTTGTGGTTTTCACAGTAAAGAAATCTAACTTTTTCTACTCAGATTTTTTTTTTTTTTGTGATTTTAGGTCCATTGTGTTAATACAGTATGTCAAAATAAAAAAAATAACTGTACAGTCACACATGTGAGGTTGTGCTGAAAATAATGACACCAAGTAAAGTAAGTTTTTTAAGGTGAAATATAATGGCAAAATCAAAAATAGTCAAAAATGGCCAATAATACTCTCACAACAAACCTAAATATCCCTGACGTCCCAACTTCAAACACAGCCTCATTTGGCTATCCATGAAAAAGCTACTTAACCTCCCACTTTTCTATAGGAATACATTTTTCTTACGGGCACTGCACTAGTATATTTAATTAATGATTCTTCTTACACAACATTGACATTGTATTATTAAGTATAAAAATTAGGAGATGAGAAAGTATCATGAATTGACCACCATTTTATTGCAGGCTGAGGCAATGTGCAATATTTCACACTCTAGAGACTCTCTTAGAGACAACTTGGACTCAGCTTACATAGAGTAACTGTAGCTTACTAGTGGGAATGCATGCAGTCAGGGTGGGAATTACGTCATTTTAGGGGCCTTCACTTCACATGGATTATGTATTAAAACATTTTTTAATACCATTATCAAGTTAATGTTACATTAGAAAACAGTTTTTTTTAAGTAGGGTTAGGATTAGGTGATTTTTGTGACACCACACTGAATATTAGTGTTACTGAATATTTCTCCCAATAGAAATTCCCCCAAATTATGGCAAAGCACATTTTTTCCACACAAAAAATTGTAGAATAACCAGCAGGAGACCACTGATGTGTGGAGTGATTTTGGTGGCACTATACTGAATAATAGTGAAGTTATTGAATATTTTTTGTAGTTTCTCTTTTCGGTGTTGCACTTTGTAGACGGTCCCTGCGCCCTCGTCTCACAGACGGCTGACCATACAGACCCGGAGGACCGCTGATTTTGATAAAAAAATACGGTTGTAGCTTGTTGTCTACCTTACTACAGTAGGAAAGACCCGTCGTTTGTGTTTTAATCTGTGATCTGTGCATCTCTAGTTGTAACGTGATAAAATGTGGAAAAGTTCAAGGGGTATAAATACTTTTGCAAGCCACTGTATGCCACTTTCTGCTTAGAACCAGCGAGCTCTGGTGATGAAAGACATGTGAAGAGCCAGACCTTCTGGATGAATAAATGCCTGGAGGTCCCTCAACAGGAGCAGAGTTTAGAGATAACTTTATAATTTGGGGGATTATAAAGTGGATTTATCTTCACTTCTGAAGAAAAACACACTCTTGTCGTAGGTTCTAGTTTAACCTTGAGCAACCTGCAGTAAGTCAATAACCAGCAGAGCATCGTGAAAATCAGGTGAAATGGCAGCTCATAAAAGTGAAGCTGTTGGAGGAGGTTGACTAGGACTAGCGTCAATAAACCCAGAGACCCAAGAACATTCCTCCATCTCCATGTCCCCCACCCCTCTAAATCACATACACACAGGTTGTGCAATTACCCTGCTCTTCTTTCCTTCCTCAGGCAATGGCAGCGGGTCATAAAGAGAACCACAGCATCTTTTATGACTCCTGGCAGTTGGTAAGTGAAGGCTTGGGCTCATCTCACCCTGATCACAGCTTGTCAGTCTCAGGAAAGCACCAAACCTTTTGACCCAGGGGCACTTTGGAATAATACTTCATATAAAGCAAATGGGGGGAGAAGCTGCATAGGAACCTGTTCAAAATAAAACAATTTGATCATGCATCACTACAACTGTTGACTGATACTGATTTGAAGAAAAACCTTATTTTGTACACCACTTAGATATACAACTACATTACTATAATTCACACTATTGTTCTTCTGGAATTTATTAAAGTTCTTCTAATTATTCAAGATTCCGTACGTTTTTTGGCACCTATCTCCTCCTACAAATCTTGACCGATTCAAACCATTCAAATATCAAAATGTTCAGCTTGTTTAGGACATGATCGGGTCTATTTTTCTCATTTCTACCTTTTATACTTTTGGAAATATTCAGCTTTTTCTGCAAAATTTTGCCCATTCACTCTTATGGGGATTTTTTCAAATTTCATTCTGCTATAACTTCAGCATACGTTCAGCTATTCAAACCATTCAAACATTCAAATGTTCAGCTCGTTCAGCTCTTTCAACCTTATGCTTTTCAACTTTTCAACTTTTTCAATAATTCAGCTTTTTCCAAAAAAAATTTAACATTGCAGCAGATGGGAAAAGCTTCAAATCCTCTTCAAAACTCATCGACTTTCAGCCTCATCTTCTCCCTCATACATTGAGCGAGAGACACCATTCAAACTTTAAAACGGTCTCAAGACCTTGAACTATTGGCGATGTATTCAGTTTTTAAAACTTTAGTACGGTTTTGAAAATATCGCAGTTTTAGTTTTAAGGATTTTGAGCCCGTCTTCTGATTTTATAATCGGTGTGTATTGCGTCGGTTAGAGTGGGTGACATCATCGCCAGAGTGGGGAGCCTTTCGAAGAATGGGAGCCAAAACTGTCTTCAGCTTGATTTTGATCCCACACCTTTTACCTGACATACACAATATATGGATAGAAATGTAGGAAAACTTGTTGGGTGTCAGCTGGTTGCCTCATTTCAGATGTGGGACTTACAGTTTTGGATTTAGAAGCCCGGGAGTGACACCAACCCAAAACCTTGGTCCATAAGCCGCAATGTTAATTTCGAGCCCAGATTTCTGGCCGAGAGCAGACGGTACCTGATTTGTCTCTCGCTGATGTGCCCTCATTTCTCACTCGACTGAAATGAAAATAACATCAACGTGTTCAGCAAGATCTCCTGTCACTCAACATACACAAATTTCGGCAATTACCATTACAGTTTTTTCAGAAATCGTAGGAGTTTGGGAGAGGTTCTCCCAGTCATTTCTTATGGGGACACTTTGATCTGTGTCTCTGTATTTCTCCACGTGTGTATCTGAAGAATGTGTGTTTAGTGCTGGAGCCAGAGTGTGTGACATCATTGCCACAGTGTAGAGCAGCTGGAAAATCTGGAGAAAGAATTCTCTTCAGCTGGATTTGGATTCCACATCTTTCACTTGACATAGGCAATATATACATAGAAATCTAGAAAGTCTTGTTGGCTTGCTCCATGGTTGCTCCTTTTCCAGCGTATGTGCGGCCATTTTAAGCTCTTCCAGCAGTCTTGCTCTACATCTTTTTACCTTTTCATCCTTTGTTCACCTATTTGAACTCTTTCGCCCTTTGACTTTTATACATTTTCATCCTTTTTTCACCTTTTTAACCTCTTCCAGCCCACTTGATCTACAACTGTTAATATTTTTTCGCTTTTTTAACCTCTTCCAGCCCTCTTACTCTACAGCTTTTCATATGTTTTCACCTTTTTAACCTCCTCCAGCCCTCTTTCTTTACAGCTTTTCACGTTTTCACCTTTTTAACCTCTTCCATCCCTTCTTACTCTACAACTTTTCACATGTTTTCACCTTTTTAACCTCCTCCAGCCCTCTTACTCTACTGCTTGTCATCCTTTTTAGCCCCTTTTCACCATTTTTAACTCTTCCGGCCCTCTTTCTCCACATCTTTTCATATTTTTTCACCTTAATAACCTCTTCCAGCCCTCTTACTCTACTACTTGTCATCCTTTTTAGTCTTTTTTCAACTCTTTAACCACTTCCAGCCCTCTTACTCTACAGCTTTTCATATGTTTGTTCACCCATTTAACCTCCTCCAGCCCTCTTACTCTACTGCTTATCATCCTTTTATAGCCTTTTTTTTTTAACATTTTAACCTCTTCCAGCCCTCTTTCTCTACAGCTTTTCACATATTTTCACCTTCATAACCTCTTCCATCCCTTCTTACTCTACAACTTTTCATATTTTTTCACCATTTAAACCTCTTCCAGCCCTCTTACTGAACAGGTTTTCATCATTTTCTTACCTTTTGAAGCTGTTTCAGCCTTTAACTTTTCACCTTTTAGCCTTTTTTCAACATTTTAACCTGTTCCAGCCCTCATACTCTACAACTTTTCACATGTTTTCACATCTTTAACTTTTTCCAGCCCTCTTACTCAACTGTTTGTCATCCTTTTTAGGCTTTTTTGACCGTTTTAACCTCTTCCAGCCCTCTTACCCTACAACCTATCATCCCTTTCATTCATTTTTCACCTATTTAAGCTCTTTCATCCTATAACTTTTTACCTTTTTAGCCTTCTTTCACCATTTTAACATCTTCCTGCCCTCTTCATCTACAGCTTTTCGCCTTTCTTTCAACATTCTTATAGTTTTATGCATTTTCGGCAGGTCGTTCAGCAGATTTCGCTTCAGCCTGCAGCATTCACACTGTATTTTCGCAGGAAATACAAATTTTTCTAGTTATTATTCTTCTTCCGTACGTTTTTTGGCACCTATCTCCTCCTACAAATCTTGACCGATTCAAACCATTCAAATATCAAAATGTTCAGCCTTTTTAGGACATGATCGGGTCTATTTTTCTCGTTTCAATCTTTTATACTTTTGGAAATATTAAGCTTTTAATGCAAAATTTTCCCCATTCATTCTTATGGGGATTTTTTCAAATTTCATTCTGCTATAACTTCAGCATACGTTCAGCTATTCAAACCATTCAAACATTCAAATGTTCAGCTTTTTCAACCCTTTCAACCCTATGCTTTTCAACTTTTCAACTTTTCAACTTTTTCAGCTATTCAGCTTTTTCCAAAAAAAATTTAACATTGCAGCAGATGGGAAAAGCTTCAAATCCTCTTCAAAACTCATCGACTTTCAGCCTCATCTTCTCACAGTTTTAGTTTGAAGGATTTAGTTTGTTTTAGTTGAAAAGATATTCACGTTTCTGCCTTTTCAACTCCTTCAAACATACAACTTCATGTTCAGCTAGAGAAACTGTTCAGCTATCAAAATGTTCAACTTTGTTAGCCCATTCAACCTATTACTTTTAAGCCTTTCTGCCTTTTCAGCTTCTGAAAAATTCTGCTTTTTCTGCAAATTCCCGACCATTCAACCTTATAGTTTTATGCATTTTTGGCAGTAAGTTCAGCAGATTTCGCTTCAGTCTTCAGCATTCACACTGTATTTTCGTAGGAAATGCAAATTTTTCTAGTTATTATTCAAGATTCCGTACGTTTTTCAGCACGCTTCTTCTCCTTCAAACCTTGAGCTATTCAAACCATTCGAATATCAAAATTTTCAGCTTTTTAAGGACATGATGGCGTCTATTTTTCTCGTTTCAATCTTTTATACTTTTGGAGATATTAAGCTTTTAATGCAAAATTTTCCCCATTCATCCTTATGGGGATTTTTTCAAATTTCATTCTGCTATAACTTCAGCATACGTTCAGCTATTCAAACCATTCAAATATTCAAATGTTCAGCTTTTTCAGCTCTTTCAACCTTCTTCTTTTCAACTTTTCAACTTTTCAACTTTTTCACCTATTCAGCTTTTTCCAAAAATAATTTAACATTGCAGCAGATGGGAAAAGCTTCAAATCCTCTTCAAAACTCATCGACTTTCAACCTCTTCTTGTTCCTCATACGTTGAGCGAGAGACACCATTCAAACTTTAAATGAATCACAAAACCTTGAACTATTGACCTTGTATTCAGTTTTTAAAAGTCTTGTACTGTTTTGAAATGGTCGCAGTTTTAGTTTTAAGGATTTTAAGCCCGTCTTCTGAGTTTATCATGGGTGTGTATTGCGTGAGCTAGAGTGCGTGACATCATCAACTGCCGCACCCCAGAGTGAGGAGCAGCTCGGAAAACAGGATTTTTTTTTGCTTCAGCTTGATTTGGATCCCACATCTTGTACTTGACATAGACAATATAGGCATATAAATGTAGGAAATCTTGTTGGGTTTCAGCTGATGGTCTCACTTCAGCTGTAGGACTTACGGTTTTGGATTTAGAAGCCCGAGAGCGACAAGCACTCCTGAATGTTCCCTATAAGCCGCAATGTTAATTTTGAGCCCAAATTTCTGGAGGATCGCAGACGGTACATGTTTTGTCTCTCGCTCCTGTGCCCTCATTATGCACTCTACAGAAATAAAAATCACATGGGTGCGTTCAGCAATGTCTCCTGTTACTCACCATGTAACATGTTTTGCCGATAACTATAACAGTTTTCTCAAGAATCGCAGGAGTTTGGGAGGCATTCTCCATTCATTCCTTATGGGGACATTTTCGTCTGTGTTTCTGCTCCTGCTGCAGCATGTCTGCAGCCATTTTAACCTCTTTCTGTGTTTACCTTCTCACCTGTCAGCCTTTTTTCACCTTTTTAACCTCTTTCTGTCCTCTTAGTCTACAACTTTTTGGCCTTATCAGTCTTTTTTTCACCTTTTTAAGCTCATTCCGCCCTCTTACTCTACAGCTGTTCATATGTTTTCCCCTTTTAACCTCTTCCAGGCCTCTTACTCTACATATTTTCATATTCTTTTCACCTTTTTAACCTCTTCCAACCCTCTTACTCTACATCTCTTTACCTGTTCATCCTTTTCTCACCTATTTGAGATCTTACACCCTTGAACTTTTTCACCTTTTCATCCTTTTTTCACCTTTTTAACCTCTTCCAGCCCTCTTAATCTACAGATTTTAATATTCTTGTCACCTTTTAACCTCTTCCAACCCTCTTACTCTACATCTTTTTATCTGTTCATCCTTTTCTCACCTATTTGAGCTCTTACACCCTTAAACCTTTTCACCTTTTCATTCTTTTTTCACCTGTTTAACCTCTTCAAGCCCTCTTACTCTACAGCTTTTCATATGTTATCACTATTTTAACCTCTTCCAGCCCTCTTAATCTACAGATTTTCATATTCTTTTCACCTTTTTAACCTCTTCCAGCCCTCTTAATCTACTGCTTTTCATCTTTTATTCACCTTTTTAACCTCTTCCAGCCCTCTTACTCTACAGCTTTTCATATGTTTTCAGCTTTTTAACCTCTTCCAGTCCTCTTACTCTTCAGCTTTCCATCCTTTTTCACCTTTTTAAACTTTTTCGGTCCTCGTCAGCCTTCAACTTTTCACCTTTTTTGCCTTCTTTCACCTTTTTAAGTTCTTTCAGCCCTGTTACTCCACAGCTTTTTAGTCTTTTTTGATATTCATGTTTCTGCCTTTTCAACTCCTTCAAGAATGCAACTTCATGTTCAGCTAAGGAAACTGTTCAGCTATCAAAATGTTCAACTTTGTTAGCCCATTAAACCTATTGCTTTCAAGCCTTTCTGCCTCACCAGCTATTGGAAAATTCTGCTTTTTCTGCAAAATCCCAACCATTCAGACCATTGGTTTTATGCATTTTTGGCAGTAAGTTCAGCAGATTTCGCTTCAGTCTTCAGCATTCACACTGTATTTTCGTAGGAAATGCAAATTTTTCTAGTTAAAGTTCTTATTATTCAAGATTCCGTACGTTTTTTGGCACGCTTCTTCTCCTTCAAACCTTGACCGATTCAAACCATTCGAATATCAAAATGTTCAGCTTTTTAAGGACATGATCGGGTCTATTTTTCTCGTTTCAATCTTTTATACTTTTGGAAATATTAAGCTTTTAATGCAAAATTTTCCCCATTCATTCTTATGGGGATTTTTTCAAATTTCATTCTGCTATAACTTCAGCATACGTTCAGCTATTCAAACCATTCAAATATTAAAATGTTCAGCTTTTTCAGCTCTTTCAACCGTCTTCTTTTCAACTTTTCAACTTTTCAACTTTTTCAGCTATTCAGCTTTTACCAAAAAAAATTTAACATTGCAGCAGATGGGAAAAGCTTCAAATCCTCTTCAAAACTCATCGACTTTCAACCTCTTCTTGTTCCTCATACGTTGAGCGAGAGACACCATTCAAACTTTAAATGAATCACAAAACCTTGAACTATTGACCTTGTATTCAGTTTTTAAAAATCTTGTACGGTTTTGAAATGGTCGCAGTTTTAGTTTTAAGGATTTTAAGCCCGTCTTCTGAGTTTATAATGGGTGTTTATTGCGTGAGCTAGAGTGCGTGACATCATCAACTGCCGCACCCCAGAGTGAGGAGCAGCTCCGAAAACAGGATTTTTTTTTGCTTCAGCTTGACTTAGATCCCACATCTTGTACTTGACATAGACAATATAGGCATATAAATGTAGGAAATCTTGTTGGGTTTCAGCTGATGGTCTCATTTCAGCTGTAGGACTTACGGTTTTGGATTTAGAAGCCCGAGAGCGACAAGCACTCCTGAATGTTCCCCATAAGCCGCAATGTTAATTTTGAGCCAAAATTTCTGGAGGATCGCAGATGGTACATGTTTTGTCTCTCGCTCCTGTGCCCTCATTATGCACTCTACAGAAATAAAAATAACATGGGTGCGTTCAGCAATGTCTCCTGTCACTCAACATGTAACATGTTTTGATGATAACTATAACAGTCTTCTCAAGAATCGCAGGAGTTTGGGAGGCACTCTCCCATTCATTCCTTATGGGGACATTTTCGTCTGTGTTTCTGCTCCTGTTGCAGCATGTCTGCAGCCATTTGAAGCTCTTTCTGCCTTTACCTTCTCACCTTTCAGCCTTTTTTCACCTTTTTAACCTCTTTCTGTCCTCTTACTCTACAACTTTTTGGCCTTTTCAGTCTTTTTTTTTTACCTTTTTAAGCTCATTCCTCCCTCTTATTCTACAGATTTTCATATTCTTTTCACCTTTTTAACCTCTCCCAGCCCTCTTATTCTACAGATTTTCATATTCTTTTCACCTTTTTAACCTCTCCCAGCCCTCTTATTCTACAGATTTTCTTATTCTTTTCACCTTTTTAACCTCTTCCAACCCTCTTACTCTACATCTTTTTACCTTTCATCCTTTTCTCACCTATTTGAGCTCTTTCACCCTTAAACTTTTTTACTTTTTCATCCTTTTCTCACCTTTTTGACCTCTTCCAGCCCTCTTAATCTACAGATTTCCATATTCTTTTCAACTTTTTAAACTCTTCCAGCCCTCTTACTCTACAGCTTTTCATTTGTTATGACCATTTTATCCTCTTCCAGCACTCTTACTCTACAACTGTTCATATTTTTTCACCTTTTAAACCTCTTTCTGCCCTCTTACTCTGCAACTATTTGGACTTTTCAGTCTTTTTTCACCTTTTTAAGCTCTTTTTCCGCCAGGAGGCCTGCAGCTTTACAGGGGCACAGCCCCCCATCCCCTCACACACACACACACACACACACACAAACACATCCTCATCATATTAGTGCCAAACAGACAATTGCACTATGAATCTGAATAGTCTCGCGTCTGACCAGTGTCCTCCTCAACAGATATATCTGTTTCTATGGAATCTGTTCCCTCAGTGTGATGAAGTGATGGTCCCTCATGTCTTTTCCCTCTCTCTCGTCTGTCTCTCTCCTCCACTCCCTCACTCTGACTTGACTGTCCTCCTGCATCTTCTCCTGCTTTCACCTGTCACAGGAGCTGTCAACTACTCCATTCTGTGATCATAAACTGTCTGTGATGAAAAATAGACTCAATGTGAAATTTAATCTGGAATTTTACAGAGGGGCACAGCACATGTTTACCGGGGCATGTGTCCCGGTAAAAAGTGTCTGGCTACGCCCCTGCTTTCCGCCCACTTACTCTACAGCTTTTTAGCCTTTTCAGAAATTCATTTTTCTATATCTTCAGCTCCTTCAAACATTCAACTTCATGTTCAGCAATTAAAATGTCCAACTTTTTCCACTCTTTAAGCCCCTTAAGCTTTTCTGCCCTTTAAGCTTTTGAAAATATTCATCTTTCTGCCTTTCCAATTCCTTTAAACATTCCGCTTCCATGTTCAGCAATGAAATGTTAAACTTTATGAACTCTTTTAGCCCTCCTAAGCTTTTCTGCCTTTTCAGCTTTTTAAAATATTCATCTTTCTTTTGAGATACAGACACCATTCCAACTTTGTAATATATAAATATTTTGGTGATAACTGTTACAGTTTTTTCAAAAATCACAGGGGTTTGGGAGGCATTTTCCCATTCATTCTAATGGGGACATTTTAGTCTTTGGCTCTGCTCCTGTTCCACCATGTGTGCAGCCATTTTAAGCTTTTTCTGCCTTTAACTTTTCTCCTTTTCAACCTTTTTTCACCTCTTCAAGCTCTTTCATCCCTCTTTGTCTACAGCTTTTTAGCCTTTTCAGCCTTTATTCACCTTTTTAAGCTCTTTCAGCCCTCTTACTCTACAGCTTTTTAGCCTTTTTAGATATTCAACTTCTGCCTTTTCAACTCCTTTAAAAATTCAACTTCATATTCAGCTAGAAAAACTGTTCAGCTACCAAAATGTTGAACTTTGTTAGCCCATTAAACCTCTTGCCTTTCTGCTTTACCAGCTATTGGAAAATTCTGCTTTTTCTGCAAATTTCCGACCATTCAACCTTATAGTTTTATGCATTTTCGGCAGTACGTTCAGCAGATTTCGCTTCAGTCTTCAGCATTCACACTGTATTTTCGTAGGAAATGCAAATTTTTCTAGTTATTATTATTCTTCCGTACGTATTTTGGCACGCTTCTCCTCCTTCAAATCTTGACCGATTCAAACCATTCAAATATCAAAATGTTCAGCTTGTTTAGGACATGACCGGGTCTATTTTTCTCATTTCTACCTTTTATACTTTTGGAAATATTCAGCTTTTTCTGCAAAATTTTGCCCATTCACTCTTATGGGGATTTTTTCAAATTTCATTCTGCTATAACTTCAGCATACTTTCCGCACCCCAGAGTGAGGAGCAGCTCTGAAAACTGGATTTTTTTTTGCTTCAGCTTGATTTGGATCCCACATCTTGTACTTGACATAGACAATATAGGCATATAAATGTAGGAAATCTTGTTGGGTTTCAGCTGATGTTCTCATTTCAGCTGTAGGACTTACGGTTCTGGATTTAGAAGCCCGAGAGCGACAATCACACCTGAATGTTCCCCATAAGCGGCAATGTTAATTTTGAGCCCAAATTTCTGGAGGATCGCAGAGGGTACATGTTTTGTCTCTCGCTCCTGTGCCCTCATTATGCACTCTACAGAAATAAAAATAACATGGGTGCGTTCAGCAATGTCTCCTGTTACTCACCGTGTAACATGTTTTGGCGATAACTGTAACAGTTTCCCAAAAATCGCAGGAGTTTGGGAGGCATTCTCCCATTCATTCCTTATGGGGACATTTTCGTCTGTGTTTCTGCTCCTGCTGCAGCATGTCTGCAGCCATTTTATCCTCTTTCTGCCTTTAACTTCTCACCTGTCAGCCTTTTTTCACCTTTTTAACCTCTTTCTGCCCTCTTACTCTACATCTTTTTACCTGTTCATCCTTTTCTCACCTATTTGAGCTCTTACACCCTTAAACCTTTTCACCTTTCATTCTTTTTTCACCTGTTTAACCTCTTCAAGCCCTCTTACTCTACAGCTTTTCATATGTTATCACCATTTTAACCTCTTCCAGCCCTCTTAATCTACAGATTTTCATATTCTTTTCACCTTTTTAACCTCTTCAAGCCCTCTTACTCTGCAGCTTTTCATATGTTATCACCATTTTAACCTCTTCCAGCCCTCTTAATCTACAGATTTTCATATTCTTGTCACCTTTTTAACCTCTTCTAGCCCTCTTACTCTACATCTTTTTACCTTTTCATCCTTTTTTCACCTTTTTAACCTCTTCCAGCCCTCTTACTTTTCAGCTTTTCATATGTTTTCACCTTTTTAACCTCTTCCAGCACTCTTACTCTACTGCTTTTCATCCTTTATTCACCTTTTTAACCTCTTCTGGCCCTCTTAATCCACAGATTTTCATATTCTTTTCACCTTTTTACCCTCTTCAACCCTCTTACTCTACATCTTTTTACATTTTCATCCTTTTCTCACATATTTGACCTCTTTCACCTTCAAACTTTTTTACATTTCATCCTTTTTTCACCTTTTTAACCTCTTCCAGCCCTCTTAATCTACAGCTTTTCATATGTTTTCACCTTTTTAACCTCTTCCAGCACTCTTACTCTACTGCTTTTCATCCTTTATTCACTTTTTTAACCTCTTCCAGCCCTCTTACTCTACAGCTTTTCATATGTTTTCACCTTTTTAACCTCTTCCAGTCCTCTTACTCTTCAGCTTTTCATCCTTTTTCACCTTTTTAAACTTTTTCGGTCCTCGTCAGCCTTCAACTTTTCACCTTTTTGCCTTCTTTCACCTTTTTAAGCTCTTTCAGCCCTGTTACTCTACAGCTTTTTAGTCTTTTTAGATATTCATGTTCCTGCCTTTTCAACTCCTTCAAGAATACAACTTCATGTTCAGCTAGAGAAACTGTTCAGCTATCAAAATGTTCAACTTTGTTAGCCCATTAAACCTATTGCTTTCAAGTCTTTCTGCCTTACCAGCTATTGGAAAATTCTGCCTTTTCTGCAAAATCCCAACCATTCAGCCTATAGTTGTATGCATTTCCGGCAGTACTTTCAGCAGATTTCGCTTCAGTCTTCAGCATTCACACTGTATTTTCGTAGGAAATGCAAATGTTTCTAGTTTGTTTTGCTCCTGCTCCAGGAGAGTCGAGCACAATAATATATCTGCCTTCCTGGGGCAGGCAGTAATGGTGACAATAGGGTCAAGGACTTGTGTTAACTTAACTACCCTGCTAAAAGTCAGTGGTGTCACAAAGCATCGGTTGTTTGGAGGCAAATCACCAAACAATACTGCAGATGAAGTATGAGCAGCAAACATGGGAAAAACATGTTTAGCAATAACTCCTGATCCAATTTATTAGGGGGCCAAGCTCGAGGGGCCGTGGTGCTAGGAACCCTATTGTAATTGTAAAGATTTTTAGGGGGCCAAGCCCGAGGGGCCGAGGGAACGCGTTTCCTAGTACCAGCGGTGCTAGGAACCCTATTGTAATCGTAAAGACTTTTATTAGGGGGCCAAGTCTGAGGGGCTGAGGGAACGCGTATGCAAGCATACCCTCCCGTGCAAGGGATCGCAAAAAGGGGCAAAATCGCAAAAACTGGAAAACCTACTTTTTCGAACTCCTCCTTGGGATTTTGTCCGATCTACATGAAACTTGGCACGTACACTCTTCAGCTGGACCTGGGTGACAGTTCTTCCATACCAAAAATTGCACATGTACTCCACTAGGTGGTGCTATAATGGATGCAATTGCGTTTTTGCCTGCAACTTCCACATTTCAAACAACACATTTGCAAAACTTATATCCATATGTTCCCTATATAGAGCTGGGTTTTCTGACATAGGACAAGACTACTTCTGCTGCAAATTTCCTTCGCTGAATCCCCACATATGCAAAACCTACTTTTTCGAACTCCTCCTTGGGATTTTGTCCGATCTGCGTGAAACTTGGCACGTACACTCTTCAGCTGGACCTGAACTAAAGTTATCAAAACAATTTTGCTCGATCAAAAAATGTGCAAATTATTAACAAACAAATTTCTGTAGCTAGCTATAAAAACATAAACTGTTGAGCCGAATTTGGCGATTTTTGGCCACTAGGGGGCGCTAAAAATATGGGAACTTTATATCTAATGAACCGCTGCACCAATTTTTACTAAATTTGGTCGGTATGTTGTAGGGCCAATCCTGAGGTCATATCTTGAAGGTGGTCATTACTGGTAAATGTGGGCGTGGCTTACTACAACAAATCCAAATCGGCACACATTCAGCCTTTTGCTCTTCCGGTACACTTCCGATTACAGCGAATACCACGGCTCAGATGTTTGCCTGTGTCTTCACTTTTGCCCCGAGCCATCATCCTTTGGGCCAACTTCCGTGGGCTCTGCGGTGCGCGGGGTCCGAGTCGCGTGGGGGGGCTTGGCCCCCGTTCATAACTGCTTGCAGTTCTAGTTCTCTTTGTTGCCATACACAATAAATACTGCCAATAGGAGTCACTAAATCATAACAAAAAGCATTTGCTGAGTTCTGTGTGGGGAGAGCTGGCAGATCTACTTGAGGAATATACATCCAATCATATCAGATTCTGCTTTTAACTAGAGCCATTCATTGATAGGAGGAGAGGTCAGAGATTGCTTTTATGTACTGTAATGTTGACTGCTGACTGGAGCTGGAGGATAAATAATTTGCTTAATTAACTTAACATGACGGAAAGGTTAGGGGGAAGAGAGGAGAGAATCAGATTTTCTGGTGAGTTCTGAGTTTAGTCAGAGGGTGACCTGAAATTAAACACGAACACTCTACCCCCAGTGCATGCCGTTGGTTACTATCTTACAGCTGATGTACAATGTAGTAGTAGTGTAGTAGTAGTTTGTGGCGAATATGCATTTGAGAGGAACACTTGAGTGTCATTCACTAACTTCCTTTCTCACTCTCTGACTCGCTTCTGAAGTTATGATAACAGGCTACCAAATGAAACGCACCATTACCTTGAGTGTTGATTTCTCTGTGTTCGAACATTGTTGGAAACTTTTGGCATAATGTAAGTACACAACAAAATATAACTTTAGACATTTTAATTCATTATTCTTGAAAATTATAGTTCTAAGACCTTAATCTATGTGATGCTTTTCCCTTCAACACAGCTTTTTCCCCCCCAAAGATGATCATCATATTCATTCTTTTAGTGTAACACAGAATCCATAGCCATCAGGCTGTTGTGATCTCTTTGTTATGTTTTGTCAAAAGGAGCCACAGGATGTTTGGCTACTGCACTTTGATACTCGTTTTGCTTGTATTAATGTCATCACCAACGGTGGTTTAGTCCATTGAAACCATTCACAATGTTACATTGGTATTTCCCTGAGGAAAAACTTTATAGGCAACCATCACAGAAGTCAGCTCCAACAATGGCTACCCTGAGGGTCGCTGTCAACGTGGGGCTTTGTTCCCACCTATCAAGAGCCTTACCATAATTAAAAGCTGTCAGACCTATTTCTAAGGATCTGTCTGACATAATACCACTGGGACATACCTTCATTCTGTAATGTGTTAAACATGTGGAAAGTAATTGAGTGTTAGTGACTATGGGGCCCCAGAAGAAACATTTGTGGTGGTTCACCATTCATTAGATGCTATGTACCAATAATATCTGCAGTGACAAAATTAATGCCATCATACAGAAAGGAGATGAGAGAACCAAAGAGCTGCATGGCATGATGTTTTATTGACTAAGATGAATTCCTGATCTTTAAACTGATACACAAACCCAAGAAGATGAGCAGTGGTTATTCCCACTATCTCCAAAGTCATCAACGCACAGAAGTGGAAGACAACCCTTTATTTAAGTGATAATATAAATTCCACAGTGCAGTCCTGTGTTAAAAATGTGATATACAGGTACAAACATTATGTTCATTCAGTGGTTTTTAACAAAACATTTTTTGTATCCCTTAGATCAAATAGATGTACAGATGCATTGTTTACGCTCATGTTTGCTAGCTCGTAGTGTTCTTCATCCTTGCCTTTGTTGGCACAGTGCTGTGTGTCTTTGCGATAATACCATATCATACCATAAAGTCATCTGTCAGTCAGTGAAATACTGTGAAACGACAGGCGGGAATGTGTATCGCACGCATCGAACAAAACTAGGATCCACTCATAAAAACATTACTCCAGCCCTACTAGTGGTCAAAAACCTCATGGGGTACCTTCAAGAAAAAGAGATATAGAAATAATTATTTCTTACCAGTTCTTCACTGGCATCATGGTACAAGCAGTTTGGTTATACAAGTGGCAATGTCAGTTTGTCAGTCAGTCCCCACTTTGGTCCAGAATGACATATCTATAACTATCAGATAAACTGCCATGAAATTTCACACAGATATCCACGGTGCCCAGAGGATGAATTGTAACAGCTATGGCAATTCTCTAACTTTTCATCTTGCGCCATCATCAGTTAAAAATGTCAATTTGTCCAACACTTTGCACACCTTTGCCTTATGACCAAATACGTACCCTATAAAACTAATGACATGACTGTACTTTGTGTTTGGAGATTATGTTGTGTTTGAATTGAAACGTGCTGTAACAAGAACTTTGTATTTTTCAAAGCTGGGGCTTTTCCATTTAGTGGATTTTTGCTTGATAGAAGTCTTTCGGTACAAGCTTTCTTCTCTTGTCTCTTTTTTATGTACACTAATCTATTAAATTGAAGGTCAGAGACTTGCCATACAATCATTCTCTTTCAAGGGCAGCCATGTTATCCCAAGCAGATTCACAGGGTCCCATTCAGATTGGAAGTCAGGCATAGCATCTTGGAAATATGGACTTCTGGCATGCTAGCATGCTAACATTCCAAACTATGATGGTGAAATTGTCCGCTAATCACCAGCATGTTAGCATTTTGACATTAACATTCGGTCTGCTGTGCCTACGTACAACCTCACAGGGCTGCTAGCACCCTTGTTGGCAGCAGAGGTCATGATTTATCGATTATCTTCTTGATGGCCATGGTTAAAGAAACCACATTAAACAACATTATCTGTACTTCTGTTGCCCTTGTTTTGTTCATTCATGTATTGCATTAGTGGCCTTTTGATTTTAAGTTCCTTGGAATTTTAATTTATATTCAAGTTCAGATGATTTTCCACTCTTATCAGTCATTTAGCAAATAGTCAGTGAACACAGTGGAACATTAAGCAGATATTTTCCCCAGGAGTTGGTGAAGACTAAAACAGAGTTAAAAGGAGAGTGGACTCACATTTGTAAGGTGGACACAGTTACAACTTTAAATGTATTCTAATGTTGCTCTGTATCTGCTAGATTTATAATTGACGAGGGTTTGCTAACATGTTTGCAATATCCACTGAAAAGGTGCCCAACAGTAGCAAATCATTTGCAAGTGTAAGTACAGTAGTTGTTTTATACCATCAGAAATTGTACAAATTATTCTTCACCACTGTCAAAATCTTGCAAAGAATTAACAATGCTGCATTAAGCAAATGATATTTACATTCTCAATCATCAAAGAGTTTTCCCTGTAGTAATAGATATCCAGACAAAGTCCTTTCCCCCATAAGGCTGTACAGTGTGAGGAAGAAAATCAGTCTGGTATCAACAGGAAGAAAGGAAGAGGAAGGGTCTTATTATCTCTGCAGCTATTATACTGTTTAGCTAACTTGTTAGATTTGCCTGCATCTCTCATCTTTCCTGCACGTGCACATACTTGAAGTCTGTCTGTTTGCTTATCTGTCCGTCCAAAGAACCAAACCCAGAGCCAGCTCCATTTCTATCTCCATGGTGGCAGACAATCATTTGATACAGTTGGCAGTTAGCAGAACCGGGTCTGCGGGGAGCACAGAGGAGCCACTGACCTACATATGACAAGAGTACATTCACTGTAAATCACATTGGATTAAATTGTCTGCATATTGTAGCAGATCATAGGGTGGGCTATATCAATAATCATATAGCAGCAGTGAGGTCGCTCCGATATTGGCTGCAGGCACTACAAGGCTGTGAATGGGGCAATTGAAAAGGATCCAATCCATTCTCTTATTAACCCAGCACGCAGCCATAAATCTGGACATGGCCCTCTCATCTCTCCACTGCCAGGAAGAGATTTACTACAACCAGCATGCTGCCTCTCCTTTCCTTTCTATTTCCTCTTCACTGCCTTTATTTTTTACACCTTTGTCTCTGTTTTCTTTACAGCCCCTTTTTCCTAATACATTTCCTCTTTTAATCTGTGTAATTTACCCCTTCACATCCATGTCACTTGGAGTCAAGCACCCACCACTCCCTCATTGTTACTGAGTGACATACACCGACACAGCTGTAAACAGATTTGAATAAAACCCACAATGATTTACAGCTGATGGACTGGCAGCAAATGAAGAATTTGAATGGTGTAGAGTAAAAATATACTGTCTTTGCTCTTTTGTGCACAATGGGGTCTAAATTTTGGTAATCTGAATAAAGTGTAAATATCTGTGTGTAATTGGTTTGTTAATAGTGGACAGAGATGATGTGTGAATTGGTTTTAAAGCTGCTGTAAGTGATGTATTGTTATTAAAACAAGTGTTAAATAGCTCTATATTCCAACAATAATCACTGTTTGGTCAGTAACCTATGTCTCTCCTCCCCCACTCATGCAGTAAAAGAGAAAATATATTTTCTGGTATACCTTCCCACTTTATCCAATTAGGAAAGAGAACGCCATAAAAAACTGTTGAAGCTGAGTTGTTATCAGTGAGTTTTGGCCAACTCTGAATGGCTGAATGCAGTGCGGAGCTAAGCCTGCATAAAACGAGCAACCTGTACTCTGCTGTTCAGTTACATTTTGTCTAGGGGAAAGAAGCTGTGAAGCTGTGAATCTGAGAAGAAATTGTAGATCCAGTGTTCCAGGAGGGTTAGTTGAAATATTAAATCTTGTCTAGATACTTTTTGTATAAATTCTTGTGAAACTGTTGAAGCTGAGTGATTATCAGTGAGTTTCGGCCAACTCAGCTGTGGTGAATAGGTTTGATTGCAGGGCGGAGCTAAGCCTGCATGAGGTAAATCTGGCTCATATGGACAAGTCACTACAGCGTTAGCTGCAGCGTCAGGACAGCCGAACGAAGATTTAGGGAGTCTCACTGTCCACCACAGGTCACAGCCAATGAGTCCTACCCAATCCCAGTCAGGACATCAAACTGAAGACAGTTTCACCGAAGACACATTGAATGAATATCTGTTAAACATTCTGCACTGTACTGAACTTGAAGTACTAGGGGGACTACGGACACCATTTCAGCCTATGCCTCTCTGCAGACTCTCCACTGCAGATTTACCATCTACAACAGCCGCAGGATCCAGTCTTTCCTCACAACGGACGCAGCACAACTCCTTTTCCAAGCACTGGTCATCAGGAATCTGAGGTCATGTGTTAGAATCTGCTGTGCTTTGTAATTTTCCCCTTGTTTCTCCTGTGTTTGCCCCTCCCTTCTTGTTGCATGGTTGTCTCCCTCTGTCTGTGAGTGTTGTCTCAGACTCGGCATGACTGACCTACATTTCTGATCATCAGCCAGGCTCCTCTCACCTGCTGCTCCACTCACCTGTGGTCCATCCACACTAATCACCTGATACCTGTTTTAAGCCGGTCATTTCCCCCCAGCCTCCGCCAGTTCATTCATAACACATAGGCTTTATTGAGAAGATTTTGTGTAACTCTGCTCTGTATTTTTTCGCCTGTCTCAGCATCTGCATTGCTGGTCCAGTTTTGAATACTATGCCTTATAACGGAATGAACTGGCCACAACGGACCCCGCAGGCACTACACAGGAGGATCAAAACCCCTTCACCGGTGGCAAAGGCTGGGACCCTCTGGAGGCCTGCGGGAAAGTGAAGGCTGTGTCAATCTGGAGGCTGAACTGCTGGCTGGGAAACACTCCCAGATGTTGGCTCACTGGCAGCTTTCGGCCTGGGAGCTAATGGAGGATCACTGGCGGCTGGTGGCCTGGGAGCCGATGGAGGAACGCCGGCGGCTATCGGCCTGGGAGCTGACGGAGGAACACTGGAAGCTGTTTGCCTGGGAGTCGATGGGGACTCACCAATAAGTCCTGAAAACAGTAAATCATCTCAAGGCTGGTAACTGCTGGGTCCATATTTATGGCTAGACTGTTTTGTTATGGTGCGGATTGTAATTCAAGGTACCAAATGCAGATAATGGAGACAGGAAGTAGTGAAAAGTGATTTATTTAATAAACTGTGCTGGAGGGTAATGTGGATGGGATTACTAGCGCCGAAGTGGTGGAGAGACCAAGCAGATAAAGCCAGTGGGTGATGAGTTGATCCTTCTCAGGTGTGCCACTCTGCTGCTGCTGCCACACCCACAGACACACGCACAGAGAATAGGCAGATAAGGGAGAAAGAACAAAGACAATGCAAACAGGCTGCCACAGCAGCACCATGTCTTTACCCTCAATCAGCTCTGCCTTCGAGCCTTTCCAGGGGGTCACCATCTTTTACCAAGCTCGATTTACGAAATGCCTACCATCTTGTTTGCATCAAGGAAGGGGACGAATGGAAAACAGCCTTCGACACCCCCATTTTGAATACCTGGTGATGCCCTTTGGTCTCACTAGTGCCCCAGCTGTTTTTCAGGCCCTAGTGAATGAAATTCTTAGAGACTGCCTAAACCTCTTCATCTATGTGTACCTGGACGACATTCAGATTTTTTCCAGATCCCTCGAAGACCACATCGCTCATGTCCAGTTGGTGCTCACTCGGCTTCTAGAAAATAGACTCTTTGTGAATGCAGAGAAATGTGATTTTCATATTGATACTATCACACTTCAGGGGGAAATTAGACGAGGACCCAAATGCAGACACACATGGAAGGCAGAATTGGGAGGACAAAATGCAAGCTTTAATAAACACAAAGCTGGAATCCAAAAAAACAGGGAGAACAAGAAAATCAAAACAAATCAGTAGGACAACAAAACAAAGTATCAACTAGAGGCTAAAACAAAGTGCTAACAAAAGCAAAGTACAAATCAAAAGAGAAAACCAGAAACCAAAACTAGAAGCATTCCAACAGGGAGCCACGAGGAGATACTGGAGGAAACACAGGGGTAGAAGCTGGTTGAAAATACAGGGTGAACACGGGGAAACCCGAAACTCAAACTCAAAGGAAGACAGACCAAAACGGACACAAGCTAACAAGGGAGAAAGTTGGACATGGGAACAGGACATCACGTACGGGTAACGAAACAACAAGGAGGAATGACGAAACACAGAGGACATCACAAAACGAACTGACAAAGTCAAGAGGGAGAACAAAGACTATATACAGACACCCTTATTATGGGACGAGGAACAGGTGGACAGAAGAGGGACACAGAACAGGTGAGGAAACAAACAGAAAAACACTGGAAGCCTGAGACCCTCTGGAAGCTGGCAACAAAGATGAAGGCTGCAACCCTCTGGAAGCCGACAGTGAAGAAGAAGGCTGTGACCCTCTGGAGGCTGAACCGCCGACTGGGAAACACTCCTGTCGACCATTGACAGAGGAACACTGGCAGCGGTCGGCCTGGGGGCCAACGGGGAACAATGGCAGCTGTCGGCCTGCAGGCAGATGGGAGACCACTGGCAGCTGTCGTCCTTGAAGCCATCAGGGAACCACTGGCAGGAACTGGACTTGGCCGGGCTTTCAGGCAAGGGACAGGAGATAGTGTCAGTCCGGCTTCTGACTGGGAGCCATCGGCAGGTGTCGGCTGGACCATCTACATGAAGACACTGGGAGGCACGAGCTGGACTGCTGATGTGGAGACACCGGGAGGTGCCGACAGGAACGCTGACTGAGAACCCTTGGCAGTTGTTGGCCTGAGAGCCAACGGAGGGACACTGGCAAGTGTCGGCCTGGGAGCCGATGGAGGGACAGTGGCAGGTGTCGGCCTGTGAGCTGACTGAGAACCACTGGCAGGACAGGAGGCTAACCGTTTGATGGCTAGCTAGCACCGGAGCTGACAAGAAGCTAACGTGCAGATGGCTAGCAGCTACATGGGAAGTATTGCCCTGCAACTCATCTAAAAGCACCTTCAGCCTCTTTGTCTCGGATACCATTCCCACAATACCTCGAACCTCCCTCATTGAGGGCCTATCAATTAGCAGCCATCCATCCATCTTCCTCTGCTTTATCCGGGGCTGGGTCGCTGGGGCAGCTGTCTGAGCAGGGACACCCAGACTTCCCTCTTCCAAGACACTTCCTCCAGCTCTTCCGGGAGGATCCCAAGGCGTTCCGAGGCCAGCCCAGTGACATAGTCATTTCAGCGTGTCCTGGGTTTTCTCGGGGTCTTCTCCCAACGGGACATGCCAGGAACTCCTCCCGAGGTAGGCGTCCCGGGGGCATCCGACACAGATGCCCGAGCCACCTCAGCCGGCTCCTCTCGATGTGGAGGAGCAGCGCCTCTACTTTGAGCTCCTCCCGGGTTACAGAGCTCCTCACCCTATCTCTAAGGGAGCGCCCCGCATCCCTGTGGAGGAAACTCATTTTGGCCGCTTGTATCCAGGATCTTATTCTTTCGGTCATGACCAAAAGTTCATGGCCATAGGTGAGGATAGGAACGTAGATTGACCGTTAAATCGAGAGCTTCGCCTTTCGGCTCAGCTCTCTCTTCACCACAACAGACCTATACAATGACCGCATTACTGTGGCTGCTGCACTGATACACCTGTCAATATCGCGCTCCATCCTTCCCTCACTCGTGAACAACACCCCAAGATACTTAAACTCCTCCACTTGAGGCAGGAGCTCTCCCCCAACCTGGAGGGAGCAGGCCACCTTTTTCCGGTCGAGAACCATGGCCTCGGACTTGGAGGTGCTGATTCTCATCCCAGCCGCTTTACACTCGGCTGCAAACCGCCCTAGGACATGCTGGAGGTCCTAGCTCGAAGGAGCCAACAAGACAACATTATCTGCGAAAAGCAGAGAGGAAATCCAGTGGCTCCCGAACCAGACCTCCTCCGACCCCTGGCTGCGCCTAGAAATTCTGTCCATAAAAATAATGAACAGAACCAGGGACAAAGGGCAGCCCTGCCGGAGTCCAACATTCACTGGGAACAGGTCTGACTTACTGCCTGCAATGCGAACCAAGCCCTTAGCAGAGGGCCTCCGACCCCATACTCCTGGAGCACCTTCCACAGAATGCCACGAGCGACACGGTCGAATGCCTTCTCCAAGTCCACAAAGTACATGTGGACTGGTTGGGCAAACTCCCATGAACCTTTGAGCACCCTGCATAGGGTATAGAGCTGGTCCAGTGTTCTGCGGCCAGGACGAAAACCGCATTGTTCCTCCTGAATCCGAGGTTTGACTATCGGCCGAATTCTCCTCTCCAGTACCCTGGAATAGACTTTCCCAGGGAGGCTGAGGAGTGTGATCCCCGATAGTTGGAACACATCCTCCGGTCCTCCTTTCTGAATAGGGGGACCAACACCCTGGTCTGCCAGTCCAGAGGCACTGTCCCTGACTGCCATCCAATGCTGCAGAGACGTGTCAGCCAAGACAGCCCCACAACATCCAGAAACTTGAGGTACTCTGGGCGGATCTCATCCACCCCCGGTGCCTTAACACTGAGGAGCTTTCCAGACTACCTCAGTGACTTTGGCTTGAGTGATGAATGAGTCAACCTCTGAGTCCCCAGCCTCTGCTTCCTCCATGGAAGGCGTGTCAGTGGGATTGAGCAGATCCCCGAAGTATTCCTTCCACCGCCCGACAGTGTCCCCAGTCGAGGTCAACAGCTCCCAACCTCCACTGTATACAGTGTTGGTGGAGGACTGCTTCCCCCTCCTGAGGCGCCAGACAGTTTGCCAGAATTTCTTCGAGGCCGACCGATAGTCCTCCATGGCCTCCCCGAACTTTTCCTAGATAACCGTCAACTGCCTCAGGAGTCCCCCCGAGCCAACCAGGCTGCTTCTTCAGCTCCACCGGGTTGGGGGATTGCTGCCACGACAGGCATCGGAGACCTTACGGCCACAGCTCCGAACAGCCGCGTCAACAATTGAAATGGAGAACACGGTCCATTCGGACTCAATGTCCCCAGCCTCCCTCTGGATCTGGTCAAAGACCAAGCTGGTGGAAGCGCTTCAAATTCTTCTGGACTTAGAAACTGTACTGGTGGATAGGCCCTCGTTGAGGGAGGATACAGGCACTATGGGACTTATCACTAAGAAAGTGAAGAGGGACACAGAACAGGTAAGGAAACAAACAGGAAAACACTGGAGAGAGGAAAGGAAAAGCTAGACAATACACAAGAAGGCCACATTTTCAAAATAAAACAGGAAACTGGAGAACTTAAACTGGGATCATAACAGATATTGTGAGTTTCCTCTGCTACATCAATCAGAGTGGCCTAGTCAAGGCTGACCCTGAGAAGATCCATGCGGTGGAGGAGTGGCCCAGACCCACCAGTCGGAAGGAACTACAGCGCTTCCTGGGGTTTGACAATTTCTACCGATGCTTCATCCGGGACAACAGTAAGGCTCCTTCACCCCTTGCTAAACGCACCTCTGTCAAAGTTCTATTCTGTTGGTCTTCTGATGCTGAAAGGGCATTTTCAGTACTACAGTCTCTGTTCACTTCTGTTCCTGTCTTGACCCAACCTGATCCCAGCAGGCAGTTTATGGTTGAAGTGGACGCTTCTGATTTTGGGATTGTGGTGGTTCTGTCACAGATTTCTGGTTCAGCAAACAAGCTTCACCCCTGTGTTTAATCTCTGTGCCGTCTCTTGTCCACAGAAAGTAATTATGACTTTAATAACTAACTGCGAATTGTTGGCTGTCAAGCTTGCTCTGGAGGAGTGGAAACATTGGCTCCAGCCTGCCAAAAGACTCAAATCCTTGATAAATAGCAACTACCATGCTCAGCCGAGGGCTTGAAAATTGGGCAAAAGCGGCTGCTAAATGCACTTGTCAATAAAGAGGCGTTTCTGTCTGCACAGTGAAGTAGAGTAATGTAGAGAGGAGGGAGGACAGGAAGTTAGCTAAAACAACAACGCTGGCAGCAGCTTTAACTACAGAATTAGGAACATTTTTACCTCATTGTCTCGTCTGTTAAAGGATCTAATCAGGTATCTGGCAAAAAGCTGCAATGAAACCTTGTGTATTATAGCGTTTATAATCAAGATCTGAGAAAACACATATCACAGTAATAGACAGGCCAAACCAGCAGTAAGTCAACAGGATATATAATACAGAAAATGAGATGAAATGAAATGAGTTTAAAAGACTGTATGAACTAAACTGAAGGAAACCAAAAAGCTTGACTTTATTATTAGCTATTTAGTATTTAGCAAACTGACACATTACACCAAAACAGCCATATTTAAAAGCAGTGTTTGAATATATTATGTTCTCATGCATATATATGTGTTTTGGTGCAGGCAATTACCCGTAATAGCTATCAACAGAGATGTGTACATAGTAAATCTGCTGTGGGTGCTATTTAAATGTCTCCATATAAATAGCACCTATTAACACCTCACATGTGAACTTAAAAAGAGAGTCAATGGGCCTGTGTAATAAAGCCCCCAGAGGCTGTGTGCTGCTGTTAATGGTTACTAAACCTAAATCAAACGCTGATAAAAGCAGCCTATAAATGGACATTAAACACCCTTGTCCCTTTGTGCGTGTTTTATTACCACACCAGAGCATCCAGAAACCTCCAAGGCCCTTTCAAGCCCTTTAAATGTCCAACAATACACAAACACACACAACACACAAAACCGTACACACACTGTTTGGGGTAATACCACATGACACTACACTAAATGCCTCCCAGACAATCCCCCCACTACACCTTTCCAGCATTTTTATTGGTTGTGATGGAGAGAGACCAGGGTCACCGTGGTAACCACATGGTCTGCTGGATACAGGACCTCATCTGGCTGTGTATAGCCGTCTGTGTCAAGCCTGCGAGGAAACTGCCCCAGATCTCGGTTGACATTTGGCAGCCTTTAGTGTCTGTGTGTCTGAGTTAGTGTACAGTACATGTGTTTGTTTTTGGAGGGGCTGGAGACTGTGGTGGTCGATGAATAATATGAATATATTTCTGTTTCATGAGAGCGTTTGGATACATCACAACTGGCCTCTGGGAAACGCCTTTCAAATTCTGTCATTATTTTTGTGTGTCTTTGTTTGTGCATTCCCCAACACATCTAAAGCCATATATGCTGACTTATGCTGGCTGGGATGAAGAGTTGGGTAAAATATTGATTTGCCTCATTCAAACTGGGCCTTTTGACACACATACACTTTCAAGTGTCTCCTTTTCATCAGAATTAAAGATTCTCTTTTCTGTTTCCGTCTTTTCATCTTCACAATTTTTGGGGGGTCTTTGAATTTCTGGTTCAGTCATCTCGCTTAAAAAAGGTTTAGTTTCTCTCCTTCTACGGATATGCTTATGTAAGCCACTGACATTGCATTGTGGCAGAAAAAAAAGAGAGCCAGGGAGAAAGACGTAGTGGAAGAGAGACAAAGCAATGAGATGGACAGACTGAGCGTGATTAACAGGATTATACAGATGCATGACTGTTCCTAAAGCCGTACAAATCACTGTCTTCACTGATACATACGCCAGCCCAATAACTAAATCAATTGATAGCTTAGCAGCAGCAGGACAAACATCTGCAGCAACTATTTATTATTTAGAGTATTTATCATTTTATTTGACAGCTGGTGAATATTTCAGTAAACTCAGCTCATTTAGTCCCATATTGTTATATGTCCATATGTAAACCTGATTTTATACATAAAGAACTGTTTGCTCTTCATTGTACCTATTTTGAAAAAATAGATGTGTAATGTCCTAATTACCCTAATTATGTCACAATGATGTCATCGGGTTTCTCTAAGCTTTGGCTAGGAGACAAAGCATTTTTTTATTTTTTTTTTAAGATTTATTTATTGACAATGCACAAGGTACATTGACCTTTTTTTTGAACAGTGGAAAAAAAAGAAATACAAAATAAATAAATCAAAGAATTCTAAAAAAAGAGAAGAAGAGAAAACACACTGGGAAATGTGTTTGGTTACCTTAAGCATGTTGACATCTCCCAAAAGCCAAATTTTTGGGTCTTTTGGGATTTCAGTCTCAACTTCTGAAACAGTGGCTATAACGAACTTCCAGAAGTCTTCTAGATAGGGACAAGTCCAGAGCATATGGAGTAACTTTCCCTCCTTCACCTTACACCTCTGGCACATGGCAGAGACATTCCTATTGATCTTATGGAGTCTGTGTGGGGTGAGATAGGTTCTATGAAAGATATTAAATTGCATTTCTCTATGTTTAGTGGAAATTAGTACCGTTTGGGATCTTTCCAGTATGTTTTGCCAGTCGACATCTTCATAGTTACAACCTAGGTCTGCCTCCCACTTGTTTTTAATCGATAGTCTATCATAAATTGGTTAGTTTCTGATCAAGATGTTGTATATAGAGGATATCAGTCCTCTTGTGGAGGAGAGTCGTGTATCAAGCAGATGCCTCTCAAAGGGGGATTCCTCTGGCAAGTTTGGAAAGTCAGCAGAGTTATCTTGGAGCCAGTGTATAATTTGAAGGAACTTAAAGTGGTTGTTCTGTGTTAGCCTGAATTTAGAGGATAGCTGCTGGAAGCTTGATAGTGTGTTGTTACTATATAAGTCACTAACTGTTTCGATCCCTTTCCTGGCCCATTTCTGTAGAGTTCCATCTGCAATATGGTAAGGAATCTTGGGATTATTCCACAAGGGGGTCTTTCTCAATAAAGAGATATCTAGTCCCAACAATGCATGAGTTTCCTGCCAAGCCCGAAAAGTGCTCAAGATTATGGGGTTTTTTGTTATTAAAAAAAGGGTTTTCTTTGATCCCAAGAAGGGATATTTTTTAATGGAGTAGCTTTCAATATATGTTGCTCTATAGAGAGCCATCTGATGTCACTACTCTCAAAGTGTAACCAAGTCCATATTGGACGAAACTGAGATGCCAGATAGTAGCATTTAAAATTAGTAAGGTTTAAGCCTCCTTTAATATATGGTGCTTGGAGGGTAGTAAGTTTTACTCTGGGGATTTTGTTTCGCCATAAAAAGGAGGAGATAACTTTTTCGGTCTTATTGAAAAAGCTCTTAGGGACATGAAGAGGGATACTTTGAAATAAATAAATAAGTCTTGGCAGCACATTCATTTTGAATATATTTACTCTACCAATTAATGATAGGGGTAGATCGATCCATCTTTGTGTGTCTGCCTTTATTTTCTCTAAAAGGTTCAGGTAGTTGTCTTTAAATACTTTGTCTCCTTGTTTACGAATATTCATGACCAGGTATTTAAAGCCACGAGGACAAACCTTCAGAGGTTCAACAAGAGTTCGAATATCCAAATCCTGTGTGTTTAAGGGCAGGACTTCGCTTTTTATTACATTTATTTTGTATCCTGAAGCTGAACTATACTCTTGAAGACATTGGAAGAGTGGAGGGACAGAGTCAGCTGGGTCCGTTAAGTGGATCAAGATGTCGTCTGCGTATAGAGAGATTTTATGCTCAGAGGTACCAAATTTGACGCCGGAGATGGCAGCATTAACTCGGATGGCATAAGCAAATGGCTCGATGGCAAGGGAGAATAATAATGGAGGGACACAACAGCCCTGCCAGACCCCTCTAGAAAGTGAGAAGGCGCTCGACAGGACCCCGTTAATTAATATTTGTGATTTAGGTGCCTTGAAAAGTGTTTTGACATAGTGAATACATTTTACACTAAAATTCATAGCTGCAAGTGTTAGATAGATAGAAAGGTAGGTTCGATCCTGTGAAACGCCTTCTCAGCATCCAATGATATTATCAGCGTAGGCTCCTTTGTCATCTGTGCAGAATCAATTATATGAAATAAACGGCGGACATTGTCTGACCCTTGCCTATTCCTGATGAACCCAGTTTGATCTGGGTGTATTATTTTTGGGATAATGTCCTCTAATCTAATAGCAAGCAATTTAGAGATAACCTTGTAATCAGCGTTTCGAAGACTTGAGGGCGTGTAGGAGCTACATTTTCGTCTGTCCTTGTCAGGTTTCGGTAATAGTGTGATGGTAGCTAATTCGAGAGAGCCAGGCAGAGTCTGATTATTCAAAGCTTCCTTGATCATGTTTGTGAGCGGTGACAGCAGCCTATCTGAAAACATCTTAAAATATTCTATGGAAAAGCCATCTGGCCCTGGGGCCTTGTTGTTTTGCAGAGATTTCATGGCCAGGAGAACCTCTTTCTCAGTTATATCAGCATCTAACCAGCTTTTATCTGCTGTATTTATCTGTGGGAGATCAAGACTATCCAGAAATCGCTCTGCTGCGATGTTATTGGTGTTACATTCTGATTTGTACAGTGTTTCATAAACATTTTGAAATTCTGCATTGATCTTCAATGGGTCAGTCAGAGGCCTGCCTTCATCAGTAATTATTGAATGAATTATTTTATCTGATTCTTCCTTCTTGATTTGCCATGCTAGTAATTTGCCAGTTTTATTGCCGTACTCATAATAGTGGTAGTTGGTCCTAGCTAAAGCTGCTTCGGCCTTGGTAGTGCATAAGTTATTATACTGAATTCGTTTCACAGTCAAAGAATTTAAAATATTCAATCTTTTGGTTTCAGAGTGTTTTTGTTCAAGAATTCTAATTTCTTCGTCTAATTTTGTCAATTCTTTTCTCCTTTCTCTTGATTTATATGTACTGTAGGACAAAATACAACCCCTCATGAATGCCTTAAGGGCATCCAACATAATTGAATTGGAGGCAGAATTCACGTTGGTTTTGAGGAACAGATCAATTTGAGTATTCATATATGTTATGAATTCTGGGTCTTTCAGCATACATGTTTTAAATCTCCATCTTTGCGGGGATGGCTGTACTGGATCGATTAACAAGGTCATCTTGATGGGATTATGAACTGAAAGTGCAGCAGCCAAGTATGTACAATCCTTTATCCTGCTAATTATCTGTTGAGGGGCTAAAAACATATCTATTCTGGAATAGAATTTATGAACGTTAGAGTAAAAGGAGAAATCTATCTTATTAGGATTGAGAGTGCGCCAGACATCGCATAGCCCCAGCTCCTTAATGCCATGGTTCAAAATCACGGCTGCCTTTGTTGGCGTGGGTGATTTAGGCAAGGAACGGTCCATAGTTGGATTAAATACCAAGTTAAAATCGCCACCAATAAGGCAGTGACCCTGACCTGCAGCAATCTTTAGGAGTAGTTCATTAAAAAAAGAGGATCGTCATGATTGGGGCCGTAAACATTTACTAATGTCACCCTATTTGTATTCAAAACACAGTCAATGAGCAAGAATCTGCAGGACTTGTCTTTTTCAACTGAGTTCAATTTCAGCCTTATGTTCTTGTTTATAAGCACAGCGACTCCTCTAGCATTAGATGTGAATGAAGAAAAAAAGACATGACCGACCCAGTCAAGTTTCAAGTGTTCTACATCGGTGAGATGTGTCTCCTGAATGAATGCGATACTAGTGGATAGTTTCTTTAAATAAGTAAGAATTTTTTTCCTCTTTATGGGAGTGTTAATTCCCTTCACATTCCATGATACACAGTTTAGATGGTTATCCATGTTTGTGTGCAATTACTTATTAAATGCTGATCATATAGTACAGGCCTAAGTGTTACATAATCTGGATATATTGGAGTACAAATGCGTTCAGTGTACCAATCCATCCCCCCCTAAAAACCCAGCCTAACAACTAACCAAAACAAGAACATGAACCTTAGGTGGGTTACCCTTCTTACCTATTTGGTAGCCTCAACAGTTACTGTAGATCTTAAACTAAACAACCTCTATCCATTATGTTAGAATTACAAGGCCAGGGAGTTGAAAAACACGTATAGCTCCTTATCATGAGCGAGAAAGGACATAAAAAATAATAAGAAAGAAAGACGTGACAGATAGTCAGTCAACAAAGCAGTCCCATAACTTATCAGATGTGGCAGAGCTACAAGTCATTGTTTCACATCAGAAGTAAATAGTCCAAATAAAATAAAATACGCCATCCTTAAATATTGAAAGTTATTATTTGGAGCATTAAATGAGCCGCGACCTGTCCTTCCATCTCCTCAACTTGCTCTGACAAAGTTGAAAGTGATGTTTCAATCTTCATGAGTGTATTTTGGATATTAGTGGTCTTGGCTTCAATCTGCTTGGACAAGTCCTCTTTGCTTTCTCTTATTGCCGTCATCACGGTTTCGAGCGAGAGGCTTTTTTCTTTTCCGGCCGCCATTATCGAAAGAGATTGTTTGGTCCCGTCGAGATTTTCCAGTGAAAGTACCTTTCTGCCGCGAAGTTTGTACTGTGCCATGCAGGTACTTGATCTGTTTGATCTTACTTAGCTTGGGTGGACGAGGTATCAGGTGAAAAATGTCCAATATTAAAGTAACTGAGAGGCTAGCTAGCCGAGCTCACGGCTGCATGACCATCCTCGGCGCTTGCTAACCGGAAGTCCGAGACAGAGCATTTTTGAATGGGAAGCCAGGGGCTGTGGAATTTCTAATCTATTTTGTACGATGCCCCCAGCATATGCATGCACTTCTAAAGATCCTACAGTTGGGGTGTATGTATGCAGACTCTTTCGCCCATGTAACTACACCCAACAGTGATGTCAAAGAGTCTTGGAGTACACTTGCACATCAGTGCAGCAATTTGGGAAGTTAAACCCCTGAAACAGCAGCAGAAATAGAATTCTCAGTGAGTGTTAAGTTACTCTTAAAGCTTAACAGCAGAGAGAGAAAAGTAAACATGAAGTTGTCTAGAGAATTCCTGGAGCTCCTCATACAATGTGAAAGTATTAGTGGGACTTTTCCATGAAATGTGCACATTATTTGGTTCACAGCTGTAAACCTCAAACACTCAAATGATGACAGTGATTTTGATATATTCATTACAACATGACATTCCAGCCTGAGGCTTCATCTGCTGATCATGGGCTATCTGAAAGAAACTGTACTGTTTCACACGGACGTCATTGGTTAAGTCAGAGGACCAACCTCTGTCACCTCTGATGACATCGTCAATTTTTTTTTTTTTGATTTCAAGCTTTAACAGTCAGAGCTTCATGCTTTTAGACACTGACATCTGCATCCTCAGTCATCAACATGTAAATTAAATTTCAGGGTAGATGTTCCTTCTAATGAACTAGAAAATCTGTCCCTGCAGTAGATAATGTCACTGCTCCATTTAATGAAAACATCCATGTGAAAACATTTTGAATCATCAACATAGATCACTCCTCATCGCCAGTTTGGTTACTTGATTTTATCTTAACACTGACATAACACTGCTTTTAAACACTATTTTCTACTAAGTCACCCTTTAAGCTGTGCTGCAGTCTGTCGGACGTGGTTCTGTTTTTACAATGCCTAAGAAAGACGAAAGTCAGAGGGCTACATCCCAGCTGAGTCCGTCTGCTGCTAGCAACGAGGATTTATTAGCCACCTTTGCTAATCGCAGAGTTGAACTTGCAGTTGTGTACTGGTTTGAAGAAGTCTGTGAAGTGCTGCCTCAACTCAATGGAAGCCCATCTGTCTTCACTCTAGAGGAAACACTGCAAAACTAAGAGTCGCATTGACAATGTTGATGAGATACAGATAACTGCATCACAACACTGGAAGCTACATGCTTCAAAACCTCAAAGCCAAAGTGAGCAAGTAGAGGTCTGTTCTCATAGACCCAATGTCAGAACTGTGGGCACTAAAGAGGCAGAAGAAAAAGGTAACCCTTGGTTTTACAGTTAATCCCAGATAAACTCGGCCAAGAGCACTTCAGCAGGCTAGTAAAATAGACCTGAGGCCCAAGATGCAGCCTAATGAGCGGCAACATCACCAGAGTCCACAACAACTGAATTGGGCTCAATCATCAACATGCACTGCTGCTTTGCCATGGCAAGAGTTTCGATATTCCCTGACTACACCACAGAGAGATCATCCGAACCTTCAGCAACGTGAGAAAGCGGCTAACTAAAGCGGTGCTATGGGCTCTTTGCGTTTTCCAGCCAAGCTCCATGTCGACTTCAACAACTCAGCGAAGCCATTTGATTCACCAGCGGATACTGAACAGTTTTCTTTAGTCTTACTAGATAAACCCTAACTTGTGATACATCTCTCTATGCAACTACAGGATACATTCAGATCTACCTTTTTTTTTTTAATGTACACTGGTTGTACATTAAGGATTTAAAAAAATGGTTTTGCTTTGGGAATTGGGCCTTTAACAATTTGCATTTATTAGGTGCACTTTATATCCACCGGGTCACTTGCTATGCTTCTCAGACAGGAAATATTTGATCGGCACCTTCATGGGCTCTGCCATCACTTTATGTTGATATGACCTGTGTTGAGACAAAGTGTTCTTTCATTTTGATTATTTCTAAATTGAATACCGAACTGTATGATGTTTATGTTTATGGAATGAAGCATTGTGACCTGCTGCATTTACCCCATTTTACGCGCTGGGACACTCTGGCTCTGTTTCCCAACAGCCTCCCTGTTAAACAGTTGTTGTTGTTGTTGTTGTTGTTGTTTCTCAGTGTACTGCCAGCTCTCTGTATATCACACATCAATTTCCACTTTTCATCCTTCACCTTAAATCCATGACAGCTGTTCACTTGAGGATGGAATGAGTCACATCACATCTCTTCCTGGAAATTGAAGGAGTATAATCTACATGCTCAAGATTCAAGATTCAAAGTGTTTAATATCATATCACTGTAAGGAAACAGGTTTCTCTGTACAATGAAATTCTTTCTTTACTGTCCACAGAATGCCAACCAATGTAAAAAAAAACAATGCATGGGAAAAATACATTAAAAAGCAAAATACTCCTACTACTACTACTACTACTACTACTGATAATAATAATAATAATAATAATAATAATAATAATAATAATAATAAAACAGTGCAAATGTGAGCCGTGCAATTATGCATGTGCAACATGAAAATGTGAACAGTCGGATTGTGCATGTGCCATTTGAAAATGGAATGTAAACAGTCCAGACAGTTAAAGGAAGTAGACATGATTGTGAAATCCTATCTGCTGTTTAGGAGTCTGATGGCAGTGGGAAAGGAAGAGTTCACAACTTGTCAAGATGCTCTCAACAATGCAGCTGTAGAAGTTGTTGAGGATCTCAGTTGACATGCCAAACTTCCTCAGCCGCTGTTGGGCCCTTTAACCATCTGTGATGTGTTGAGTGACCGAGTGAGGTCATCACTGTTGTGGATGCGGAGGTATTTAAAGCAGCTCACCCTCTCATGGTCTCATACATGCTCCTCATTATAATTGGAAATTCAACCCTTCTCTTCATTCAGATGATTCTTTCAGTGGCTACATTTCAACCAAGATTGCAGATTTCCTGCTCATAAATGACATGGTGCCATTTCTGATTCAACTCTGTGGGAGTCCTTTAAAGTGGTTATGAGAGGTCATGTCATCTCATACATGTTGTCTCTCAAATGGGCCAGGCTTAGGCATTCAGCAGACATTGAATTATATATTGGAGGACTCTTCCCAACACACAATTTCAGATGACACCCTTAATTCTATTTATAAAGTAAAATATGAGTACAACCATATTCTTGGTGAACAGGTTGGGAACTATACTAGTAAACTAAAGCAGAAGCATTTTGAGTTAAATGAAAAGGCCAATAAATTGCTTGCCAGGCAGCTGTCCTTGCTCACTCGACAGCTATTAAATGACCACAAGCAGATTAATGACAGATTCTTTTAGTTTTTACACTCACCTATATACATCTATATCTACAGCCACTGATTCAGATATTTTTTCAGTGCATTAGATATTCCTGCCCTTAAAAAGGCAGCAAGACCGGAACTGGACTCTGACTTTACGCTGGAGGTGATCAAAAATGCCATCCTTCCATCTCCTCTTGAAAAAAGACAGGGATGATACAAATGTTACATATCAGCCCTTAAGTCTGCTTAAAGACCAAGAAAATTTCAAATCGGTTGAACAAATGTATTGGCACATTAATGAATCCTGATCAAACAGGTTTCATCCATGATGGATAGTCATCCTCCAACACCAGCTGTCTATTAAATTTAGTGTATTCATCTAAGTGGCCCCACTCTGCTGTCATCTATCTAGATGCCCAGCAGGCTTTTGATCAAGTAGAGAGGAGATACATGTTTGCTGCTCTCAAAAAAATCGGTTTTGGTGTGAAATGTATAACCCTATCAAGTATGCTTCATGTTTGTCCCCAATCTTCTGTTCTGACTAATTATTATCAGTCTCCTCTGTTCCTGTTGCGCTGTGGTACCAGGCAAGGCTTTTGCATCTCTCCAATACTCTTTGCTCTAGCTCCAAACTGTTGGCTGTAGCCATCAGAGCTTGTCCCCAAATTTCCAGAATAAGATCTGGTGCATCAGACTGTATGTGGATGACGTGATTCTGACCCTTTCAGACATGAGGATGTCTCTCACCCCCATCTTGATCTGATAAATGGTTTTGGGCAAAAAAAAATCTTCATTCCTTTGTCTAATGGTCTCGATTACAGTTTCCTTCCAAATGTACCCATTAGAATTTCCTTTTTGGATTTCTTTGGCAGGCTTAAGAACATGATAGACAAATGGAAACTTCTTCCCCTTTCATAAATAGGTCAGGTGAACATTAATGAAATGGTAGTGCTCCCTAAAATTACTTTTTCAGAATGTGCCCATCTTTCACACGTCCTCCTTCTTTAAAATGCTAGACTCATTTATCAGGCCCTTCATTTGGGTTTACGAGCCTCCCTGGATCCTTGAGACTGTCATGACTCTGGTTTTATGTCTTTGTATCTTGTCTTGTGTCTTGTTTTTCCATGCCCTCATGTGTCCTTTAAGTTCTCCTGTGTATTTTCCTATGTTCCCTCTGGCTCCCTCTGTCTATTGCTTTGTTCCCTTCATGTTCTCGTGTGCTCCTCCCCTTCGTTACCTCACCTGTTGGTCCACCTCACCTGTTCCTCGTCTTGTCATCAGTGTCTGTGTTCTTAGTCTGTGTGTTTCCCTTCACTCCCTGTCTGGTCATTGTTCTTGTCAGCGTCCGTCTTTGTCCATGCTCCAGTCTGTTCCTTGTTCCCCCACGGTATGTGTTTTTGGATTTGAGTTTTGTATTGTTCCATGTTTGATTTGAACTTTGCCTTTTTCTTTGTACTTTGTCTTGCCTTTTAGTTGCTACTTGCCTTACAGTTTTGCTACTTTGCCTCTTGCCCCTGTTTTGTCTGCAGCTATTTTTGTGTTCAGCTTTGAAATAAAGCTCGCCTTTTGTTTCCCCGTATCCTTGCCTCCCGTGCTTAACTGCATTTGGGTCCACCTTCCCTTATCCATAGTCTTTCCTTAAAACCCCGACCTGACAGAATGACCAGACCTAAAATGGACCCAGCAGTAAATGGCCTGGAGATAATCCGCTGGTACCAGGACTTTGTCACCAACCCCACCAGCAGGGCTCGGCAGATTGCTGCAAGCAACCTTTTATTTCAGGCCACAGCCCAAACCCATGCCTCAGCTCCAGCCCCAGCCAATGCCGTAGCCACAGCTAGGCTACCAGCCCAGGCCTCAGTCTCGACCCCAGGGCCTGCAAGTCCTGAGGCGTCTCCTTTCTGGGGAACCCGCCTGGCCTTCAAGGTTTCCCCGCCTAGGAAGCGCCGCTCTCTGTGGCGTCCGGGCTCCTTGAGGTCTGGCGCCCTCCTTTGCTGACCTTCGCCGACACCTGCCAGTGGCCCTCAGTCGGCGGCCCGGTCGACACCTGCCAGTGGCCCTCAGTCGGCGGCCCGGTCGACACCTGCCAGTGGCCCTCAGTCGGCGGCCCGGTCGACACCTGCCAGTGGCCCTCAGTCGGCGGCCCGGTCGACACCTGCCAGTGGCCCTCAGTCGGCGGCCCGGTCGACACCTGCCAGTGGCCTTCAGTCGGCGGCCCTGATGGCGCCTGTTCCTGCCAGTGGCCTTCAGTCGGCGGCCCGGTCGACACCAGCCAGTGGCCTTCAGTCGGCGGCCCGGTCGACACCAGCCAGTGGCCTTCAGTCGGCGGCCCGGTCGACACCTGCCAGTGGCCTTCAGTCGGCGGCCCGGTCGACACCTGCCAGTGGCCTTCAGTCGGCGCCTGTTCCTGCCTGTGGCGCCTGTTCCTGCCAGTGGCCTTCAGTCGGCGCCCCTGATGGCGCCTGTTCCTGCCAGTGGCCTTCAGTCGGCGGCCCTGATGGCGCCTGTTCCTGCCTGTGGAGGACCGGTCGAGGCCCATGCCAAGTCCCGTCCCAGCACCTCGGTCGGAGGACCGGCCGAGGCCCGTCCCAGCACTTCGGTCGGAGGACCGGCCGAGGCCTGCTCCTGCTCCGAGTCCAGTGCCAAGTCCTCGGTCGGAGGTCCGGCCAAGTCCAGCGCCTGCTCCTCGGTCGGAGGCTCGGCCGAGTCCCACGCCAAGTCCAGCGCCTGCTCCTCGGTCGGAGGCTCGGCCGAGTCCCACGCCAAGTCCAGTGCCTGCTCCTCGGTCGGAGGCTCGGCCGAGTCCCACGCCAAGTCCAGCGCCTGCTCCTCGGTCGGAGGACCGGCCGAGGCCAGTACCAAGTCCCGTGCCAAGTCCAGTGCCAGCTCCTTGGTCGGAGGCCAGGCCGAGGTCATCTGCCGCCAGCGACCCTTCATTGGCTCACAGGCCACCAGCTCCCTGCGAACCTACGCCTTCGTGTTAGTCGCCGGCCTCCAGAGCGCCTTCGTCTTAGTCGCCGGCCTCCAGAGCGCCTTCGTCTTAGTCGCCGGCCTCCAGAGCGCCTTCGTCGCCGGCCTCCAGAACGCCTACGTCTTCGTCCCCGGCCTCTAGGGGGCCCCAGTCTACGTCCCCGGCCTCTAGGGGGCCCCAGTCCACGTCCCCGGCCTCCAGTGGGTTCCAGTCCTCGCCTCCACCCTCCTGTTTGTTTGGACCTTGGCCCTCCTCCTGAACCCCCTCCACCCTCCCAACTTCACTTTGACTCTGGCCCTCCTCCAGACCCCCTCCACCCTCCCAGCCTCACTTGGACTTATGTTTTGGGGCATCTGGAAGCTGCCCCTTGAGGGGGGGGTACTGTCATGACTCTGGTTTTATGTCTTTGTATCTTGTCTTGTGTCTTGTTTTTCCATGCCCTCATGTGTCCTTTAAGTTCTCCTGTGTATTTTCCTATGTTCCCTCTGGCTCCCTCTGTCTATTGCTTTGTTCCCTTCATGTTCTCGTGTGCTCCTCCCCTTCGTTACCTCACCTGTTGGTCCACCTCACCTGTTCCTCGTCTTGTCATCAGTGTCTGTGTTCTTAGTCTGTGTGTTTCCCTTCACTCCCTGTCTGGTCATTGTTCTTGTCAGCGTCCGTCTTTGTCCATGCTCCAGTCTGTTCCTTGTTCCCCCACGGTATGTGTTTTTGGATTTGAGTTTTGTATTGTTCCATGTTTGATTTGAACTTTGCCTTTTTCTTTGTACTTTGTCTTGCCTTTTAGTTGCTACTTTGCCTTACAGTTTTTGTTGCTACTTTGCCTCTTGCCCCTCTTTTGTCTGCAGCTATTTTTGTGTTCAGCTTTGAAATAAAGCTCGCCTTTTGTTTCCCCGTATCCTTGCCTCCCGTGCTTAACTGCATTTGGGTCCACCTTCCCTTATCCATAGTCTTTCCTTAAAACCCCGACCTGACAGAGGCTCACGTACAGAAGCACATGGAAGAGACTGGCTTAGGTCTCCCTGTCTTTCAACATATTATTAGACCTGTAATGCTAGAGCGTGGGTATTCTGGAATCATACTTTGGCTAGGGACGGGGCCTGCCCGGGATGGCCTGATATTAAATCTTGTAATGCTGTATCACTTACTGGTGCGCCCTTGTCAGCCATTTTATTTTCCAATCCTGATAAACACTTCAAATCACAGAGCAACAACTTCTTTTTTAAAGGAGTCATCACCTAGTTTTTTACATATCCAGTCCCTCTTGGATCGCTTTGGATCAATTCTTAAAACTTATTAGAAAAAAAAAAAAAAAAATCAAACGTAGAGCTTGTTCTGACACTTTTTCATACCGCTTTCTCACGCGAGATTATACGCAAGGTTTTGACCGGTCTGGATGTGCATTGTATTAATATAAATGTATATGGTAAATTTTTTTTTTCCTTACTTTTCACACTCGTGTTTTACATGCAAGACCTGAGTTTTAATGCTGGCGGTCACGATGTATGGCATGAAAATGACAGAGAAATAAGCAGATTCGGCGTGCTCACTCAAAGTCTGGCTGAGGACGGCTGTGAGCCGATGCTTATGCGAGCTTATGCAAGTAGCCTCCTGTGGTAACGTCACCACAGGAGCAGAGTCAAAATCTCGTGCTTTAGGAATGCGCACTATTGTGCGCTAATCCTGTTCGGAAAAAGATCCAAAGCGGAAAAAATAAGCCACTTTCAAACTCCAGCTTTTCAGGCAAGTTTCAACAGAGGTCCAACACCTATATGCATGATTTAACAAGAGAAATTGCGATTTCCGGGTGATGACTCCTTTAAGTAACTCGCTTTAACTCTTAAGGCAAAAAAAAGGATGTGCTCCTGTATGTCAGAACCCTTGCTTTAAGCCAGGCCTAATTGTATGCCATTTTTAAGCATTGGTCGGATAGGGGTTAATCTATTATCAAGCATCTTTACATTGATCGTTGTTTTGCATCTTTTGCCTAAATTTGATCTTCCTTAAGGTCAATTTTGTAATCTGCAAATTATGAACTCTGTTAGGCCATTTTTTCCTCACGTTGATACAATGCCAGAACAACATGTTTTCTATAAAATTATGACCAAAGCCCCATCTCCAAACATTTGATCCCTCAGTTTGTTGACCTCTTTTATCAGGCTGCCCCTTCTCTCCATATTAAAGAGGCATGGATCAAGAACACTGGTTAGGTGATCTCAGATGAGCTGTGGGTGAATGGGCTAGATAGGATAAAAGCAGCCTCTTTTAACACGAGGCTTCAGCTCAGTCAGTTTTAAGTCATTCACCGGTTGCACTTTTCTAAACTGAATAAAATGTTTCCTTCTGTCTCTGCTACCTATGTTAGATGTAAGTCAGCTGATGGGACTCCTCTGCCAACCTTTTTGACTGACATCTTTTATTTGTAGTGTCATATATGATAGACAATTGGTTCCTGACTGTCTTTCTTTGTTTGTTGTATTCTGTCCATTGTATGTATTTGTGTTTATATTGCCAACTCATTTTCTAGCCTGTACTGTGTTGTGTTTGCCAAACTGGAAGGACACCTGTAGAGGGTTTTCTTGCAAACACACCCCTTAGCAAAAAGGAGTTTATTCAAGTGTACAACAAGTATACTTATTTTATGCTAAAACTGAGGCAGTATACTTGAAGTGTACTTTTTATATACTACATTTTATATACTTAAGAAAAGTATAGTGAAGTGTACTTGGCTTATACTGAAAAGTATAAAGAATAGCCTAAGACTAAGTACATTAATACTTAGACTTATACTTTAATACTAAAGCTTATACTTGTACTTTAGTATACTGTGGACTGTGGCGCAAAGACTCTTGGGTATTCTGTTGTTGTTGGTGTAATTATGGTTTGTGAATGTGTTTGTGAATAAGATGATGTGTAAGATGGTTGCGGGTTAATTCACATCCTTGTTCTGTGGTTAAATTGTGTCGAATTAACAAAGATGATAAAAATGTTGGCACCGTGAGTGAAGGGGTGTTTTCCGGGATAGACTTCCCGTCTGTTAAACTGTAGGCATGTATGGAAATAAACGGTGGATCTCTTGCTAGAGCTTGTCACATTGCAAGTGGGAATACTTACAATATCTTGATGTAAATACAGGGAAAGTTTGAGTCATTGAGTTGTGCTTACATTTAATTTAGCAGAATAAAAATGTTTTTCACTACACACATTTGCCTTGAGGTACTACCCATGTTATAAACTTAGATGTTAATAAACTAAAATGTGGACTAGAAGTATATACTTAGTAGTAGTATATAGATGAGTATACTTGGTGTATACTTGAAAGTGTACTTCTGTAAACTTAAAATGACCTTATAAAGTATACTTAAAGTATACTTTTATAAACTTAAAATGTTCCAATTTAGTCCGAAGAAGTATTAAATTAGTATACTTTCTAGTATGCTACAAGTACACGGTCCATAGTATACTTGCTATACTTGTACTTATACTCAAGCATACTTAATAAAATGAACTTCAAGTATACTACTTTTTGCTAAGGGACACCCCCCCCCCGATTCCATCAGTGCTTTTGTCCCCTATTCAAATCAGTTTAGAAGTAGGAAGCGGGATGAGGAAAGCAGGCCAAAGTTGTGTTGCAGACACTCGGTGTCGTTTACAGAGTCAGCCAGCGCAGAGAAAGCGATACCCGGCCTGTGAGTGGAGATAACGAGGAGACAGAGGCACAGCCCCAATCACACATGAAAGGGATTTTTGGCGGCCGAGTCGAGGTTCCTTTCCCCTGGAGTCCCTCCACCCTCTGTCACAAACACACACACACACACAAACACAACAGACATCATACACAGCAACACACACTTCTTCCCTGTCTTTCACTCTATTTCACACACATGCACATGGAGCTCCTGGCTCCCTTCCTCCTCCTCCTGTCTCTGATTCTCACAAAGACAAAACAAGTCCTTGGATCTTGTGACACTGTTGCTGCCACACTATCTTTGTGTGTTTTTCTTGCAGTCTGGCTCTTTCTACTGCAGCTCTCTCAAACTGTCTATCATCCCTAACCGCCCCCTCTCCTGTTATCCTCGCTTGCATGCACACACACTCTTTCTCAGCCTTTTATCTCTTTTGATTTGATTAGACAATTGCATGTCAGATCCCATTTTGTCTTTGCATTATCAAGAATAACTGAACAATGAGAGTAAATATATTATTTTCGAAAAGCAACCATGTAACAGCTTCTTCTCCGGTTCTCTCAAACACTCGATGCTCCACCTTCTCTTTTCCTCAGCCCTGTTTCTTCTGGTGCATTTTCCTCCGGTCTTCCAGAGATTGGCGTATCAGACAGGAAGTAGTGGATAGTGGCATCCTGTCCCATATACTCAAGGCAGCATAATGGTGCCAGTGTAAAAAGAAAAGTCAGACTGTGTATCAAATATTCAGCAGCCACAGCTCACTAGGTCATAACATGAATTTTTAATTGAGGCCCTCAAGAAGCATCCTTTACCATTTTATTGTATCTTATTTGTGTGTGTGGCTTTTCATGTGCATGTATTAATAGTTCTATTACATCATGTATTTCAGCTGCAGTGAGCATGTTTTTCTCAATACAAAATTGAATATGTCTGGAATAGTTAATAATAATTAACTCCATAGTAGCCTTATCAACACTACTTTTATGATAGTTAATAATATTATTATCGTAAGTTAGCCACACTTAGCTTAGCTGTAATGCATGTGTGGAGACTACATTAAAATGGGTTACATCACTTAAGATAGTTCTTGTATGGAGAACATCCATCCATTGTCTGTAACTGTTTATCCTTTACAGGGTCACGCCAGGGTTGCAGCTGATCCCAGCTTACATTGGGTGAGCAGCGGGGTACACCCTGCACAAGTCGGTAGGTCATCGCAGGGCTGACATGTGAGGACAAACATTAACCTCACTTGCACGCTTTGGACTGTGGGGGGAGTACTCAAACAAGCGGCGGGGGGGGGGGGGGGGGGGGGGGGGGGGGCATGTGCAAACTTCACACAGAGATCCAGAGAGTAGCTGACAGTGAATCTCTACATCCACTTACTGCTGGGTGTAACTGTACTATAGGACCTGTGTGACAACTTTGATCGAGAAGGGGGAACAGTCTTGATGTGGCTCTGATACGCCACCGGAGGTAGTATCAGAGGCGCAGCAGAGGCGAAATGGCGTCTGTAAAAGTGTCTGTCATCCTGCTACACTGCTATAATTGGTCAAACTTGTGGGAAACTACAATGATGCAGAATTAAATGGGATTGACTGAATTAATGTTAATTGAAAGGAGCTGTTTATCATTCATGAAAAAACAAATTTAGACCTGCTGTCCATTGTCAGTACTCACGAAGAGCCATCTGTCAGAGACTGAAACATGGCTAAAAAACATTACGACAATGTGAGCTATGCAGCACACAGGTCACACTTATTGTGTCACAGACTTTAATGCACCTATTTAGCATAACCACAAAGATGAAGAGGAAGAGAGAACAGCCATTAGTCAGGCAGAATGACGTATGTGGAGGTTATTTAGACTTAATCACATCTGAAAATTAGAAGTCAAAGAGCAAACTCAGGGAAAAGAACAGGGAGGAACTGAACATTTGGGAAGTTAACTGCCTTTTTAGAAGTTTTCGCAAGTGTTGCATCTGTTGTGTGTTTTCTGTTCCATAGAGATATTTATGGCTGATAAGACACCCTAAGATATGCTGATTACCTGGGGGCATGTTTGTGTGTTGCTGCATGCACACTGTCACACTTGTGTTACTGTTGAGCGCATGTAAAAGCATGTTTGTATTTGTGTGTGTGCGTGTGTGTAGTTCAGAGTTGACTCCCCTCTGCTGAACTTGCGTCACAGTGACGGCCACAGGTGATTCAGCGTGTAAGTCATGTGTGGGAGTGTGTGTGTGTGTGTGTGTGTGTGTGTGTGTGTGTGTGTGTGTGTGTGTGTGTGTCTGTGTGTGTTATAGTGTGAGTGTCAGATTTTGATGTAACATTTTAGAGGGAGAAAGGTGGAAGTAGAGATCTACATCCCACTCGAGAAGCCATTTAGACTCACATCTGTGTTTGTTTGTGCCATTTGACTTATTAAACTTAAGTACAGCAAAAATTATGTCTAACCACAGAAACCTTAAAGGAACAGTTGATCCAAGAATTTGAATTTTGTCATTATCCCCTATGAAAGTTGGGTGAAATTTTGTATTCTACCAGACATTTCTGGAGTTTCACAGCAAAACAGTGTTGCAAAATTCTCTTAAACAAAAAATAGATAAAAACAACAGAAATAAGAGCCCCCAAATTGATTTCAAAAGACATTATTCACACTTAGCAGCTACAGTGAAGATTTTGGCTTGAATTGTTCCTTTAAGCTTTATTAGACAAAGAAATTTGGCAGACAAACTTTTTCTTTTCAGGCAGTTTGATTTGTCTCAGGAATTATCTTCAAACATCTAACAGTGCCTTGAAAACAGACAAAATAAGACATCCCACTGGTGTCACAAAAATGAGAGGCACATTCTTGAAATAAGTATATTTCAGCTGTGGAAAAAAACAATTACAGATTAAATGAGTAATTAAAAATATATATATTTTCAGCTTGAGAGGAAATAGCTGAAAATATAAAGGAAAGGAAGACAGAGAAATGTAATTTCTCTTAATTGGTTGGTCTGGCAGCCGATCGCCAGCCAAAGGATCAGAGTTTGACTCCCGCTGTTGGCAAGCGTCCTTCCTGGTGATGTGTCGGCAAGTAAGAGTCCCTTCCAACACCAGGGCTGCTACCCTAAGGCTAATCTTGACCTCTGAACTCCCTGTGGAGGAGGGATATCATAAAACACTTTTCCTATGAGAGAATTATGTAGTCTTTGGCTTGTTGCAGAAGCAAGATGTAACAGGATGCATTTGTGACGTTCAGCTCTGACACAAAGCAACTGGATCAGACCTCTTACCTGGCTTTAGTGATGTGGGAATACAATAGAGTGCAGACTCCAGTGTTGAGGGGATAAAAACATGACAGGCTATAATAACATGCATTAAGTCCTGAGCGGCAACAGAAACCAATACATGGTGATATTAGCTCCCCTTTGCCTGGTGGTGACCATCAGAAGGGTACAACCGTGTCTCCAATACAGATACACAGATAGGAAGATATAGTGCACACACAGACACACACACACACACACAGTCTAGCAGTCAGTCACACACACTCCCACACACGTGCAGATACAGACACTCTCGCCAGTAAAATTCCACACCACCCCTCTGCTCTGTCTCAGGTTACATTGTGGCGATGAATTGCAGCAATTCCACTGATTGAACTGACTTGTAAAAAACAAGTGAATAATGTAAAGCTTCCTGCTGAGACACTCTGCTTTTGACTGAGGAAGAATTTGACAAGCAGAGAACAGATGAGTGTTTTAATAGAGGTAGAAAGGAGAGAGTCTGAGGTTGATCTGTGTGCTCGCACTCTCTGAAAGTCATATTCATATCTGCGTTCTTCTACTTCTGGGTACTTTTTTAGAAGGTTAAAAACCTTTGAAATGGCTTTTTTAATGAAGCATCCAGAACCCTCAGGTCATCTGGTACTCAGTGCTCCCTAGATCAAACTGTCAGCTCATTTAAACCAGGGCTTAAACATTGCTGTTTACTGTACTGTGTACTGTGTTATACTTCCAATATAATGAGACCTTTGTTATATATTCTTTAATTACAATCTCAGTATGCTTTGAACAATGTTCAAACCCAGAAAAATCTTAATCTTACTCAAGGTTCATTTAGAAGCCTGTTGCTAGTTCCCACGAGACAGTCAGAGAGTCTGTGAATGAGACTGAATGTAACTTGAATAAATCTTTAAACCATTACCTTACCTTTGAACATTTGTGAGTCACATCAGTTAGACTTTCAATAGCAATGGCAATAGCAAACATTGTTCTCTTAGTGTCTTATTTCTAAAGTCTATCTGTGGCCCTGTAAAGCACTATGGATTGCCTTGTTTCTGAATAGTGCTATATAAATAAACTTGCCTTGCATGGAAACAATGAACTGGTTTATAGCAAATATACTAAGCTATATGCAGAGCATAGTTTCATCAGGATTGTGATTCTTCATGCCTCCATTCAAGTTCTCAGCATGACAACAATCACATTTCTTTGGCAGACATTTCATTTATCCTTTATCTTAAAAAAATGAATCATATCTGCTGCATGCTTGGAATACCAGCTGTGCTTGCCAACACAATAACTAAAGCTATTTTGAATGTTCTGGTGAGTTTCAGCAGATAAGTTTGATAAGAATAGACTATTCATGGAAACACTGATGTTACAACTTTGTACACACAGTGACATGTCACACCTTTGTTATTGATCTTTCCTGTCCTTTATGTAACCTTGGACATGTTTCTCAGAATGTGGGAAAAGTACCATTGATGATTCACATTGATGAAATGCCACTATGAGTCAACGGACACGGCATTTCATTAAGCTAGGATGTGTATACATTGTGCAACGAGTTGTGAGTTGAGTGGGGATAACAGACTAATGAAGGGTGTGTGCTGTGTCCCCCGTCCTCCCATGTGGGCTCCTGCCGGGTACATTTCCACTTTGTTTACACTTTGGAAACCTGAGACATCTGTTCTGAAACACAGATGTTACCAGTACGTACGCATCTGAGTAGCTTTATTCCTCTAATCCAAGTTAAATTGAAAAAAAAAAATCTGTTTGATTTCAGAATTGTATTTTGATGAATGAATCAGATATTAAAAGCTGCTGTAGGCCTATTTAATGTCTTCGTATAAATTGTGGGTGATTGACTATGTGAACCAACAGTTATTTACAAATTTGCTATGTCATTCCCTTCAGCACGATGGTGACTTTTTAGAGTTTTTCCGCTCTTTGTCTTGGTTTTAAAGTGCACAATTTTAGGTCCAATCCCATTTCCATTTTTTAGGAAGTGCTCACTTTTCCCCTCAGAGCAGAGGTAGTGGTTGAAATTTCCCCCTAAATGGGAGAGCCCTTTAGGACCTTCAAACTTCATCAGTTGACGCCAGTGGTGTTTATGTACAACCACTGACATGTCTTCAGCTGACGTGATTTCTCTTATGTTTCTGTGGCAGTCTTGGTGTTATCACAATGCCATCTGCCATTTATCTGATGGAAACAGAAAAGCATGGACGCTTGCCATTTTTTTTAACAACTTCATGCTATCCTTAAGGGCTTAAATAAGTAACCTGTCTACCAGTCTGCACAGATAGCAGAGGAGCGGTACCAAATGAAGCAACTTCACTGCAGGACTTAAGTAAGAACTAACGAGACATCAGCAAACCTGCTGCAATTATTTTGTGCTTGATATAAAGAAGAGGATCACAAGAAAAATCTCTGTGTAGAGGGCCATATAGCCCCAACACTTTGCCCTATAACTCTATCCCAACAAGAATTGGGAAACCCTAACCCTAGTTGTAAACGCACAAAATGGAGGGTTAGGGCCAAGTGGTTGGGACAAGTGGTGTATTGGGATTGGGCTCCAGTGTTTTAGTTTGCTATTATTTGTGTTGTTTTCAGCCACAGTAGATAGCCTAGCTGTTTTCAGTGTAAAAGTACTGATGAAACAATGGTGCGCAACCCGCCAGCAACAAACAGCCAACAAAGTTAGCAACTAGCTGGTGAACATACTAGGACATAACATTAACAATATGTAACATATTAGGAACATTAATAGAGTCACAGGAATGAGTCTTAAAACCTGGACAGCACCTCTGCACTTTCCATTCCCTCATCTCAAAGTCAATGGGCTTTTAGTTAAATGCTTGAAATAAAGTATGTTTTAACACAAACTTAATCGACTTTCCTGATTTATTCTACAACATAAATACGCAAACAAAAAATATGTTAGAATTGAAAAGCATTTACATGTCTTAAAAAAAGGTAGTTGATAACAACGGGTTAAATGATTGACATTGAGGGAAAGAGCCATGAAATATGATTAAGCTGAATGTGGAGACTCATCTTCTTATAACCAGGGGTGGATTGGCCATCTGGAGTACCGGGACTTTCCCTGGTGGGCCGGTCACTAATGGGCCGATGGATGGCCGTTTTTTATTTAGTTTTTATTTATTTATTTATTTAACTTTTTTTTTTTTTTTTGGCAGTGCCTCGCCTTGCCTTGGTAACTATTGTAACTCTCCCGGCCCGGGGAGAGAGACATGCATCGGCTCGGCCCACAGTGCTCAGCTGCAGACACAGCAGAGCGGTGACGATTGGCCCAGTGGCTTGTCTGTTAAAGAATACCTGGCCAAATGGCCCTATGGGAGGCTAAAGAGGCCCAGGAGTCCCACCCACGCATGTTCTAGACCCCCCCTCGTCCAATAACTTTTAATGATGAGGAGTCGATGATGAGCGAGAGGAAAAAAACAACAACACACCAGCATGTGAAAAACAACAATGGAGAAGGAAAGTAAAAAACGCAAAGGCAGTGCAGAAAAATTGAGGGAAAGGAAAAGAAAAGCTCTAGCAGCACAGGCCGCTAAGAGTAAAACAATTCCGCAGATGTTTGCTGCAGGGGCCGGCCTAGCTGGGGCAAGCAGCTCCGATGCTGCAGCTTCAGCAGCGGGTCCTTCACGTGAGTCTGACAGTGAGTCTGAAGACAGTATAGCTCCCATTACCACTGCCCTTATGGTGCAGGAGGAGGCTGAAAACACAAGTGTTGAGGAAGACTCTCCACCATGTGAAGGAGGTAGTGATACTGTGGTAAGCAGGTATGTGCCTTCTAGAATGGTGTGGATAAACATTCATTAAAATAAATGGTTCAGAACGGTTGCTTAACTGTCTATGAACTTTACTTGACATAATAAATAGCAAACTCTGGATGGTGTTGTGTGTTACAACTAAATCTAGTTATTGGAAAACAATAACCATATTCATATAATATTCTGATTAATTGATTAGTTGCTTTTATTAACCACTTAAGCCCTATTTCATTCTTTCATCAAAGGATGCCACACAAAATTGCAGATCTACAAGCTTACAACTCACATGTTGCAATGTGATGTGTTTTGAGCATGTAGATCTGCTACTTTCTACCTATAATGACATCCCCCAAATCAGGTCACCAGAGTTAAAGTGTTTAAAGTGCCAACATGCACCTTTCTTTGTGCCCACACTCCAATTTGGTCATGAAGGACATTGAGCTAAAAACTTAACAAATATGTATGCTTTACATATTTTTTTCAGTCAGTGTTTATGGTTTATTGTCCTTTCAACAGTTTTACAGCATTAAACAGTTCAAATTAATAAAACACTGATTAACTACTGTTACAATAAAATATCTGCATACATATTACTTATGATGCAGTACACACATTACAAGTATTTCCTCTTATGTCATGCTTCATTGTCTATACATTATGTTGAGCTGTACTCTTTCTAAAATAAAATTAGTGTTTGTCCATTTTTCAGATCATTATACTATTGTTTTCCATACTTTAGCCAACTAGCCAAAGTTCTGATTGCTTGCAGACTCATTATGTGCATGTAATCTTGTTCAATCTTAACCTATTCCACACTATTCCTCTATTTTTCATGTCCAGGTTTGTGATAGGTGACAGGCCCAGTACATCATCTCCTGTGGAGATGATCTCACCAGAGACCCCAAGCAGCCCAGTGAGCCCACCCATAGATTATTTCACCCTTCCCAACCCAGACACCCTTTCTCCAGTATCCTTCTTAAGAGCAAGTGAGCAACACACTGTGTAGTTATCATTTATTTTATTCAAGGATTCAGAAAATAAAGGGATATTGTTTAGTATAGTGGTGTTATTAAGAGCTTGTGTGTTTGTATGTACATCAACGGGGCGAGTTAGCACAATATCTGCGTGCGGATTGTAGTGGGCCGGTCTGCGGACCAAAAAGTCCAGGGCCAAATTTTTGTCCCAGTCTACCCCTGCTTATAACTGTTTACTGTCTGAATGTAAGTTTCTCTCTGCCCCTTATGTTTCTGTAGCCGTAATTTACCATTTCATTTTTGTCTATATTGTTTTATGTTTTGGCTCAAGATCCTAAAACCTGATAAAAATCTATGCTGCAAGATCTGTGGGATTTCAGCAAAATGGAATCCAATACACATGTTGGTTACATCAAATGTTTCCAATGAAGGTATATCCAATCAATAGAGCCTGCATGTTGGGTAAACCTCTACAGTGACCTGTGACTGCGTGGAGCTGACAGGAAATAAGAGGCCGTGGATTAGATGGCCGCAGGTTGGGGTACATGTAAGAGGATTGGTCGTGTGTCCAATAGTCTGTGGAGAAAACAGACAGATGAACAATCAACCAGCTGTAAGCCTGAAGTCAACAACAGTTTATCATAATCTGCTTCATCTCTTTCTCCTCCTGAACCAACAAAATGCTTATCTTTTTCTTTCCATGGTCACTTCTCCTTAATGTCCACTCCCAATATAATATTTTCACTTCATTCCCGGTTTACTGTAAATGTTCCATTTTTCTTTGCTCTCTAACTCCTGTAGTCATTCTTCATCTCCAGCCTCCATTATCACCCCCTTTCTCTTTCAGCACCCCCTCCTCTTATCCTCTCTTTAACCCCTGTATCCTATCACCCCCCTTCTCTTCTGTACCCATTAGACAATATGAGAAGGTTTACGATAATCATTACTCTAATCAGCCTTTCCACTCTGAGTACCCCCATTTCTCTTCTGTAGAATGAGGGAAATTGTAGGTCAGCAGGCAGAGGCCTCTGTGAGCTGAACCGGTCAAAACAGCCCCCCCCCCCCCCCCCCCCTTTAAATCCATAACAGAGAGCATGGCTGGGCTGCTGATGTAAAATGGAGAAAGACGACTTGGATTTATGAATTTATGCCCTTTTTCCAATACATCTGCCGGCCTGGGCCCACTTGGTTTGACTTGGCGGGGCATAACTGGGCTGCCTGCTTGAAGATGTGTTTTAAAGGGATGATGTGCTTGTCTCAGTCCGTGCAGTGCTATTGAAGAATCAGTAGCCCTTTTCACACTGAGGCCCAGCATTATCGCCGCAGCAGACAGGAGGACAGACGCTGCTCCACATATAACTGCATTATGTTTTCCCTCATATAAGTTGCCAAAGACAGTTACAGTTACTACGTTACTTTTGTTTAGTCATGTAACGTTGCTTTGTGGGACATTTCTCTTTATTTAGTTGAGTGAAGGACCTGTGTAGTTATCAGACTGTCAGACCGACATGACCTCGATATGCAACGCCGGCCTATCCATTCACACTGGTTCATTTCACCAATACTGCACCTCTGATACTACCTCCAGAGGTGGATCAGCGCCGGAGCGAAATTTCACCACCCGCCGCCTCTGAGACTTTCACACAGAGGTGGAGAATTGGCGCAGGATCCCCGCATTCAAACTTCAGTGTGAATGGAGCTACCGCTAACAAAGTGTGATTCCGCGGTAAGAAAATTCCAGCAGTCTTCCACTCACTGTCCCCGCAGCTGCAGTTCAGCTACTTCAACAGCCAATGTCAATACAGTTGTCCATCTCCCTCGCCTTTCCTTTTTTCTTTGCAAAGTACCTCTGCGAAGACGTTTGTTTTCCACTAATCTCAGCTAGCTTGATTTCTTAGGGTATACCGGTCCGTGACTGAAACAGGTACGTGTCAAGCGCGCCAAGAGGAACAGACGGATGTTGTTACAAGAAAATCAGCTTTTCAAAATAAAACAGCTATCTGAGTATGATCGTCAATATAACAGAAATAAAATAACGTATTTATTCTTTCTCTGCGGCCCAGTACCGAACGACCCACGGACTGGTACCGGTCCGCGAGCATTGTACTGCTACTCGGCACCAAAAGCAAGATGTATTTTAGCCACCTAAAAGAAGGTACATACAGTATATATATGTTTAAGTGTCAGGCTATATTATGAACATTTTGAGTGCACGTACAGCTGTGCTCGTGCATAGCATTGGGATCATGTAGTCTCAAAGGAAAGGGCTGTCTGAGGAAAAATGTAATAGTGTCGGGTGGCTAAAAGACATACCATTTAGCAGTACTATGCTCTGCTTCCCTGTCGGTGCTTCGTGCTGCTTCTCCACACAGGAGGAGAACTGACGGTCACCTGCTGCAGGTGACAAGGGATAAGTACCTCAGCCAACCACACATCAGAAGACCCCAACTATCACTTTAAAAGCAAATCATTTGTGATTCTCTGTCACAAACGAGAGACAAACCGCAGTCTTTGGAGGGAAAGGCTGGTGTAGGGATGAGTACCTAATATAACCCCACATCAAAAGACCACAACTATCACTTTAAGTTATGTTATGTAGGTAAGTTAACGTATGTAAATGTTGCGTTACGTGAATGATGTACTTATATCATTGAGTACAGCTACATAACATCCGCAACTTAAGTTACAAGACTGAACTTAGTTATTTAAACCCAAAGTATCTTTTCCTAAATTCAACCAAACCGACAGGGTTTTGACACCATTAATATCTACAGTCCAAAAGTCATAATAATAAACTGTTTGTCAGCAAGCCTAAATTTGAGAATTGCATTATGTGTTGCTAACTTGACAGCAGAGCACTTTAGGTACACTAGAGGGGTAAGTATTGTTACAGTTTAAAACTCGAGGCCACAGAGCTGCTGTATTTGACAAGTTGAACGCGAGAACGTGTTGGTAAGTACCTGACAGAGCTCACTGTGTGGCTTTACATGCTTAGTCTTGTTAAATAAGTAATCTTGAAAGAATGTTCTACTAATGCACTTATTTAATGGGAAGTCAGAATAAGAAAGAGCACAGAGACAACACAGGATGTAAAACTATTTCCCTGACTGAAGACTAAAACTTACTCTCATCCTCCCTGTGACTTCCATTGGAGCACATTCTCCCCCCCACCTTCCTTTAGATGCAGTGCCTCCATTTTCCACCACTTTCATGCATCAGCTAAATAGCTGAAACATGAGCCGCAATCTCTGCTCACTTCCAGGCCATTTTACTAACCAGTCCTGTTTGAGGCATCTGCTTCTCACAAGAGAATTCTGGCATGAACAACCACGAGAATTTGCCTCTTTCTGGTCCTTTTGATGCCACAACCACAGGCAGGGCGATGTGGAAACCACGTTAAAATGGGGTGCAGACTTGTCCTTCCACCAGGAAATTCCACATAAAAACCTGATTCATTTATTCATTTACGTGGTAATTGAGGCAAATCAGAATGACCAGTTTGCATTTTTATTGTCACAAGAGATATGTCTCTTTTTTTCTCTTTTGGGTTCATCTGGGCTGCAGAGACAAAACTGTTCACTTATCAAGGCTAACCTTGGAAAGTAAAGCCGATTCTGCTGGGTGGATGGCATGTGTGTTCTATCGCTGTGTCACAGTGTCAGTCTGGCTGTGTGTACAGCCAGGTCAAAGAATGTAAACAGTGTGTTCAGGGTCGACCTCAACCCTGCTCATCAGCTTCACTGATGGCTGCTGTCTCATCTCAGACAACCGGAGCCTCTCTGTAATTCATCTGCACCCTGCATGCCAACAGCACACCTTTCCATGCTTGCTGGCAAACATCCGCAAAACTGCTTAGAGTTCCTGTTTACATATTTCATGAGTTAGACATGCAGGTCTGAGTTATAGGAGTAATGCAGTTGAATTATGGGCCCCAGGGTGCCGTGTTTTACCGGTCACATGCATATGTGAGCTTAAAGAAGATATTACTGTGACACACTTCCGCACCCATACACACTAAAGCACCAATACTTACCCTCTGTTTTTGTCTTTCTCACAGGCAGGCATGCAAGGATAGATTTAATTGCTTGCTGTATGTCCACACACATATGCACACACACATACAAACATACACGCATGCATGCACACACACACACACACACAACAGAGCTGTGAGATGTTGAAAGTAAGATGTTGAAAAAGGCTCATGGGATCTCACCTCGTCAAACGTGACAGCTTCCAAGGTCTTGCACTCAACTAGGCTATTAATCTCACATGCAAAAAGCCCCCAGTCTCCCACACAAGCACAAACACACACACGCACACGCACACACACACACACACACACACACACACACACACACACACACACTTCTACGACAAACATCAGGGCAAAAAGGGAAAGAGAGGGGACTTTTAATGGTGTGACACCTTTTATTGCCGGGACGATGTCAGCAGACACAAAGGGATGTAGATGAGGGGACACCATCATCATTATCTTTCACCTCTTACACACAGGAGTGCAAGAAGTGCATTCGAATGTTTAGATGTTAAAACACATCGTTATCTGACTGTCAGTCCTGATAAGACTTGTCTGAATTTGTTGATGATGTTGGCAGAGGAACATTCTGCCCTCCTTTTCTCGCCGTACCCCTGGTGATTTCACCCTCATCTTACCTTCAGCTTTTCCACAGTTTTACATAACGCTTCAAACAAACAATTGAAATGTGTCTCTTGAATAAACGTACACCTTTATGGAATTGCTAAAGCATACAAGCAACATCTGGAAGTGTTTCTCCAGACCCAATAAATCAAACTAGAATCATTTGCTCAAGCCCAAGCCACTGCACCTTCATAATGCACTATTTTAGCCCCCCCGCATATGCACACACACAAACTTTCTTTCCTGTCTTGCAAAATTCCTTGGCTCATTCTGGCGACCTAGTTTACAGCCCTCGCCTCTGAGCCAAAGAGAGTTGGTTCCTTTTGAAGATGCATTGAGCAGCACAGCATGACAAGCCCATTATAGAGCCGGAGGAGGAGAAATCGCTCAATTACCAACTGGCACCTCTTAAGGGAAAAGCAATGTGCACTATTCACTTAACCATATCAGTTTTTATGACTCAATAATAAATATTCTCAAGTGTTGCACACAATAGTCTATTTTCTTCCCATTTATAATATACAATAGGAGCTACATTGGTATATTTTTCAGATGGATTTTCTAGATGGATGCTTCTTGTGCCAGTGCTAGGCATAAAATCAGTAATCATATGTTGCTGTGCTCATAAACACACCTACACGCTGTCTCGTAATTCTCCATGGCCCGTGGAAAGTTGCACAAGTTGGAATTAGAGTGTTATGAATACCATAATGAATATAGGAGACACGGAGAAACCCACAGGCTATTGTGGAGAAAGTAATGAAGAAGCCACAAATATGTTATCAGTACACCACATATACAGCGGCTATGGGAAGTAGTCTCATGTTTTGCACTCTTTGTTGTTGTAGATTTAATTTAAAACTGATGAAATCGACATTTTGGAAAATTCTACGCACAATAATACACAGTGACAAAGTGAGCATGTTTAACAGAACACTAAAATCTCTCAAGTATTCAGAGCCTTATTCAGAGGTTTGAAGAAGCCTGGTTAGGTCAGAGAGTGACAGAGCAACATACACCCATGCATCTTCGCGAAATTCTGTGTTCCTAGAAGCTTCTTGATGGAGTGACTAGCCCAGTCGCCATGATACACAGTTGGCACTTCATCTCCCTGTAAACCATGGATACATTCAAATTTACATGTGTCATATGTAAAATATTTCGACAGTACGTGCCTCATGTTCACATTACAAGTACTAGTGCATTGCCCGCAGGAAGCATGTATTTCTATAGAAAGGTGGGAAGTTAGGTAGCTGTTTCATGGATGGCCAAATGAGGCTGTGTTTGAAGGGGATATAATTGGCCATTTTTGACTACTTTTTATTTTACCATTATATTTCACCTTAAAAACTATTTACCTTGTCTAGTTTGGTGTCATTATTTTTCAGCACAACCTCACATGTGTGACTGTACAGTTATTTTTTCATTTTGACATACTGTAATAACACAATTGGACCTAAAATCACATAAAACATAAAATCAGAGTAGGAAAAAGTTGGATTTTTTACTGTGAGAACCATAAATATGTTTAACGAACCATTTGTATTACTTATAATGCAAATATAAATTGTTGTTTGCTAAATTTGTGCATAAGTCTTTGAAATTTACAGTTATATTAACTATTTACATTTAAATGCAGGCAATGCCTCAGGGCTCTCTCAGCTCCTCCCTGCCTGTTCCACATTCAGCAGTCTCCTCATTGTTTTGACTCACAACACAAAAAAACGACTACACTACACGATAAACACACTACACCAAACACTACATAACACACTAACTATACACTCCAAACACGCTATATGTCACAAATCTCTCAACTCTCAAAACTCGCGATATCTACTGCGGACACTTTCGTGACAAAAGCCTGTTTTAACCGTTTCTTCCCGCACCAGACACAACGCAAACGTGACGGCAATGTTCACGAAAAAGCGTGGCGGACATTATTTACCGTAAGTCCGTCCTTGGACGTGCCGTGGCGTCCGTCGACTCAGGAGGTGGGCCGTGGGGGTGGGCTAGCAGCTAATGTTAGCTACACACGAACATCGACAGATTCCTATTCCAGTTTGTTGTCCTTGCGTATCCGGATCTCCTTAGACCCAAACAGACTCGGTCCGAACTCGTTTAGTCTCATTAATCCACAACAGTCAGTTTAGATGCACAGAACAGAACGGAACTGCCGGCAAAATCCCGGTCCAGCTCGCGCCGCTGCAGGTATAAATCCGCTTGTTTCTTAAGGTGTGTCGTGGAGTCGGGCTCTGCAGTGATTGGCTCTGTTGCGCACGTGGCTATGGTGTGCAGTGATTGGCTCTGGTGCGCACGTGACTATGGTGGCTATGGTTAGCAATGCTAACGGAATTGATTGAATTAATGAAATAATTTATCAACGGTATCATTGTAGTCCAAACAAATGCGACGTTACACACCCTTGAACCACGCAGCAGCCATGTGGAAACTCTCAGGTCAGTCTGATCCTGATCCGCAGAGACATTTGAGGCAAACACACCGCACACAGACAGACAGACAGAGATTCCTTGCTTTTATAGAGAGATATAAGTTGACTTCCATGTCTAAAGGTGAAGGGGATGGTGGTAGCATGACAGCTGGGGAAGATTGAGACCAAGCAAGAGACCACGGTAGACCATGTAATAATAATGGATTGGATTTGTATGGCGCTTTTCAAGACACCCAAAGCGCCTGACAGGGTTCCAGGTTCCATTCATTCACACACAGTCATACTGGTGGTGGTAAACTACAATAGTAGCCACAGCTGCCCTGGGGCAGACTGACGGGAGCGTGGCTGCCATCCAGCCCCTACGGCCCCTCTGACCACCACCTCAAACATACAGCAGTCATACACATTCACACGAGGCAAGGAGGGTGAAGTGTCTTGCCCAAGGACACAACGACCATGATACAAGTTTAAGGGTGGGGTGGGGTGGGGCGCCGCGCCCCAATGTGCATACAATTGTTTCAACATTTGTAATTGTGAAACCATTCAATACTTACTTATATAATTCTAAACAGGATTTTTTTCAGCCCTGTAGTGATAACAAAATCAGATATTTTAAACAATATGTTAAAAAACATGTATTTACATATATATGTACCTAGAGAGCTGACTGTATAAACACTAGATTTAGTCAGTCGTAGCTTAGTTCTTTTTAAATTAGTACATTAGTCAGTTATCTGGGGTGATAAAAGCTCCCTACTAGCTGCTTGCTACCTCTCAATTACCAAGCATCTTGGCTAACTTGCTAACAGGACAGTCTTATTAATGTCTGCAAACCATTGCTCTTTTGATAGAAGATATGACATCTTTGTCCATTTTGGACTGAATCAATGTTCTCTGATGGTGTGGCAGTTTTACAATGCTCCTTATTGAACCCCTCAGTCTGCAAAGAGTCTCAGTCATGATTCAGACTCTACTGATTTAAATCAACCTTTTATGTGAAAACCCAGTGAAGTCACAAATGCAGTAGGCAGGGAAAACATTGAATGAAGATAATTAAAGATTGAAGAGTTTAATTGAACATAGATTACAGCACTGATGTGATTGTTGATGACTTGATGTAAAATTCCTTGCTTGAAGCTTACACCACCACAACCACTAACTACACATTGTTACAGTTTCACAGACTACTTTTTGTTGTACCAGCACCTTGTTGTCCTGAACTTTATCAACCAATGCACACTGTAAACTCGCTAAGGCACCATCAACTGTTGTAAATAAGAAATGATATCCCTCTAATATGGCATTTACAAACGTAATAGCAAATATAAACGTAACTGTAGTATAGTCCACACATAATAACACACTATTCAAAATATACATAAAGTGTTCTACAACCCAGATTCAAGAAGTTGGGACACTTTGGTTCTTCTCACTTTCTGTGTTGCAAGTCATGAGTGTATATGTAAAAAAGAATAACATACAGTTTATCATTTTGAAAGTTGAATATCTTGTCTTTGATTAAAAAAAGCAATTCATTGGACTTGTTTCTGGTTTTACATAGTTTGCAAATTTTTTTGAGCCAGGGTTTTCTGGACTTAAATAACTTTAGAGCATACAGTAAATAACTTGTGGTGACAATATAACTAATTTACCAAATAAAGTCATGTGATGAAGTGGCTTCAACATGAGGGGTCCTGGCTTTGGCTGGACTATTTAAGGACATTTAGAAACATATCCTGAAGCCAATCTAGTCTTGACTGTATGCCCTGGCATATTGTCATGCTGTGAGTGGACCATCTACCCATTCTGAGTCATGCACTCTCTGGAGCAGGTTTTCTTCCACAACATCTCAGTGTTTGGCTGCATTCATCCTTCCATTAATTCTGACTACAAACACCTCCTCAACATGATGCTGCACCATCATGCTTTTACCTTAGGGGTTGTAGTGAGGAGCAGGACCTGGTTTTTATCAGGACTGGTGGAGCTTGGGCCAAAGAGTTACATTCAGAAAAAAGACACTTTTTCATCTTGACCATGACAACTGCAGGTTTGCATTCATATTCCTTTTACTCGGGGTGGTTTCTGTCCAGCCATTTTACTTTAAAGTTCAGATCAGATAGCTATTGGAGTGCTATTGGCTCCGGCATAGTCACATGTTTCCTGCAAAAACAGGCTTCAAGGAAAGGACACAACTGAGGTTGTTTTCTTCCCAGGTTTGACTCCTGGCACCCAAGCTTAGTCAGCAAATAGGGCCACTAACTTAGCTACATGACTACAAGCTAACAGGCTAATGATAGTGTAGGAGGAGGTCACTAGGACCCAAAGAGCAGAGACCAATCAAGTGACAGGAATTGGAGGAGGGACTGATTGGCAGCAGGTGTGAGTGCAGCAGTCACTCTTCAAATCCTTTGTGCACGACAGGGCTGTGACTGTTTGATACCCTGTGGCTATGGTAGGATGGACTTTTAACATTGTTTTATACTCATGTTAGCATTTTAATTGTTAGGGTATAGTAGGGGTGCTTGCACCCCGAGGTATTTGTATTTTAATGATTTTAATTGTGGGTCTGCCAAACTTGCTTTTAGAACTGACATGACTGCTAGCACAGAGGTGTGTAAAACATACAGCTTTTAAACCTCTTGTGTTTTAAAATAAACTAACAGTGCTTTTGTTTGTTTTTAGGCAAAGCACTGACTGCCGTTTATTTTCGTTTAGTGTGTATATATATATAAATAAATAAATAAATAAATAAATAAATAAACAGTCTAACAGCTTGTAGAAGTAAGCTGTTTAGTTGGTTGGTTCGGCCTTTTTGACTTGAACGGTTTTCCTGATGGGAGCAGTTCAAAGAACCACCAGATTATTTTCTTTGGACCAACCGTCTAGGTGTTTAACTTCTTCTCTGTACATTAATTCCTCATTTCTTTTTAAAGTATTTTTTTTATGGCTTTATTGATAGATCAGCTGAAGATTTGACAGGGAGCGAGAGGGGGAGCGACACACAGCAAAGGGACCTGGGCCGGGAGTCGAACCTGGGTCTGCTGCAGAGCCTCGGCACATGGGACGTGTGCGCTACCAACTGAGCTAAATGGCGCCCCTAATTCCTCATTTCTACGAATGAGTCCCACCACTGTGGTGTCATCTGCAAACTTGATGATCTGGTTCCCCTCGTGTCTGGATGCAAAGTCGTGTGTTAGCAGTGTAAACAACAATGTACAACAAAAGTACACAGCCTTGAGGAGATCCAGTGCTCAGCGTGATGGAGTTGAAGGTGTTATTTCTGACACAGACAGACTGAGGTCTCTCCATCAGAAAGTCCTGGATCTGCAGACATGGTGGTGTTCAGGCCGAGAAGGAGTTTCTCCATTAGTTTCTGGGGGATGATGGTATTAAATGCTGAGCTTGAATCAATGTACAGGATTCTGGCGTAGGTGTCTTTCTGGTCCAGATGAGTGATGAACGAGTGCAAAGTGGTGGATATTGCATCCCCTGTGGAGTGGTTGGGATGATTAGTAAACTGGTGTGGTTCATGTGATGCAGGGCTGTGATGTGTGGTTTGACAAGCTGCTCAAAATAATATTGATCACAACTGGTGGCAGGGTGGTAGTCGTTCAGACAGGATAACAACTGATTTCTTTGCTACTGGTATTATATTGGATGTTTTGAAGCATCTGGGGTCGATGGCCTGACTGAAGGAGATGTTGAAGGTGTCATGACATTTTCATCCTTGCTAGCAGATGTTTGGGGGGGGGTCTTACTCGGTGTCACGGTGTGTTAGACCATGGACTAAACTTACACCTGAATATTCCTTTAATTACGGTGACATCCTCTGTGCATTTTGCAATGTGGCTTGTTACCGCCTCGCCATACTCTTCAATGTCTATTTGATCTTCCTGGGAGGCTGCACTTCAGTAGTGGTTTGTAAGATAGATGATCAGAATGGCCGAGGTGGAGGTCGGACGTTGCCTTATGCATCTGGGAAGTTTGTATACACCAGGTCCAGCATGTTCTCTCCTCTGGTTCAAAAGTCCACAACTTGATTGAACTTGGGGAAAACAGTTAGAAACTCACTGATGGCATCATGCAGCCCTCCAAGTACCTTGTTAGCATTATCTTTAGCATTTGCGGCTACAATCACTATGGTGAAATCCCTTGGCAGATAGAATGGCCGGCATTTCACGATGAGGAACTCTGCCAGTTGAGAGCAGTGTTTAGTGGCTAAATTGCCTTTTACACACCAGTCTTTGTTGATATAGATGCACAGGCCCCCTCCTCGACTTTTACTGGAGGTAGCTGCATCTCTTGCAACTCCAGTATGATCCTGTTACACCTACATCATGAGTTACAAAGTTTTGATTTTGTACAGTAATCTGGGATCCAAAAAACTCTCCTTCTTTAAATAGTCTACATGCATAGCAGCATTATAAAATGTAGACATTTTACAGTGTCCCTGCCTGCTCTATTCAGTCAGGACAGAGAACTCCATGAAAAGGCAGTCCTGCATGCTCCTCCAGGATCCTCCTGTTTGTTGCAATGTCTGTCGATTACTGCTACAAGTTGGTGGTGAAGATGAGGGAGGGGATTGCTGACTGGAAACCTAGCTAAATTTTTAAAATGCCCCCGAGTTCAGGATGAGGCATCACCATTTTTTTAATTGTTGTGCAGATTTGATAGTTTTTTCATATACAGTATTTAATATTGCATCCATAGTGCTGCTTGTGAGAGGTGCATGTTATAAATTGTATTAATGATACAATTTATTGTGAAGGGGTCTGAATACTTTCAGACGACAAATTGATAAAGACTGATGACTGATTAAGACCATGGAGAGGATTATCCTCAGGCACATCCATCCCCATGTGAGCACCTTCAGTTTGCTTACCATTCTGGAATTGGGGTGGATGAATTGGGGTGGATCTCCATTCCTTTTCGCCCTCTACACATCGGAATTCAAGCACAACACCATAAACTGTCACCTCCTAAAGTTCTTCCATGTTACAGCCATTGTTGGATGTGTGTCTGAGGGGAACAAATGGACAACAGCTCTCATCCCCTCTGCACCAGACTGTGGAAGCCTTGAGCAGCTCTTTTAGCAGCAGACTCTTACACCCACTTTGTAAGAAGGAGTGCTACCGCAGATCATTTATCCCCACAGCCATCAGACTGCTTAACTCAAGCACTACCTGAACAATGGCTTTTCCACTCACTTGTTTGTTTTTTAAAATATCTTATTGTTTTGTAGCAAGTGAATTTCACTGTTGTGGAATAAATAAGAGCATCAAGAACAGTACAGTGGCCTTTGACCTAAGAAAGTGATAATGGCTGGGTGAAATAACACAAGTGCACATGCAAACACACTTGAGCACTCACAATCACACAAGCACATGAAGGCATCCACAGAAGCAATCAGGCAGACATGCAGCACAGTAGACGCAACTATGCTTCACTGATGAATCTGCACACGCATACACACACACACACACACACACAGATAAGCCTTTGCACATGCACACACATATGACAGACACACAGACACATTCACACGCAAATCCCTTGTACAACAATAGTGAAATATTAATCCAGGCTCACAGGCGGACTCTTCCTCTGTAAGATGAGTGGTGAAGTGGGCTGACGAGTAACCTACATATCAGGAGGTTTCCTGCTGGAAGACCAGGTTACTTCACATTAAAATCGCTCCACTAATTTCACAGTCTTTCATTCCACTGTTATGATTTAGTTACTGTCTCCTTGCTCTGTTACACAGTGAAACCTGCCAGGAAGATGAAAGTGGGCTGTGTGTGTGTATAAAAATAGACTAAAATCAGTTTGACAAGCTGCCACGGCAGCCCTCTAAACCAGTTTATGATCCTGAAAAATAGTCATTTGACAAAGCAGATTCCTGAAGGCAACTGGAAGCGCACCAAGTCTGTGTTGTGGCACTATCTCATCATGCACAGATTCAATGTGACACAACATTTACACAGTCTGTATGTGATAGGATGCTGCAGCCCAAACACTGTTTGATTCACCAGAACATCTTTCATTCTCTGTGTGTGAGATGTCACTGCTGCTGCATCAAAAGCGCTGCAATCATCACAGTGTTTTTCAGCATACGCACCCTCCCAGGAGTGTTTCATTTATTTTACTACAGCAGACGAGGGTATGGGGTATGAATGTGTGTCGCATGTGGGTTTGATGTTGGTGCACGTGCCTTCAAGATGACACATGACATTAGCATGGGATAGAAAAGGCAAATTTGTTGTTGTGTTTTTTTCTCTGAAACACTGCACGCTCAACTGAAACAAAGGAGAACGTGCAGCCTCATTGTGCAGCCGAGTAGAAGCGTTGCAGCCTTATGGAGGCTGTTGTTATGGACATTAGCCGGAGCCAAAAGTGGGCTACATCGTGCTTTTGTAATCAGAGCAGGGTTTTTACTTCCTGAAAGCTCCACAGCTCAGGGACGAGGAAGAAAAGACAGAAGAGGATGAAAGCAGAACTGAGATAAAATGAATAAAAAGCTGTCATTGTTTATGAGAACGTTGTGGTTGTGTGTATTATTTACATGGTCTGAACACCCCGAGTGTGTCTCTGTGAGGATATGTGAGCTGCTCCAGCTGTTCCTGTCTCCGTTCCGGGCTGTTTTAAGTCAGAGGAAGAGATTTGGGCTTAATTCATTACAAATTCTGGTCAATTTGTAAAATCGAGGTTCTCTCCCATGGAGCTTTTCAGTCACTTTATCATCTTAGCGGGGAATAAGCGCCTGAATCCACTTGAATTTAACCTGAATTATAGAAGCGTCAGGCTTTTTCTTTTTCCGATGGGAAATGCTCTACTGGGAGGGCATTGCTTAAAGTACAGATAAAGCCATGAGGTTTTTTTTCACACTCACTGTGCTGCTGCTCTACGATTTGACAGATCTAGCTGAACTTTTTTGACTACTTCAAGGACGTTTTTAGCAAACACTGTGTATGACAATTTTAACATACATCTGTTGTTTGGTTTTCTAATCTAATCTGCTGAATCAGCATGCAGAAAGTGGTGACACATTTATGGTGAAACAGTCCAAACCCAGGTAGAAATATAAATGCTGTAGATGAAATTAAGATTCAAATTGTTTTATAATGGTTCTTGGATTTAAAATATAATGATTAACCGCTGTAATAAAAACACACAGGAAACTAGTCACTGTTCAACCATTTTGCAGGGCTGTCCAATGTTGGGTCCATTAATCCAAAGTGGGTTAAGATTTGATTAGCCCTCCCAGATGTGTCTAGTCAAAAATAAATGAATGAATAAATAAAGACATAATTTGAATCACAGCTTATGCTGTTTTGTGTTGGGGAGGAAAAAATTTAGGATATCTAAATACTAGCCTGATAATTGTTCAAAATCTCAGCACTGCAGGACAATTTGTGCAGTAGGTCAGTCAATTAAGGACTTGGGATCCTGGTGCTACAGAAACAAAAGCTAGCTATGACAGTGAGAGAAAAAAAAATACCAGGGAACTTCCAAAGACTATCCTCGCAAATCATTTTCTTCTCCTGTTCTTAAAGGGGCCCACTGGCTGATATGGAGAAGAAATTCAAACTCAGCATTTTTCAATTTTCAATATTAATGAGGTAGTACTACTCAGAAATATATACATTTTCCTAAACTGAATGAACAAGCTGTTCTCAGAGGAAAATAAGGTCCCCTTTACTGTTTGAAGCTAGAAAGGTGGCAGGGTCCGCCAAATATAAACAAAGTAAGACAGTATGAAACTGTGTTGTCCTTTAAGGTCAGCTTGTTTATTCAGTTTATTCAGTCATAAAAATGAAGAGTTTGTTTATTGAGTTTGTTAAGTCTTAAAACAGTCAATGAAGATCTTTCTCTTGTGATTAAAATGTCTTCCCCAAAACTACTAAATGCACCTTTAATTAATTAATACAGGAGTGTAAACAATATTGATTAGACTTCTTACTTGCCTCTCAGGGCTTCCGTATACCTCAACCACACTTTTGACCCCAGTTTTGGCACTCCAAGGGAAAAAATGTTGGCACCCCTAATTGAGAGGCACATGAATAACGACTAATATTTTTTGTATGGGCCACCTTGTTGTGCCATGATAGAGGGTGACACACTGTACTTACCTGGCTGTTGTCACTGTTAAATACTTTCCCACAGTTCAGTTCAGTCCAAATGACAGCTGCTCATGACAGTTTTGCCATATTGCTGAGTACCAGCTGTGGTCCAACGGTCCACTCTAAAGACAACTGGCGTGCATACAAACACACACACACACACACACACACACACACACACACCCTCTATGCACATGAGGTCCTGTGACCAATTGTCATAATGACTCTTGTGACACATGAGGAGCTGACTGAGGAACAGGTGGAGAACATCGCTGTACAGATCTCCCAAAACCAACTGATAAAGACAACAAGCAGAGGCGTAACTGATCAGACCTAAAATTTTAAATGGATTCCTACACCATTTCTGGGGTTAACACTTTACATACATACAACATACATTCACAACTAATTATGTGTAGATGAAGAAGGTTAAATCAGGTGTCCATACATTTAGTGTAAGAAAGAAAAAAAATCATTTGGAAATTGAAACTTCGCATGCTAAGTTAACTAGCCTCCACTTTTCAATTAGAAGCTATTTACATACATTGCTATCGTAAGAAAAGATGGATAAGAAATATACTGTCATTCATTCTGGACTAGTCCTACAGTTCCGCAGAAGATAGAAACATACATAGTGTATACTACAAGAAAACAATCCCCATGGAACAGTATACACACACATACAGACACCTGACAGTGGTAACATGTATCAAAACCCCCATGGTCAACATCCTGCCTACCGGTAAGTGTGGATCTTAAGATCTTAATGGACATAGGTGAAAATGAGGGTCCTGAATCCTCGACCACAGGGATAGAGATGGAGCTCTGCATGCACGATGCCCGCGAAGTAAAATGCTAAAATGGTCTGCTCCTGTTTGCCATATCTGAGCTACAAGCGGGTCAATGCATGGCCAGAAGTCAGCCAAGAATGAACCAAATTAACCAGACCTGGCCCAAGTCTGGTCCTCAATTCATTCTAATCTTGTGGACTGGATCCGGCTCGTATTTAGGCCAGTTCTGGTTGGTTGGGTTTGCTCTGGGCTGATATGTTGCCATGCACTGGCCTGCTTGTGGCTCAGATCTGGCAAACAGGAGCGGACTGCCTAAGTGCCATCATTCCACATGGTATGAAGGTTGGATAGGGGTGTCTGGTACAATTTTTAATCTGGGATGTGTGTTGGATCATACACTATGTTCTGTGCCTGACTCATAACTGACTGCTCTCCTCTTCTCTGCCTCTCTCTCAAAAGCTTCCTCTCCTTCCACCTTTCTTTTCACACCGTCAGCCCCCCAGGAACCTCTATCTCTCCTGGCCCCTCATGGATCATTGCTCACTTATGTTTAAGAATCTTCTTATATCCGTACTTTCTGATCAAAATCTGCATATTGTGATATTTTCTATCAGTTATCTTGTGTGGCCTGCCCTCTTTCAGGCATCACTTGATGACTCCTTGGCCTACTCAGTCACACAAATTCATTATAATCTACTGGCCTCAGATATTTTGTCATTTTGTAATCTGTACACTCTGGGATCTGTTCCGTACACGCAACATCCATTGAATGTTTGTCCGTCCTGATAGGGAGAAGGATCGCTCCTCTGTGGCTTCGCCTGAGTTCTCTCTGTTTTTTCCTACTTAAAGGGTTTTTTGGAAGGAAGTTTTTCCTTACTCGAATTAAGGGTCTAAGAACAGATGACTGTGGTTTGACTGTACAGACTGTAAAGCCCACTGAGGCAATGTGATTTTTGATTTTGGGCTACATAAATGAAATTGACTTGACTTGGTCATAGATTATTTGGACTGACAGGTTATTTTAACTACTAGCTTGACGTCAGATAAATGTTTCAGATGTTACTTCTTATTCATCCAACACCTGGAATGGTGAATGTATTTATTGATCCAGCATCAGTCCAGTTGTGATTATGGTAAATGAGTTCACAGCTATGTAGCCCTGTGATAGAAATCATAGTGAAGGCTTGACTTACGGATTGGACAAACAACAGCTGAACTGCGGTGATCCTATGAATTATTCTTACAGTTTGCCCACACAGAAAACCAACTACATAGAGTGATGTGGGGATGGCGTATTTTTGCAGGCCAATCCGGAAGTAAGCATCAAGCTGTATGCCTCAACAAAAAGCCTATGGGATTTTAATTGGATTGTAATCGCTAATGTAAAGTAAAAAGATTACGACATTACTAATTAATATATGTTTTTCTCTGTATAATGAGTCTACAATTTGTAAAGTTAGAGTTAGAATATTTTGTAATTAAAGTCGGCCTGTCAAGACGTTCAATGTCCCTGACAAACTCTGTAGTCTCATTAAGAGACTTGTATATACTTGTACATATCTTAAGGCTGGACCTCATTTAAGGCATTTAAATGAAAAACAATTAAAGCAACTCATTTACTTTGACACAAGGGAACCAAATGCAAAGAAATGCCAACTGATTTCCAGATTTTAGGACTAAATTACAGCTTCAAGTGAAAACTGGAACCAAGGACCATCTCTGCATAAAATGTTTTCTTATTTCAATTTGACTTTAAAGGTGCAATAGGTAAGAGTATTAATTAAAACCATAAAAAAGTGTAAAAGCAACAGAATGTGAATAAATAACAGTTTTGATCATGTGTCCAAGACATCTATTGTGGTACAGAGATATTTTATGCAGTTAGCATGCTAACCATTTAGCTCCAAGCCAATTTTTACCTCATGAGGTGATCTGATAGTAATAGTGGGGCGGCTTAACAGCATAATTCCACAGAATCGTGCACTTTGTGATAAAAGCGTGAAATTTGGTACACTTATAGCCAAACACAGCCAAAAAAAAATGAGATATCGGGCCATCTCAAATTTTCAATATGGCCGCCGTTGACTACTATTTCCATGTGAATTTTCTTTTGTGTGTTGATTATAATATGATATTGATCATACAGTTAGCTACATTTATTTACCTCTTTGGAGTTTGTAAATGAATGATACAAATACATTTCAAGATGGCTGTTATTTTTCAAGATGGCCACCATGACTGGTTTGAAAATAGTTACTGCTTCAAAGTTGCATGGATTCCTGTGATATGAATGATATTAAGATCAAATCACACATTGTTATGATTAGGAATTCAGGTGGCAACTTTAGTATTTAGCCTATTTGGAAGCTCACATTGCAAGATAGGCCTAACTGACAATAGTAACTGTCCAAACATGGAGTCAATCATGCAAGACTATCAGTGTTTGAAAGGCCTGCTAAAGTCAGGTGCGCCAAGAACAGGAGCGCTGGCCAACAGTGCTTTCAGGTTCTTAAAGTCGAACTGACACATTTCTGTCCAAACAAAAGGAACTTTAGGACTAAGCAGATTAGTCAAAGGGTCAAAGGGGGACGCAACAGTGGCAAAATTCTTGCAGAAACTCAGTAATAACCTGCCATGCCAAGAAAATGTTTCAAGTCACGCATGGAACTGGGCACACCAAAATTCACAATGGCCTCCACTTTGGCCTCAATGGGACAAACCTTTCCATGACCAACTACTTTTCCCAAATATGTTACGGTGGCCTGTCCAAATTCACACTTGGCTAAGTTCAAGGTCAAATTGGCAACAGCTAGCCTGTCGAACACCTCTTCCAGCTGAGCTACATGCCGAGACCAGGAAGAACTGTAAATCACCACATCATCAAGATAGGCTTCACAATCTGCAACTCCCTTCAATAATCCCAAAAGATGCTGAAGAACGTTTGTGCGTGTCGGCACATCAGAGAACAGGGCAGGATGCTTATCAATCAACTCAGCGCTGTCAGAACATTTTGGAGAATCCAAATAAGAAAGACGGACATCCAAGTAAGTCAAAATTTTAGAATTTGGCAACCTACCCAGAGAAAATTCTGGACTAACAGTAACATCAAGATCCACTGGAACAACATCACTGTCATCACTGTTCAACACAACAACAATTTTCAGATCTGAGATCATGGGCTTGTTCCTCTCGCAGTAAGGTTTCAACAGGTTCACATGGCATAAGTGCGTCTTTCGTTTACGATCTGGTGTCTTAACCAAGTAGTCACACTCACCAACCTGGTTGTCATTCACATATGGTCCACTATATTGATCCCCTTCACAGTAACAGAGAGGTGCAGTCTAAGGTAGCTTTTTTGCACTTACACTGCTTAACACAACCCTTCTTACATTTGAAGGAGATAAGTTCATAGTTGGACTGGCCTGCATCAGGCAGGTATGTCCAAAATGGTTCATAATGACCCTCAGATGGCCTTGACCAGCCCCATCTACAAGTAGAAGGAAGCTCTGGTGCTGACACCAGCATCTGACCCCATACATGGCCTCCTTGATAGACTGCCCTCTTAACATGCTCCTTCAGGGCAGCCTTTGTTGGAAGGATTGACTGCACATTGTGCCTCTTTGCAAAACACTCCTAGCTTGGTCTATGTCTGTGGATGTGCTGGTTCGAACATAGAACAGGATTATAAACCTTTCAAAAGTTGCCATTACCTCCTGTAGAATGTAATGTGGGGCAGAGGAACATTCTAAATTTGTAAGCTATGGAAAGACAGCCCACACAGCCCATGCAGTCTTTTTCCCATGCCCAGCAAAGCTTGATACTGTGTCACAGCCAGTCAAAGCATGAAACACTGGAAGAGCATGTGCCTTCTCAGGCCCAGGTGCAGCTGAGATTTCATGGGCTGCTAGGTATTAGAAACTCTTTCCAGTACCAAATGCCAACCAAAGCTCATTCTCTGCCTTTAGAGCTTGAGCTGCTGCCACAGCTAGAACCACAACATCAGTATCAACAGTTTGGATCTGATGACCATTTTGTACTGCATTGGCCACATGCCACAACATACGAGGGTCAGCTTCCTCATGGGTGCATGGAGAAATTGAGGACAGATCAGCAAGGGGTGGCTTGCTGAGGACAGCAGTCCACCATTTGAAACATGGTATTAGCACGTTAGCACGTTAATTATTTATGTGCAAGGTTCGTACGGGTGCTTGAAATCCTTGAAAGTGCTTGAATTTCAATGTTGTGTTTTCAAGGTCTGAAAAGTGCTTGGATTTTAGTTTAAGTGCTTGAAAGTGCTTGACATTATAACTCTGTGTCTTGGCAACATTGGGATCAGACTGGAAAATTTGCTTATTACAAGGAGAAATAAAATCAGTGTGTGTGTGTATCATCACACACACACTGCAGCCTGCAGCCTGGTAGCAATAGAGAAGGATGGCTGAGGAGAAGGTGAATTTGATGCAATTTGGACTGATGACACGTTCAATATTAATAAACTTTGATGAATAAGCGAACAGCTTATAAAAGTTTATGTCAAAAAAGAAAATTACAGGCTCAGGTCTCTCTTTGTCTTGGTGCAAGTGTACGTGAAGAACACCAAGTGGCTTCCCTTTTTTTGGATAAAACTTTGTGTTCTCCTTTAATTTCTAAAGTTTTTGCTATTATGAAACATCATTTTAGATGTTGACAGTGTAATACAATGTACATAATTGTGATAAAAAGTGAAAAAAATAATCACGAGTATATCCTGTAGATATGTATTTTACCCCAGCGATAAGGTGCTGGAAAATTTTATAAATTACCCTTAAAAGTGCTTGAAAAGTGCTTGAATTTGACCTTGAAAAATGTGTACGAACCCTGTATGTGGAACAGGGTGTTAATGGCAAATTATTAATGAGGGTTATTCTAAAATAAGTTTCATTCATTTATTTTCAAGCCTAAATAAAGCAGACATGGTTCTGCAGTAACTTCCTACTAAGTAGTCTTATATTAACAGCAATCCACCATTTGAAACGTGGTATTAGCACATTAGCACGTTAACTATTTATGTGGGTGTCAATGGGGGACAAATAAGGGTTTTTCTTAAATAAGTTTTATTAATCTAGTTGTAAGCCTACCTAGAGTTGAGCATATGACAAATATGAACTTGAGGCATGTTGCAATTGTCAAGTCACATCTGATCTTTCCAATGAATTGAAGGACTTGAAGGTGACATCAACATGTCACTATTTTTTAGGCTTAGGTATTTGTGAAGTTTAAGGAAAAAGACTGAAATTAAACAAAATTCTCTTCAGCTAATTTTAACTAGCACCACTTACATTTGTGTGTTATATCTGCACGTAAATGGTGCCAATCTTGAATTGTGAGAGCAGAGGAAGATTCTGGGCTTATTACACATTGCAGATTTTATTTCTGCATGATAAAATGTATAATTATTTATGGAGATCGACCATTTGATATGCAATATACAAAACTTTATTACAATTACAATGTTCATGCTGATCGTGGCAATTATCTTGAATTTTTATTGATTTATATGTATTCTTCATGTATAAACTTCCTTAAGCTAGGTATGGTAAATAAATGTAACTAACAAGATCATCAACATCATATTTTATACCATGCAAATAAGAAAATTGATCTAAATACTGTTACCATTTCTAAAATGACCACCACGGCCGTCATGTTGAAATTCACAATGGTCCGATATCCAATTTTTTTCAGACTGCCTTTGGCCTTAACTGTACCAAATTTCATGCTTTTATCGCAAAGTGCACGATTTTTCAGCTACGCCGCCTCACTAAAAGCAATACCAACAGTCCCCCACTGCTCCAAGCTCCAAAGCTTGACATAGTCTGCCAGTAGGAGTGCTAGCTACACAGCTAGCGTGGCTAACTAGCTAATGGCAGCTGCAGTTAAAGCTAGGGTCTGCAATCCTGGAGAGCTAGCAAGAGAGCTAGCAAGATTTGAAAGTGGCACCTCCTCTAAGTTCAATTCTGGAAATATGTAACCAAGGGCAGAAACTCTTGCTATCTTATCAAACACACACGTATGGAGGACTTGCTTAGTGTACACATGTCAAAATTAGTTAATCAGATATAAAATATGAGAAATTGCTAATGAAACATTGCTGATGTTAGGCTGGAGAGGAAAGGTACAGTGAGGAAAGAGCTGGGTCATTGTCTGACTTCACAATACATTCAGCTTGTGTGCTTTGACTGGGCCTTTGTGTCTGTGTTTTGGATGCTATGACTAAACGCTTGTGTTCCTGGTAGAGACAGTCACACAAGAGGAAGAGGAATGATCGTGTCATGGTATTTTACTTCTGATTATGCTTTGTCCACAACAAAAGGCTGCCTGTGGAAACATGCCACATGAACACAGAAGTTTGTACTTAAAAGGGACCGATCAGGTTAGTCAACAGTGAGCAGTAATGTTTATGAAGGAGAACTCGAGAGCTGATTAACAAATCAAATGTCCAATCAATATGTACTGTAAAACAAAATGTAGCACCTGTAGTGCCAGAGCGTGTCTACTTTGAGGAGGAAGACAAGAGCTGATGATACACACTGTACTGCTGTAACATATTGTAATAAGTTTTAGAAACACAGCAACGTAGCTAGCTAACGTTACACACACAAACAGTTTATTCTGCTCATGTGTGTTCAACCTAAACAAATGTAAAGCTGCCACATAAAGAAATGTTAACTTTTAATATATCTGTGGTTTACAGAAACATTATAATCTTATTGTGCAGATTAGGTTGTAGTCTAACAGCTAAAATGCAGTGAACACTGTGCCTGGCTTTTATTGTGAAAGGTACAAAAACAGAAAAGTCTGTAGATAATGCAGTTTTGAGCAGAATAAATTTGCCATCTTAGTTCACACTACAGAGCCTTGTACTATTTTTTTTTCTTCACAAAGGTTAACTTTTTTATGATTATGCAAATGTAGTTTTGACCTCTTCTGTGACACACCCATCCTACAAACAATATTTCATAGTTCAACTCCATTCAACTTCCTTCACGTACTTGCTGTGGCTGCAACTGGAAATGCTTGAATAGAGTGCCCATCGGTGCACTGCCCATCAGAAAGTATGATACTCTGAATAACCAAATGGTATGTCAACAGCGCGCTGAATTTGCAAATGGCCTTTTTTTTAATTTGCATTGTGGAGATATGAGAAATCAGCAAACTTGTTTATTCTGTTGACATCTTCAGCTATAACTGTAACATTTAAAGATATATGGTTAAACACAGTGTTCTGACCTGTCTGATGTTTCTGCTGTGCCTTATTTTATGTACAGTGTTGCTTAACCAATCTACCCAACAGTGACATCTCACCACAGGTCGGACTAACTGCTAGTTTTGGGTAAATTCATGCTGTCATTTTCTTTAGTCTGTGGTCCATCGCGTAAATGAGGTCTCCAAACTAATGTTAGTGAAAGTGTTGTTATTATAATAATGCATCAAACATGCATTTTTGATTTTTGAGGAATAAGATGTATACACTTTGAAATAACATTGTGAAAAAAGTACTCAATTCTGTTTAAGTTATGTGATGCAGGGCTTTATTGTCGGTGGTTATTGTAAACAAACAATGTGACTGGTTCTTTGCATGTCATGTCAAATTTCACATATATTCTCTTCTTTCTTGTTTACAATCCAGCCAGAGGTTATGAATCGGATTCACACGTTACTGTTAAGTCATTCTACTACTTATCAGCATGTGATAAGAAGTGGCAGCAGTTGGCAATAACAGCAGGGTGGGAAACTTCCTACATTGTAGTTGGGATGTTGGCGAGTTAGAGATGGGGATTTTTCATCCAGTCAGAGGTTAGGTAAACACAAGGCCTCTGGAAGCCAGCTCTCTTCCTCTTTCTCTCTCACACACTTGCCAGTCACATTTTCTGTGCATTTGGCAGCCTTCACAGGAGGGTAAACTCCATGTTTCCGCTGATTGCTGCTGTGGAGCTGCTGGCTAAAGATTTTGTTTTGGCTGCAGAAAGGCCGTGTGAATTCCTTTCCAAACATGAAGAAAAAACCTTCACACTGCTTCGCGATGACGTACAGTTTATGTAAAAACACATTTTCCTTGTTTCTATTTCGCTTCGTTCTCTTGTTGAATTTTAATTTCTGTATATAGAGCGCAATTATACTGAGTCCTTTTTCCCCACCTTCTGTCCTCCCTCACATCCGCTGGCTACTGACAGCGAGAATTTACATGAGTGAAGGATTGCAGAGGATCCAAACACATGGTGTCGGGCTGTTGCGTAAAAGTCCAGCAGATTTGTTCCCAAATTGCTTCACTGAATGTGAGGCCTTCAAACCCGCAGGTCACTCTACCTCCGATCGGAAAGTCCTCCCCTCAGTCATGGAGCCTGGCATTACGGAGTCAGAGAAACCTCAGGACAAATCAGTAAGATTCACAGGCAGAGAACTATTTTTCAACCTAATACAGATAGAACCCTCTGCTGTATGGATGTGCTTCTTCAACACTGAGGCGATACGATACGCATCTCGATACACTGCCAACGATAAAATACATTAAAGATTCATATGACACAACCACCGATAAGATGTGATACGATTCTCCAACCTGCTGCGATACAGTACGATTTGATTTAACACAATGCGATACAGTGCGATACGATACGATGTGATATGATATGGTGCGATGCAGAAGAATATTGTACAATGGAATACAAAGTGGTACAGATAATTCATGTTCATGTGCTTTACACTTTTGACAGGGACAATTCCCTAAACTCAAAACAGTGGTGCCTTTCGGCAGTTACAAGCTGCTGAATGAATGCAAAAGTTGTACACATTGCTGTACAGTTAAAGAGATTACTCTCCATTTCTACATTTTGCTTCACAATACAGGAGGGACACTCAGCCCTAAACAGAAACAGTGCTGCTCTTCCTATGAGCAGTTAGATCAATAACAAAAAAATTTCACACAGGTGCACATTTCAACTTCCTCCAAAAGCAAACGAGAACGAGATGGCGTGTGTTATTTTGGTCGAATGAACCTAATTGCTAGCCAGTGGGGTGTGAAAAAAAGGTGGGATAAGGCTACTTTGCTCACCAGTCATTGTGTTAGCAGCACTTACCACCAATCTTACCATCCCTACTGTGCCCGTGTTCTGTGTTCATTGTGTCCGTATTTGTAAACATTTTCCTGAAAGCTCACACATGTGGATGACAATTAGCCAGTGTTGGGAAAGTTCACTTTCTACATGAACTAGTTCAAAGTTCAGTTCACAAACTTTAAAATGAACTAGTTCAGTTCATAGTTCATAATTCAAAATTTTGAACTAAGTTCACAGTTCCAAAAATGAACTAGTTCATAGTTGTTGTTTTTTTCAATACGTTGATGCAAGCTATTATTTTTCAAAATTATTGCCACAACCCATATAGAACCACAGACAGCTATTATTTTATCAGTTTTACACTGACACTGCAGCTCTCCCACAATATTCTGCAAAACCAGGTTGTCCAGCTGCAGCTGGGAGATGAAGACAGCGGAGCCGCTACTGTACGCCGTTAATGCAATTTGGGTGGTAGAGGATCTGTTTTGGCTTGCCGTTGCCGTGTCTTTTGATTTTTTATTCACTTGCACATAACTTGAAAGGCTCGCCGGGTGCTTTAGTTCAATGTGCCATTTCAGGTTTGTGGTACAGGATAGAGTACAAATTAAAAATTCAAAATAAAACAATACATAAATAAGTAAATAATTTAAAAAAAGAAGAAGGGAAAAATGAAATAATAAATAAATAGATAGTTCAGACAGTGGCTTCAGGGAAAAACTTTTCATCATGACTCAGTAATGTGTTACTTTTTTTGTTATTTAACAAAATCAGAGATTTAAGCAAAGAGCCCAGGAAAAAAGGAGAAAATTTTGGTAGTGATTTTGCACATTTTTGTTTGTGAATAAAACATTTTGCATAGGATAACAAAGTTCATCATATGTTCAAGAGCATTATCATCTGGGTTTACATAGCAAATAACATGTTTAAGGGTAAGAGAATGGACAGAGTTAGCAGCATAAAAAAAATTAGATCCGACAACATCACTCCAAAACTTTTTAGATATTTCGCAATGAAAAAACAGATGCGAAGCCTTCTTTTGTTTTTGCCTCCATGCTTAGCACATTGATGACGCATGTGGGAGTGCGACTCTGTGGAGACTGGTGTTGCCAGTGTTATGTCCGTTCAGGACGAATTAATCTGTGTTTGTTTGGTAATGCCTCACTGCATGTTTGGTATGCAGCTGTTTCTGTCTGAAATAGTTAAGTTTCGTTTTGATTGAAAGTAAAGCGAGTTGCGTGTACAAACCTCTCGTCCAGCGTCCTTTTTATACACAACAGCCAGATTGGATGTTTTTCCACTACATATTAAGGCCTGTTCATGGTGTGTTTTAGCCGGTTTTCGTCTGGAAGGCTCGATGGAAATCTGGCACTCTCTTGAACGAAGTTAAGAGAACGCGCCATTCACAAAAGCCAGAATGAACGCGTTCACAATAACGTTCATCAGGCAGAATACAGTACGTTCAGTTCACGGTTGCCCAAAATATGAACAACTTTTCAGTGAGGAGTAATCTAACAAGGGTATATTTCCAAACCACTATTCAAATCACTCAGTGCGTTTACATGACACTCAAGAAAAACGAATTACTGTGTTAGTCCCAGTGGTGGACAGTAACGGAGTTAATTTACTTCAGTACTGTACTTAAGTACATATCCAGAGGATTTGTACTTTACTTGAGTATTAGATTTCTGTGGTACTTATTACTCTTACTTGAATACATTTCCAAGACAAATATTTTTACTTTTTCTCGAGTTAATTTCTAGGAAGGCTGAAAAGTACTCGTTACTGTCAGGTCTGCTCTTTTTTTTTTTTTTTCTAAAATACCATTGGACACAAGCTGTGTTTGTCAAAGAAGGAAACCTATCACAGTGCACGCTCTCCACTGGGATATACGTAAAAGCGGAAATACGTCATCCCTCCCCATAAGGACACCACCAAAGAAGCCACGCTCTCGACTGTGTTTGTCAACACAAAACCGCGACAATGGCTGCATCAGATGTAGTTTTTTGTAAAGCAGTGATTCTCAACCAGTGGTCTGGGGACAACATTGGTCTTTGAAGGGGTTCCAGTTCCCAACTTAGCTAAATGATAGAGAGTTAGTTGGACGCAGCAGGTTCATTTGGTTACAGTTTTAATGATTGTTAATAAACATCTGCATCTGCAACATCTGCTGTCCTCCTGTGATCCCATTCATTTGATTTGTATTTAGGTGTTTCTGCAGGCTTTATATAACATTGTGGTTCTAAAAGCAAGCACATCAGTGCAGGTGGTTTCAAAGAGTTAATTCTCAGAAACAAGAGTTAAAAGGTCCTTAAATTCATTTAGAAAAAATTATAGTAATTCATTGATGTGAAAAATAAGAAATTTACTCTTACTCTTACTTTTACTTACAGTAAATTTAAAAGCATGTACTTTTGGATACTTAAGTACCTTTAAAAGCAAGTACTTTTTTACTCTTACGCAAGTAACATGTCGACTGAGCTACTTTTACTTGTAACGGAGTAAATTTTGACCAGTAGTATTTGTACTCTTTCTCAAATACTGGGGTCGAGTACTCTGTCCATCTCTGGTCAGTCCGACTATGATCGGATCTTTAAGATGCATGTATACATCTTAGTCTGACTAAAATCGGACCGATTCGGATTTCTCATAGTCGAATTAAAGCACCCAGATTATTCAATTGATAGTCGCATTACTCCTGCATGTATACGTTCCAGCGCATCGGATCGGATTTTGCGTTCTGCGCAGGCGCGAGATTTTTCCCCGGATCCGTGAGCCGGAAGTAGATGGACGGCGGCGGCGGCGGCGGCGTCTTTCCTCCGAAATCACCGCAAGAAAGAGCGCCATTGTGCCCCTAGTTTGTGTAATTATCATGTACGCCATATACGAAGTGTACAAAGATGTTGCTTGGTCTCGCTCTTCGTACGCCATCTTTCTTGAATGCCAAGGCAGCTGGTGACGTAAAGAGGTCAGCCTGGTGACGTAAAGAGGTCAGCCTGTTACCACTGGTTGAAATGGGTACAGCGCCACCTAGCGTACCGGGGTATGACATGCTCCGGACAATAATCCGATTTTCTCACCGGCATGTATATTCGGATAATTGCAGTTGTCTGATTGAGTAGCATAGTCGAACTATGGCTGTAATCTGACTAAGCTGTGCATGTAAATGCACTGACTGTGCGTTACTATTATTTTTGTCATTTTCCTTAGTAAAAATATATATTTTTGCTTTCTTCTTGCAACTCGGGGAGTGACGTCACGTGCGTGAGAAGTCATGTTTTCAGCACAAGGACACTCACTCACGTGTAAAACCATGCAGCGGCACAAACAACATGGAGGGAGGAGAGAGATGCACCTTTTGTAGCTGGAAATACAGTCATTATTTTGAGTTATTAAAAACAACACACACACACACACAAATGCTTGATCAAGGGCCGGCGCGACCTGGTCCAAGGATATTGAGGGGAAATATCGGCCGACCCGGCCCGCGGTCCGGTTCGGGCTCGGGCAGAGAATCTAAACTCTACTTACACTCTCTGGCGGGCATGTAATGCAGGATGAGAGCACCTGTTCTCGGTGGGACGGTTGCAGGCGGGCACATAATGCCGGCGGCGGCGGAGATGAGAGCATGCGCTGTCGGCGGAACGGGAGGGTGCAAGCCGGGGACGGAGAGGGTCAGTTCGGCCCCACTGACCAGTGTCAACGGACTTTTCAGATATCCAGACTTTACCTGGAGACAGTTGCTGTAACTATCGGGGGTAAAGTGGACACTGTGGCATCCAGGAAAGATGCACGAGCGATGTAGAGGAGACATGACTGTTTAGCTGACTGGTTGACTGGTTAGCTAGCTGCAAACAAGACTCGAGAGTGAGCGGAAAAACCACCGAAGCTAATGCGCTGAATGTATTTATACCACTTCCGCAGCAGGGCTGGGTTTATGCAAACGCGGCCATGATTTCTGACACAGAAATTTTTGAAAATTAAATTCTAAATGGTTGAATGGCTTTTTACATGTTTTAAGGAAATATATTTATGACCTTTTTAATGTGCTTAGAAGAAAATGGCTGAATTTGCTTTAAACAGACTTTAAACTTAGAAAAAGAGGATTTCTTGCTTAAAGTAAAACTCTTGCCAAAATGCAACCTGATGTACAATCTTAAAAGTAGAGATGCACAGATCGATCGGCAACCGATCGCAATTGGCCGATTATGCCCCTATCGGTTTTGATCTGAGTTCTCAAGATAGATCAAAGCAGGCCGATCAGATGACGTTTCAATATAGAGTGCATCTCACAGCACAGCGAGCACAACTCAGCCGGTTTTGACATGATACGTAACCGACTTATGTGGTGGGATTTAGTTTGGTAAAGTTGGAAATATATTCACAGATTTGAACTTACCGGATCAATAACTCATAAGTGAAACCTTGTTAAAACACAAACGACGGGTCTTTCCTACTGTAGTAAGGTAGACAACGAGCTACAACCGTATTTTTATCAAAACCAGCGGTCCTCCAGGTCTGTATGGTCAGCCGTCTGTGAGATGAGGGCACAGGGACCGTCTACAAAGTGCAACACAAAAAAAAAAAACTACAAAAAATATTCAATAACTTCACTATTATTCAGAGTGTAGTGCCACCAAAATCACTCCACACATCAGTGGTCTCCTGCTGGTTATTCTACAATTTTTTGTTTGGAAAAAATGTGCTTTGCCATAATTTTGGGGAATTTCTATTGTAGTCCGGCAGATTAAGTCCAAATTCCAGGACAATCGTTCACTTTGCGATACAAGCACCAAATTTGGCATGAATAATGCCTAGACCCTACTTTTTGAGAAATGCCTGTTAGCCACCTGAAAATCCAACATGGTGGTCATTTTTCAAGATGGCCGCCACATAAAATGTACCAAAACCCTTTTTTATTGTAGAATGGTAATGGCTGGGCATGTTTAAATGATCTACGCATCAAATTGTGTGTATTTTGAGAGGACAAATCCAATGATGCAAATAAAAAATCTGTTTCAAGGCTAGTTTTTTTCGACTCAAATTAGCAGTTTTCTGTAAAATTTTATCACACACACACAAATCATACAAATCTTTTGTTCCACATCAAAATGTTTTCATCAATCTCAAAATGCACCTGAACAACCACCGACTTGACCATAAGTTCTGCGTTTACATGAATAGTAATAAGTCTCCATACAGACAGCGCTTATCCAACTTATTCCTAGCTAGCTCCCGCTAGTGGAAAATATAGCTCTGACTAGTCAAATTTGGGACACTTGGTTAAATGTTGAATATTTAGATAATGCAGCCCATGGAGTGAGCTGAAAAGTGCAATATATTTGTCACATACCAGAAATACTGTTTGTTAGCATGGTTGGTAGCGGAGTTATTCCATTACAATCCATGGCATTATTTCTACTGATATGCATCCCAGAACACCACAATACACCTCAGACAAAAAATCGGAAATGGCCAGTGTCACTGCCGACTAAGTTTATTGTGTCGACGGCCAATAATCTTGTTGGTGTGCCCACGCCATAAGAGAGTGATGTCAAAGCACAACCAGGGCACACTGGTGGCATCATTGCTGTGAGACTCAGTGTCAGCTAATTAGAATACTAACCGTAGTTGTAGTCTACTAACTGTAGTTATAGCAAGTATAGCTTAGTGTCCCAAATGTTATCTAATTAGCCCTTTATATACACCAACTAGTAGTTTAGTTAGTTGTAGTATAGTTAGCCACACCTGAATTGACAGGATGTGCCAGCGCGGGAAAGCTGAGCCAAGGGTAATGGGGCTTTAATTACTTGGATGGTGTACAGATAGCGCTAGATGAATGATCGGGCTAGGTGTAGGGCACTTTGATGTTTGAACCTAGTTGTGTCCCATATCTGAATGTGCCTTTGTATTTTGTATGGTTAGGTGCTAAAAGGATAGCCCCTCGGCCTCAACTATTACACATAATGGCTGCTTCTAATCCACTGAGTTCTGCATCTCAAACTGACTGGAGAGAGTGTTGTCTTTGTCAGACAGATTTAAAGGAAGAGTTGAAATCTCCTCCAACTCATTATCCATGTAGTCCTGAGAGCAATGGTTATTCCAATGATTGCCACAAACATACCACTCTTTCAAGCAATCAACCAGCTGCCAATCAGGTTAGACATGTCCCGGTTGGATGATGGAGAGGGCACTGAGGAAACACTGAGAAGGAACAGTGCAAAATATCACCAAAGCTGTTGTTCTGTCAAACCTCACTGTTCTATTGAAATAAAAAAAATCTGTTAAAAAAAACAAAAAAAACATGCACTTTCTTAACCTGGAAGGTGTGCCCTGGTGAAGTTCAGTTCAAACCAGTGATCATTTCCCATTCATTTTTAATGTTCTATCGCTATAAAATGTATCAAATGTCACAAAACAAACAAACAAAAATAATACCAAAAACAGTGTAAAGAAAACATGCACTTATTTAGCCGAACTAACACAAATTTTTACAAAAAGGCTTTATTTTTGCCATTCATTGCCGTCTATCTTCAAAATTTAACACATTTTTGGACTTTTTATCTAAGAGTTGGAAAGCTCAGATCCTTTCAACTACATTTAAATACCAAGATCATCAAAATGTGATTATCCAAACTCAATCCAGGTCAAATACCAAGTCTAATGGCTTCCAATGGCGGCCATATTGGAAATTGGCGGCCATATTGGATTTTTTGTATGGCTAAAGGGCTTTTTGGAAAAAGTGGGTCCCAAAAAATATTTGTGCCAAGTTTGAGGCTTGTATCACAAAGTGAACAATTATTTCACGAATCTGCCGGACTATTGGGAGAAATATTCATTAACACTAATATTCAGTATGGTGTCACAAAAATCAACCCTAACCCTACTCAAAAAAAAACTGTTTACTAATGTAACATTAACTTGATATTGGTATTAAAAAAATGTTTTAATACATAATCCATGTGAAGTGAAGGCCAAATGGACTTGCCCCTTAAATGAAGAAATTCCCACCCTGACTGCATGCATTCCCACTAGTAAGCTACAGTTACTCTATGTAAGCTGAGTCCAAGTTGTCTCTAAGAGAGTCTCTAGAGTGTGAAATATTGCACATTGCCTCAGCCTGCAATAAAACGGTGGTCAATTCATGATACTTTCTCATCTCCTAGTTTTTATACTTAATAATACAATGTCAATGTTGTGTAAGAAGAATCATTAATTAAATATATGAAAGTTACACAAGACAACAATATAGAAGAATTTCTGGATTTGACGCTATGATCGGTGATCGGCATTATTGGGATCGGTAGATACTGATTTCGGTGATCGGTGATCGGCCCCAAAAATCCTGATCGGTGCATCTCTACTTAAAAGTGGTGCTTTCATCGTAATTATGCTTTTAAGCAAACGTTTGACTTGGGTATATTCACAAAAAGACCCTAGTTTGCATTTTGGCAAGAGTTTTACTTTTAGTTTTTTCCATCTGTGGTAACTAAAAAAAAAAGTTTTTCAGTTTTCACAGATGGAGCAAGAAATCCGGGCAAAACTTCCCACCAGTTAATCACAGGAGAGAAAACATTTTAGATCAGACTCAGAAAACGCATGTCATCAGGGCTTCCATACAAGTGTGTTGTGTGCTTCCTTACATCTTGAACCTTGAATAGTGAAGGGTCTGGTTATAATGGTTACACTGTACACCTCCATGAAAGTGATTCTGGTGTGACTAGTCAGCTGAGCCAGTACCTGATGCCAATCAGCTATAGTAGTACAAGTGTGAATCTGCCAGTGCTCTGCCTCAACTAACACTATGCTTCATCAAGATCAGTGGTGGAATGCTGCAGTCAACTCTGTGGTTACAAAATGGATTCAAAGATTGCTGTTTGGATTAGATACAAAAACAACATCCAGTACATTTTTAGAGTTAAAAAAGCTGCAAATTGGTCAAAATTAAATTGGGTTAGGTTGGACTGGTTTCAGTGCATTGTCAGTTTGCGACTGGTCTTCACTGTACTCTGCCAACATATTGTCTTTCTAACATGTTGGTTTTATCCACGGCAGCAACTTGTCAGCAAAAAGCTTGGTTTGGAAACCGGGATGGAAGAATCTTTTTGGTGTAATTTTTACTTAAATCAACAGAGACATGTTGGTTTTGCCTTGAAAAGGAGAAAATTCCAGCGAAAAGATTGAAAACAAAGACAACAAAATCTTCATCTCCACACACTTGGGCCAATACATGCTGCCCACACCACTGCCGCCCAGAAGTCTTCATAGGAAATCAATCACTGTGTTTGTTTTAATTGCTGCTGATGAATTTTGGCATTTCACCACCAAACTTTAATAGCAGCAGCAAACTGGAATGAGATGGAGGGTATTTGCTGTTTCATCCTGTCTGGATGAAAGCTGTGTCAAAGCACCGTGTCCGAATGCAAAGAGGAGCACAAAAAACAAGAGTGTGCTGTGTGTTCAGGCAGCGGGCAGAATCCAAAGGCTGATATGATTTAGATGAACAGATAGAGACAGAGAGAGGAAGATGGACAGATGGATGTGGAGAGATAAGGGAAGCAATGCAGTGCTCTGCAATAACACACTAAGCTAACACAGACAGCCCAGTTTTGTTTTCCCACGGGGTGTAAGGTAGGTCCCAGAGAAAGACACCCACACACACACACACACACACAAAAATATAGTCAAAATCACAGAGATCCCATCTGCCCCAGCGCCTTAATCAGCTTATCACTCCCTGCACTGAGGCTGTTGAGAGGGCCTATATCTAGCTTTGACATACATTAGTGGTACCACTGGGATCAAGTGATATACAGTTCCTAACTGAGCACCCCGGACACACAAAAGCAATTTTTTTTATTTGCCTGTGTGTGCACTGTTGCGTGTCTGGGTCTTTTTCCAAGCAGTAAGTCCTCTGCTCGGAGTGTGTGTGTGTGTGTGTGTGTGTGTGTGTGTGTGTGTGTGTTCAATGATTTTTATGGTACTTACATGCAGAGGATGTTTCCAATCTCTTTTGGATTAAAGCATGTGTAGCAGTGTGTTTATTTTGCATGCCTGTGAGTGCATGTTTGGAGTGTGTTGTCAGCTCCAGTGTTTTGGATGTGTGTGTGTGCGTGTGTGCGTGCGTGCGTGCGTGTGTGTGTGTGTGTGTGTGTAAACTGACAGGAAGCCAAAGCCCAGCTGATCTCTGAGTAAATATGGACATATGGTCAGCCTCTGTGGGGAGAGACGGAGAGGGAGAGAGTGCGAGGATGACACAGAGATGCTTCTTGGCGAGTTCTCCTCATCTGTCCACAGGGAGACCGCAGCGGGCAGAGACATCTTATCCTCCCAGGACATGTGTTCTTTTCCCAAAGCTTAAGCATTTGGCCTTTTTGACTCTTCACATCACCACGGGGAGCAGGTCAGAGGTGTCCACTCTTGGTTATGTAATGACACTGTTACAGAATGAAAACAAGGGAATTGTCATGCCAGGCTGACTAGTTAGTTATGTAAGTTCCACAGAGTGGTCTGGAAGAAGCATGTGATGTGTGTCTATCACGTTGCGAGTCGGTCAAAACAAAAACTCTAGCTACTTGGAACAAAAGCTGGCAGCTGCAGTCAGTTTCATATCTGCATCAAAGCCTATGATTTCTGCTCTGTCACACCATGGCTCCAGTCCCTTTCACTCAGAAGTGTACAAATAAAGATTTGAAATGCATTTTTAATTGTTATGTATCCTACTTAGACAAGTTTACTTTTTAATCTCAGCCCTGCAGAGATTCCAGTCTTGTAAAATATTATCATTTTCTCTGGGTGTCTGGTGGCCTAGTTGTTAAAACACATAACAAAGATGAGCAACGTCACTGGATCCATCCTGCTGACCCCTGTTTATATCTACTCTGTTTTTTCAACTAAACTGTGTTTAGTTTTTTGTGGAATAAAATTAGACTTGATTTGACAGTAATTGTTTTTTTTAATTAAAGGAGAACTTCGGTCGATTTAAACATGCAGCTTCATTGCTCAAGCTACCCTTGACTTGCGAGTACCGAAGACGCGAACAAATTTGGTCCAGCCAATACAGAGCTCCGTGAACGGAGATGTAGCATTGAACGCTAACAGCATGGGGTCAGAACTTCACGCTGTGTTTTAAGCATCTTAACATGCTCCACATCTCACACCAGAAGTTATGCAACATCAGCAGACACCTTAGCACACAGCACTGTAGCATGTATGACTCAAAATGAATAAAAAAGTTGTTAAAATAGTGTGTTTGTGCAAGCAGCTACTTACCTGTTTGTTGACATCCGCGTCTTCCGGTAGCTAGACCAAACTAGTGTATCCATCGAGTGTGCACTTAACAGGCTTAACAGGCTATTGTAAGGCTCATGGCTCATGACAGGCTGTAACATGGACATGTACATTATGAACATAAACACGAAAATGCTGGATTACGTTTCCGTCTCCGCCAGTGAGGGAGTAAGTGCACGCTCGACGGATTGACTAGTTTGGTCTAGCTACCGGAACACACGGATGTCAACAAACAGGTAAGTAGCTGCTTGCACAAACACACTGTTTTAACTACTTTTTTGTGGAGCATGTTAAGATGCTTAAAACACAGCGTGAAGTTCTGACCCCATGCAGTTAGCGTTCAATGCTACATCTCCGTTCACGGAGCTCTGTAATGGCTGGACCAAATTTGTTCGCGTCTTCGGTACTCGCAAGTCAAGGGTAGCTTGAGCAATGAAGCTGCATGTTTAAATCGACCGAAGTTCTCCTTTAAGTGTGACATAAAGTAATACACATTTTTGTTAAAAGATTCAAACCAGTCCCCAGTAACACCAGCATGATCTGACTTCAGAAGAAAAATAATGTTCTGATTTAATTTCAGTGAAAGTGAACCTGCCAGTGCAGAGCTGCTGAGCTCACAGACCTGAGATGCACAGCTGCTCAGAGTCTGAAGTTATTTGCTCTTCTAATCAGAGCTGACACATCACTTATAGAGATGCATAAAATCACTCACTCTGACAGCATCCATCTCGTCTCGTTTTCCCGAATATCTTCTTCCTCTTCTTCCAATTTCTACCTCCTTCCACTAACCTCCTCTCTTGTCCTCTTCCAATCCACAGCCTTTAGAACTGCTCTGATCTGTTGTTGTTTTTTTTAGATCTCTGCTTCTCTCTCCACTCAGTGTTGTTGGCTGTTAATCAGAGCTGCCTGGGACATCAGGCGGCTGCTGTCATGCTGCCCAGCCCCGGGCTCCAGGCAGCAATATTTATCATTCACAACAACAGCATGCTCCATTTCACCACACTTCCAGTGTTCCAACCACCCACATCCTTAAAACCAGCAAATCATGAGAGCAGTAACTCAAGGCCACGTTTTGGAGATCATCCATACGATGATGTCATGATGTGGAGGGACTGTGATTTCTGACAAGCGAGGCCACTGCTGGGTGGTCACAGGCCTGGAGGAAGCACAAACCACTGTCCAGCTGTCTGAAAGCTTGGTAATTTCATAACAGAGATGGAAACTGCCAAATGTCAGATGTGCTCATCAGAAATGGCATTTGATCCCAGTAGCTAGTCGGTGCAGGGAAAACCAGCACGAGAAGGAAACCACGGTGGTGTTTGTGAGTCAGATCACAGAGTTTTGAAACCCCAGAGTGGTTTAGTACTCCTGAGTTGATGTTTGATTGAAGGGGCACTCCATCAATTATACACATCAAAGTCAGTTTAGATATCCTCAGAACCACTCAGCCTCTGAGAACAGCTGAATAATATAACCATTACGATCTCTTTAGGGCTATCTTCACTTGGTTGCGGCTGTTTACTAGGCTTGTATAGTCATACAAAAGATGTAATTAAGTTTCAGAAAATTGACCGACAACCATGTCAGGATTTCTCAGCCTCTGTTGCATTGATGTTGACTACGACTAGTACTTGTTTTTTTGGTTTTTGTCCTGATGTTATGGAAGTAGCCTACATGATATTCTCTGGAGAACCTCTTACACCACAGACAAGCTTTTGAGCATAAAATATGGTCTGAAAACTGAAAAGAAAAAGAAGAAGAAAAAGTCTTGGAAAAATGTTGTTGCTTGGTCTTTAGTGGACGGGCCGGATATATATTCAAAGCCGTTAAAGTAAAAGTTCACTCAAAAATAGAAATTCAGTCTTTTTCTAGTCACCCTCATACTGACAGAAAGTTCGATGAAGTTTGGTAGTCCAAAAAACATTTCTACAGCAACACAGCAAAATGGTGCTGCACCATTCTGCTTAACAGCTAAAGTAGATGGGACTTATTTTAAAATGTAAAAAATACAACAGCTATAAAATAACATAAAATGACTCCATACAGCTCATACAGGGCTAATCCAAATCCCCCCCCCCCCCCCCCCCCCAAGTCCCAAACTGAATGGAAAAGACCTTTACACCCTTTTTAAAGCCTGAATATTCAATCCTTAGCTAAAACTGTTATCATGCATCCCATTAAAGTCCTTTAACCAGCTCAACTGCTCGTCAAGGGTGAAAAAAAAATGTCTTCTCAAATCAATCTTGGATTTTTACATTTTAAAACCAGTCCCCATCTACTTAATTTGTTTTGGAGAATGCTGCAAGTTATGCCGTGAATCTCCTGATGTGTTTTGTGGACAACATTTTATATAAGCATGGAGGTAGCAGTAAACCTTCACAACACAATCAAAGTAAATACAAACCATCCGGGGGTGCTCGGTCAAAGTGCTGTGTGTCAATTATTCATCAATTTGATTTGATGGGTGAAACGGCTGCCACAGCTCAACTGGACCCACACCAGATATCAGATTATAAACTGAGGATTTGGCATCAGAACTTCATAAACTCCCAAAATACTGAAGACATCAGAGGAGTGGCTGCTCTCAGCCAGATGCTGGAACCAGGTGGGTCTGTCTCCGTATTCACAGTCAACATGATAGACCAGAAAGTAATAAAACGGTGAACAAGAACAGTTTTAGAATTTCTTTTATTAATTGTTTAGAATACACCATGGTAAAGCATTTTGGATCTCTCACTTGAAGACTCTTTGGGCATCCAGTGCTGGATTCAGCACACTTGGTTCACCATCACTGCTCTCACGTTCTCCAACCCTCTGATCTGACTGCTGCTGTATGTTGCTCCTCATCTACCTGTGATAGTAACGGGTACAAATTGGTGCTCAGGCTGACTACCCTGTAAAGTTGAAAGGAAGTAGATGCAGAGGGCGGAGAACTTGCAAAAAACAGACCTCCTCTTCTGCTCCCACTGCCACGAACAGGAAGTTGAATAAATACACAATAGTATCACTAGGTTTAGCATTCCCCACATAGCAGTAGCAGCCCCCTGATAACAACATCCACACTCAGCATGTGACTGGTGCCTGTATTTGCATGTGTGTTCAAATGTGATCCTATATTTACTGTAACTGTAGTTGATATAGTCAGATTGCACTCATGAGCAAGGATTCAATTATGTACACAACGTTGTCCAATATTAAAAAATACATTAATTTACACTTTCCAAATAAATATTGGTCCATTTCCATTAGTATGCCAAGTACATCTTCCTGAGACACTTTCAGAACCGCAGTATACCATCAGTGAGTATACTCCTCATCCTTCCTGTTACCCATCCTTTGTTTTTCTCTCAAAATAATTTTTTCGTGCTACACTTACTTCAACCATCCTCTTATGAGATCACCCCTTATCATAAGACTTGCTTTCTCATCTGTGCCCAGACATACGTAAATAGTAAACAGATTTCTCTCGCTGCACATGTGCAGCATAATCCAAGACATGAGACTATGTTTCAGATGCAAACACACAATTGAGACAATGTTACAGTCAGATACACAGACAGCACTAACTGCAGCTGCTACCATATTACTGTAATTGACCTGAATGTACGTGTGTGCTGTGAAGTGATGATCTGTGTGACAGTAATGGGTATGCTTTGTTGAGATGACAAACCCAAAAATAAATGGATACAAACTTTTCACTCGCATGCTGACAGAAATTTGTATAATAACAGTCTTACAGCCAAAAAGTTTTCTTTTGTGTAGAAAATACAAGTGAGTTTATGGAAGCTTTTTTTGTGTAGTTTCACAGTATCAATGTGGTTCTTTTCCTGGCTTATTCAGTCAATGTGTAGCATCAGAGTCTCCAGCAGTTTGTAGCAAACCTCTGACTTTGTGCTGCGGAGGTCTCTGGTGCACACACGCACGCACGCACGCACGCACGCGCACACACACACACACACGCACGCACACACACACACACACACACACACAGTACCTTTACATGAGGAACCACAGTTGCAAAGAACCTTCATCCTCACCATCATCATTTCAACCAGTCTATTATTGCTTTCATTGCAAGGAAAAGGGAAATGTATCATCCATTTACTTTCACAGGGAAGCAGTCCTCACTTGCAGCCCAGATAAAAATCACTGATGTGCAATTTCCAATTGCGAGTCTTCAGAGGAAACAGTAAGAAACAACTACTGGATCATCCTAAAATGTGATGTAAGGCAGCAGAAGACAAACAGATGGGCTTCCCTTCTTCAGACATGAGAGTACATACAAAACGTTCTGCTTCCCTGATTTGTCTTTCAAGTCCCCTTTAGTCTATACGTTAGAAACAGCATTATTAGCATCTCGAGCCTGACGGATGCCGTATAGCCACTTGATGACTCGAGCGTTCCTCTCGATGACGGATATGCCGTAGGGGACTCGCTCGCTGGCTGCGCTTGGCCCGTCCTCATTGTCCTCATCTCCTCCTTCATCCCTCGCCCGCTCAGCCTCCGAGCTAGGCGTACTGACACTGCGGAGCTTAGAGACGGACACAATGTCAGAGTTGGCTCTTGTGAAACACTCCACTCCATCCATGCCCTCCACCTCCTTTGGGTCCAGCCCACAGTAGTTGAAGAAGCGCTCCATGTCCGCAGTTGCACGTGAGAAACGGTCGCTCAAGTCCGACTTGGAGCGGTGCAAAGATGGGTGCTTACGGGAGGACCCCTTGGAACTGGCATTTGATATACGGGTGAAGGCTGGGGAGGCTGGTGGGATCATGCCCGCACGTGCCAGCATGGGACTGGGCGGCGGGTAAGCTGGAGGAGGGGGCAGGGTTTGGGAGGAGTTATTGAGCTGCGGGTGGGGTTGGTTCTGAGTAGGTGGGGGAGGAGGTGGGACCTGGGGGTGTGCTACTTGGCCCTGGGCAGTCTGTCTGGGCCTGAGCTGGGGCTGTAGCTGGGCCCTCTGAGGCTTCCTGATCTCAGCCTGAGGCCGAACGTCCACCCTGCGCACTGTCACAGAGTTAGGGGAGCTATAGGGTACTGGAACCCCAATACGGGGTGCTCGTGCTGGAATAGGAGGGGGGCGGTGGGTGGATTCTGCTTCAGGGGTCTGGAAGTTGTTGTTGAGTGGAGAGGAGGTGCAGGAGGAGGTGGAAGAGGAGTTGATAATGCTGTGATTCAATGGTTTGAGGTTGCTGAGGAGTCGGTTGCTCCTCTCCTGTTCTGCTGACAGGCTACTGCCGATGCTCTTAGCTCCTGATGAAGGAGATGATGAGGAGGGGGAGGTTGAGGAAGAGGACTGGGAACATGGCATTGGTCCATCACATACATCATTGATAAGATTATTCAGAATATCCAAGTTAAGAGCAGATCCTCTTCTCCTTCCAGGTCCCTCCTTCCCTCCTGCATTCTCCACATCAGCTGGGCAGCGAGGAACTTTGCGGGCTGGAGGGATGCTGATCTGACACTGGAGCATCATCCCCGGTGGAACGAGGGGCTTGCGGATGATTGGCGGTTTGATGGGGGCCTGCCGAGTGAGGGCCACATGCTGGCTCTTTACATACTTGGCCTTGTCTGCCTCCAGACGTTCTACAGCACTCAGTTTACGGGCCCCAGGCTCAGCCTGACGACGGAAGTAGTCTGGACCCTTGTGAAGTATCCGAAAGGGCATGGCAGAGGTGAAGGGAACCCCGGCCAGACGGCCGTCTGATGGCCGCAGGGTCTCCACCGGCATCCTGAAAAAGCTGTACAGAGAGAAAGAAAGACTTTCTCTCGGTCAAAAGGTTTTTCAAACAGACTTATGTGCAAAGGAAAGACGAGCAAGTGTGAATGAGCAAAAGAATGATTAACTTCTCTATATTTGTGTTTCATTTAACAAGAAGTTATTTTAGTAGCCACAGTGTTGGAGACATGAGAACAAACAGAAGAAGTGACAGAAGGAGAGGTGGGTGAGAGTGTGTCTCTTTATAGCTCCCACATGTCCTCCCTAAGCTTAAGAAAATAGCTCTTTTGTAGTCCGCTTTCTTCCAACTCTTCTCCTCCCCCTCCTCCCTCCCTTGCACCCTCGCTCCCAGAGCCCCCATTTAACTTCCTTACCGGTCGCTGTGCTGCTGCTCTCACTTTTCTCCTTTTCTTCCTCCTTTCTTCTCCGTCACCCCTCTTACTATGTTATCCTTCCTTGTTTTCCAGTCTTGGCTCACTGAAAGGCTACTTGCAGGACAGGGTCAGTTGGGGTCAAATTCCACATCAGGCCCGACCAGACCACCTCTATTAGCTCAGCGGTGAACCAGAAGGGTTAGGCTGCAGATCGGGGTCAGCGGTCAGCCACAGTGCAGCTGATGGGGGCCTTCTCTTCAAAATTCAGGCCTAGTAGATCAGTCGCGGTAGCACAACAGCCTTTATGATCCCCTTCACGATCACTGACCAGCTCGTCTGTCAAGCCCGTCCAGCTGTGATCTGACACAGAGAGCTGCTCGCCAACTCAGCTGGAGCACCACAGTCCTGGAGAGGGTTAAAAGAGATCGAAGTCCATGTCAGATAATGGTAGAGCTTTCCGTTTTCTGTTCGCCTTTCATCAACAAAAGCATCCACACACACTGATACACACACACACACACACTCACACACACACACACACTTCTCCAGCTGACAGACAGAGACTCTCTTAAACACTGAAGTGGAGCAGACGGGACAGGCTTTAATACCCCGTCTGGCTCCTCCCAGCCGGCCAATCACACGTCAGGCCGGGAACCTCAGTGGGGCATAGGGGGGCGGAGCGATAGGCTGGAAGCATGCTCGCATTGGTTCACCTCCAAAGGGATTCTGACCAATTGGACCCCTCCCCCCTCCAAGCACAACAAAACACTGAGGCAGGGTTTTCATTCAAATGAAAATTCTTTGAAAGAGAGAAAGGGGGGAGAGAAAGAGAGAGGGCAGGACAACGAGCAAAACAGCTGCAATTTTTACATCGACTTGCATCAAGCTCAGCGGGGTGCTATGAAAACATTGTGAAAAACACTGAAAGCCCACACAACTGTTCTTCTTGTTTAGCTCTTTGTCTTCATCAGCGCAGTCGACAAAGTGTGTGCACTACAGAAAACACAGTAAACAAAAGAGGATTATCTTACTGCAAGTCTAAATGTTCTTTAAATAGTTTTTTTAACCAATCAGCTGGTGATTTAGCACAATGGGCTTCATGTGAAGTGTCTAAAAACAGCCTAAAATGCATCTGAAAACAAAACATCCAACACTAGTTTGGAGACAAAGAAACAAAGACAGACAGTGAAAGTTATTTCCGCAATTACTTAAACTATTTCTCTCAGTTTTAGAGTTCAAAGTACTGCTGACACACACACACACACCGTTCATCTGTTTTTCCCATCTTTCTCCAAGCTCTCATTTTCCAGAAAAACAACCCTCCCCTGCTTCTTCTCATTTACAACATTACACTCAACATTACATCACACCCAGCTCGTGCGCTCTCCTTCCTCCTCACCTCCAACATATCTATCCACACATTTTTAATTAGTCTTTTATAGCCGTCTTCCTGCCTGTCTCCCTCAACATGTGACCTTGTTTCCCCAACATCTCCCCTTTCTCGTTTGCTCTCATCCCTAAACAGCAGCAGGGAGAAAGAGCAAAAACGACCATGACAGCTTAGACTTGGTGCACAGGAGCACACACACACACACACACACACACACACACACACACACACACACACACACACACACACACACACACACACACACACACACACACACACACACACACACCTTGAGAACCTGAAGATATACACACACAGTCACACAATTTGCTTTCATCTTAACCATGTGACAACCTAGAAAGGAGTTTAAAATAGTTGAGCTTAAATTACAAACACATTTGCAACACAGAAAATAATGGTTCACAAATATTAAGCGGCCAAAAGGCTTGAGGCAACCTCTACAGACCACATTTAAGGGATGGGGCAAAAACACTATTATGAAAACACTGAATGGAAAATAGAAAGAATGACTTCAGTGAGAGGAAAATGTGACTTCTTAAAGGCAAAGAGGGCTTGTTTTGTCAGTTAGAGGATGACAGAAACCCACTAAACACAAGAACCAGTAAACAGAGCTTCATGTGTAAAATCAGTGGATATCCACTTACACACACATTTTATGTATGCAAGTCTGTCTGTAAAACTTGCTATAGAAAATGTTTGCACCACAGTTCAGTAAACACACAGTAGACCACAGGGAAAACAGAAGCCACTGATACTTACACAGACTCTTCACAGCCTTGAGCATATGAGTACAGGCAAAACATATTGATTAAAATAATCTCTTAAAGCTTGTCTTTAAATCTTGATTTCTAAGAAAATATGTCAAATAGTTGTTACATTTTTGTGAAGAATTTCCTTAAAAAACACTAATTAGCAATCACAAACAAAGCCCCCAGTAGTACCTCAAACACCAGTAAAACACACTGCTTCAACACTCACTCACTGAAAATACTGGCTTTAGTACAAAAGGTAATAATAGAAAAGTCCATTTATAGAAACGCATTCCTGAAGAAAGACTGTCATTCAAGATAGATAGATAGGTAGATATACTTTATTGATCCCAAGCTGGGAAATTCCGGTGTAGCAGCAGCATTATACACAGAGACAATAACAACACAATGAAATAAGAGGAATAACCTAGACATATTAAATAGCAATAGAAAAAAGTAATATACAAAATGTACAAAATGTATAAAAATGTATAAATAAGCAGAGTAATTGTAGTGCAAGATAAAATATAAGGTGCGGTAAACAGAGTGTATAAAACCAAAGTGCACTAAGGACTGAAAAGAGTCAAATTAATTCTGCTGAATTAATTCAAATGGCTAGAGGTCAGATTTGGAAGTATGTTAAGGCTAACCCATTTAGCTTCTGTTTTTAAAGCTTGCCATTAAGAAGAGCCATCCACATGCAAATATTTAAACCTGTATTGTCCCCACTCTAAAAACAGCAGCTATTATCATACATGTCCTCACTGTACAGGGACGGGCAGCTAATAGGTCTCTCTGCTATGGGGCTAATGTGTATGCAAGCATATTCGCCACCTCTGTCTGCCACCAAACTGTGGTGGCAGACAGAGGTGTGTGTGTGTGTGTGTGTGTGTGTGTGTGCGTGTGTGAGCGTGTGTGAAAGAGAGAGAGACCAAGAAATAACTTTCCAGGAAAACAAAACATCTCCTGTCCGTCCTATTTTTCAAACTTTCGGTCTTTTGACTTCCACGCGTGTTCTTTTCTGCAGTTGAACAAACAGCTGATGTCGCTAAAAGCGACAAGCCCACCACAGGCCGTGACCAGAGTGACAGACCACGGAATGAGATTTCACGATGGATCTCGGTTCGATTATCATACAACTATGCTAACTGCTGTGTTGTTGTGAGTCCGCCTGCTCTGCTCCTCTGCCTTTCCAACCGCCATATTAGCGGGTAATGATATGGCTTATGATGCCTGCTGTGTGTGAGAAAAAGACTACATCTGGTTTATGTTGTGTAACAATTCAGTAAGAGACAAAAAATAAATAAAAAGACTGCACGGTATTATTCTGATCTCTGGGACTAGAATTGTTTGGAGGGTGGCAAAGGAAGCTCCAGCTGAAAGGAAGAGATGACGAAATGTTTTACCACAGCTGACTGCAGCCACCTCGACCAGCATGCTTACGACTAATTATAGGGAGAGCCCATGACTGGGAGCAATTTACCTTGCCAACATTTTTTAGCACTAAGTTACTGAATGGCTGAATAAGTAGCAAAGAGTAACATGTGAGGAGATGGTTTTGGTAAGCGAGAAAAGAGGAGTAGAGTTCTAAGTTTTTGAGCTTTTCTTCAGAAGATGTAACAAAAAACAGCAAGATACAGCACACTGAGTGTCCAAACACTGAGGGACAGGAACAAGGTGCGTTTACATGTGTGTGTGTCCTGTGACGCCAGCTAGCTCATCATATCGGCAGTGACCGTGATCGCAGCGGACATTGACCCCAGATTGTATAGAAAACAACAGAGACCCCACCTAAAGATATGTAACCAGAAACCCCGTCTTGTCCAATTTGAGACGTAGACACTGAAGAACACATCTTCATGATGACAGTGTTTTCAATGAATTCTAACTCAGAGGTCTCATTGAATAAACAACTTTCCCCAACCTAAGTGGGATTCAGGATTTTGCTCAGGGGGAATATGCAATGAGATGTCCACAAATAATATTTAAATCCCATCCAATCTCAGTATCTCAAATGTTCTTTGGAAGAGTCACCTTCACCCCAAGCCCAGACACAGAGGGAGAGAGAGGAGTGGGGAGTTTCAACGAGTTAGTCAGCAGTGATTTCTCAGTTTCGTCACTAACTGGGGGGGGATGAGCAGGAAGCGATGACGCATCCACAACAGGAAATGTGTGAGAAAGAAAGAAGAACAAACAAAGCTCCCTCAGTGTGAGTGTGTGAGTGACCAGCAGGTCGTCCCTGCTTTACAGGCCTATTTCTGGCCACGTGGACATGCCTCTTTGCCATGAAGACAATCTCAACTCAAGGTCCACTTGCAAGCTTTTTCCAGAGCACATCATGTCTTCATTGGGAGAAAAGATGTAAACATATAAAAGGTAGTAACTAGTTTCCAGAGAGACAGAGGTCAGAGGTCAGTGTCAAATAAAGAAGAGCATACTATGGCAGGGTTTGGGTGTCTTTCTCAAGGACTGACAGTCTGGTTAAAACTGTTGGTTATCAGCCAAATAGTCAACATGCTAACATGCTTACAATGACAATGATGTTGAACAAATGTCATTTTGACCATGTTGATGCCAAGTTTAGTGTGTGTGCGTGCTAACATTGGCTACTTCATCATTAAAAACCTGGAAAAGTATGTTGTTGTGGACTCTGAGACGAGACAGGAAAAACCGTGGTTAGTACTAAAGGACCTTTTATTAACATTTCCATAATCTCACAAACTCTTATTATGGCTGCTACTTGAAGACTCAAGGCTTTATTAACTCTACTGAGTATCTCCCTTCTATCTATGAAAACCAGGCTACATCCTGATAATAAACTCATCATGTTATGAGCATACAACACAAGCCCTGGCCAATCACCCCACTCAGATACCCAGCTTTAGTTTAACTCAATAAAATGCTTAAAAGAAGAGTTCAAAAGGTTATCAACCACTCCCCTTCAGGACTCATTTTGGGTGCTCTAAAGACAGCTAATGAAGACAGAGAGGAGAGCAGCAGACCTCACAGGATTCAACCCTCAATATCCTTGCTCCACCACAGAGTGCTGGTCAGCTATCAGCTCTGACCATGCTGCTCATTTCCTACTGCAAACAGCTCTGGGCTGGGTGCAGAACTGGTCCAAAATGCATGACGGAAGTGTCTGGATTACAGGGTTATGCAACCGTTATAAGAAGTGGGCTGCAAAAACAGCCATTGAACCATAAGCAGACAGTTATTACAGTGTGTGTGTGTGTGTGTGTGTGTGTGTGAACGTGCGTGCATGCATGCATGCGTGTGTATATCAGAGGAGAGAGTTTTGACTGAGTAGGTAATCAGTGGAGAGCAGGTGGCTAAGTCCTCCCTCAGGAAAACTAAATGCAGCAGCGAAGACAAACATATTGTTACATCTGCCCATGTTAGCTACATATACAGAAAAAAATAATTAAATATGCACTGCAACATAAATAAGAACACTGCATTATAAAAAGGTGTCACATTTTCATCCACTCCAAGTTATTCAAATAGTTACCATTCCAAAAGTAACACCAACTAAAAGTAGCATCTCACACAATGTCACTGGAAATATTACACACATTTTTAACACAAATCATTTTATTTGGAGTTAAGACCAAAATTCATTGTCATGTCTAATCATGTTTAACTAAAACCGAACAATACATAGTTGCAATTCATCTACGTCTTTTAAAGACATCCAAGAGATTTCCTGTTCCCAGGATAATTAAAATGTCACACTTTAGATCATAAACTCTACATACAAGCCAAAAACATAATTGTAGCTGCTATGCTAAAAGCCTTAGCACACACGCTGTGTGAAGTGGGTGCAAAAACTCAGAAGCTGTCAAATCAATGTTTCGAATCAATTTGGACTTAAATTAAGCTTGACAGGCTGTATGGAGCCATTTTTTCTCTTTCAAAACAAGTCGCTATCTACTTCTGTTGTTTAGGAGATCCAAAATGTTTTGCGGACTACAAAAATGAGAAAGAGAAGATAATGACTGAATCAGGTGAACCTATACTTTGATTCTTTATTACCACTTGCCTGAGCAAGTGAGTTGCTAGCTTTACTTGCCCAACCTGACATTTTACTTTCCTCAGGCAATTGTACAATAATTTTTGTTCAGTCCCAACGAGGCCACTTTGAGCCATTTTTCTAAGTCAAGTTGAGATCAACTTAAGGTGGGTTTCATTTCAGATATAGATTTAATTAGATGTCAGGCATTATTTTTCTTCCTGTGCTGGATAACTAGCACGCAGGATCACAACAACAACAGGTCAGATTTACAATGCCCGTAGAGATTCTAGCATCGCTTAGCCTCTAGAGGAGGAAATAACTCTGATTCAGCAAATAATTTCTGCTGATTATGCAATGGTACCCCCTTAAACTGATCTGCAGATCTTTAGGGAGAGGAGGGTAATTTTAAGAGTGTGTGGCTGGAGGCATCTTTTCTCGCCTCACGTAGACTGATCTGATCTTGTTTTAGGTAACACAGACACACACACCTGGGGTCATGTGTACCCATACACTGTGTATGAACACACACTAACACAACTGTATGCCAACTACAACCAAAAAGACACACAATATGCTATTTAGCAAGCCTCAAGGCAATGAAACAAGGACAGAAAATATCATCTCCTTCAAAAGTAGTGACAAACACATTCCAGAGACACGCGGGCAAGGACGCAATCACATACTGCTGTTCTCAGCCAGCCACACACACACACACACACACACACTCAAACTGGTGTAGGAGGGAGGGTGGTCACTGTGGAGTCGCCTCAATGGCTAGGCCTCACTGTTGGCTGGGATACAAGGAGTGTTTTACTTACACACACACACACACACACACACACACACACACACACACACACACACACACACAGGACTCATTCTCCAAGTTTACAATCCTACAATCCCCATTTACCTCTCCACTTACAGAGAGATGCTGAAAGTCAAGAGCAGTCATGAAAAAATCTATTTTGTGACAGCCTGATGTGACATGTTGCTTCTCTACATGAAGGCTTTAAAGCAGCTGAGTAAAACATTTTTTTCACAACATTCATGTGAGACACAAAAGGAGGCAGATGCCTCATGTCAGAACTTTGAGCTTTATCAACACGGTGTGAGATAAACCGAAGCATCTCTGGCACGTTGAAGCTCTGAAGCACTTTCCTTTTCTGCTTGAAATAAAACGTCAACATCAAACTTCTTGCCAGTGTACCGCACAGCTTCTCCCCGTTACAGCTGAGGGGGCTGACAGAATGAAAATAGTTCGGGGGCAGAGCTGCCAAATGTTATAATCAAGACCAGTATTTTTAGATTTGGCATTCCGTCTCAAGGACAAGGAAGCATGGCAGGGATACAAAAAGAGACAATAGCTACGTCTATTATAACAGAGCCTTTCAGCTGCTCTGTATGGTTTTACACTAAAATACAATTAAGACTTGTTGCGGATCCTCTTTCTAACATTCTATGTTCAAGATGTTATCGACAACAAATGACTGAATACATTTACATCATATTAGAAATCAAAGGCTTATGTCATCAGACATATTGACAAAAATCATTAAGACATCACTGTCAATTGCCAGAGACGCCCCCCCCCCCCCCCCCCCCCCCCCCCCTTTTTTTTTTTTTTTTGAGAAGTACACAGACACAACCCCATGTCTACACACACACAGGCACTCTGATCTGCTTAAATAGGACAAAAGATTGTTTACTCACGTGATGCTTACGAGTGAGTTAGTAAGAACAGGAAAACCAGAAAACTTTAAAGCTCCAGAGTGGTGAGTTACACTGAAAAGAAGCAGGTAGGAGCTCCAGCTGGCACTAGCGACAATGTGCCAGTACGCGTGCTGTGAGTTCCTGTGTGTGTGCAAGCCAAATGAACACTAACCTGAGCGTCTTTAGGCTCATACGCTTACCCCCTTCTCCTCCCACTGCTGAGGAAGACTCCTCCTCCTCTGTCTAGAAGCAGGAAGACAGCCAGGAGAGCAGGAAGCAAGTGCTTTTCCTCATAGTCACATGATCTTCCTGACACTTTCTCATTGACCTGTCTTTCCTTTGAAGAGTCATTTCCACTACCTATGACAGTGGCACCCGTGATGCAGGAAATGGAAACGATGATTAATTTTTTGAGCCTGTGGATGGAATGGTACATGAGAAGTAATATCACCACTGATCATCATGAAGATAATTATGGATTATACAATAAAAGTCATAAATCAAGCAAAATATCGAAACAATTCCTTGTTCCATCAACAGTGGCTGTGACAAAGAATTAAATTCATTAGCCACTAATACCTTGTTTATATATAGGATTAATTGATTAGTTGTTTAGCTTATAAAATGTCTTTCCCAAACCCCAAGATGACGTCCTCTAATGTTTTGTTTTGTCCACATCCCAAAGATATTCAGTGTCATATACAGGGTTCGTACACATTTTTCAAGGTCAGATTCAAGCACTTTTCAAGCACTCTTAAGGGTCATTTACAAAATTTTCCAGCACCTTATCGCTGGGGTAAAATACGTATCTATGGGAATATATATACACTCATGATTATTTATTTTCACAATTATGTACATTGTATTATGCTGTAAACTTCTAAAATTATGTTTCATAATAGCAAAAACTTTAGAAATTAAAGGAGAACACAAAGTTTATCCAAAAAAAGGGAAGCTACTTGGCGTTCTTCAGGTACACTTGCAGCGAGACAAAGAGAGACCTGAGATCACCCTGTAATTTTATTTTTTGACATAAACTTTTATAAGCTGTTTGCTTATTCACCAAAGTGTATTAATATTGAACGTGTCATCAGTCCAAATTGCATCAAATTCACCTTCTCCTCAGCCATCCTTCTCTATTGCTACCAGGCTATTGCTGTGTGACGATACACACACACACACAAACACAGGTTTTATTTCTCCTTGTAATAATCAAACTATCCAGTCTGATACCAATGTTGCCAAGACACAGAATTACAATGTCAAGCACTTATAAGCACTTAAACTAAAATCCAAGCACTTTTCAGACCTTGAAAACACAACCTTGAAATTCAAGCACTTTCAAGGATTTCAAGTACCCGTATGGACCCTGCATATAGGATTAAAAAAAACTGATAATATTTATATTGAAGAAGCTGAAATCAGAATTGTAACTTGTCTTAAAAAGAAATTACTCAAACAAATTCCAACATGCCAGAGGTGCTTCGGTTTATCTCAGTGTTGATAAAGGTCAAAGATCTGACAAAGATTTACGAGCCCATCTGTCTCCTTTCTCTCTCATATGTATGGTTGTACTTTTTTTAATCTTTAATTGATTATCAAAATAGTTGACAATTAATTGTTGTAGCTCTTGAAACACAATCATGGATGTGGGATTTAGGGGTGCTAAGGGGGCTGCAGTACCACCTAAAATAGGGCATTATAAAAACCATCAATTGATTACATGAATTTGTGATGGAGACTCACAGCAGAGAGAGAGAGATGTGGACAAGTGAGATAGACGGAATGTGAGAATGTGAACAGTGTCCACATGATATGGTCTAAAAACTTTCTTTCAAGTGTATGAACTGCACTGCAAACTGTAATCTGTTAACAGTGACAAACAGGCAGATCCACGTTTTATACACATGCCCCTCTATGAACTGTCTGCCTCCCAACTACGCTGCATTATTCTAAACTATGAGACCGTTTATACCTGGCATTAAAATGCACATTTGGTGATCTAATCATACGTGGACAGCTCTAAGTCCCTTCGCTCACACCTGGCATAAACACGTCTTGACATGCATCTCAAGTGAGCACCAAGGTCTCTGCTCTAAATTCAAATAAACATGTACATTTCTGTGACAGAAACAAAAGGATAACAATGTACACCATTAGCAGAATTTACATGAGGTCTCAAATAATCAGGAATTTGTCACAGATAGCCTTTGTTAAATTTCTCCTGTCTACTATTTTTGTAAAATGTGACATGTTCAGTTGAAAAGGTGAGTTCAAACGACTAGATATTTGCCTAATATACTTGATGGACTAGTCACAAGTTGTGTCATTTGACCGTTTCCAGCATCGTCACTCCCTCTTCATCTCCTAGCTGTTGTTGGCTGTAAAGTTGCTGTGGCTGCTTTGACCTATAGTAGTTTGCTGTATGCTGCAGTGTAAAACATTCTCAAATTGTTGTAAATTGCTGTTAATAAAAATCAGATACAATCTTTTCCAGCCATTCAATAAATAAATAAAGAAAAAAAAGAAAACAAAAGATGAATGTCGCGGATTTTTATCATTTTATCATCGCGGATCATTTACATCACTGTAGTCTGACCAATTTCAAGCATGCCTGGGGTTTTTACTCTTCTCTTACTCTTTACTCTTTTACTCTTCCACATCCCTGGAAGCAAATGAATAAAATCAGAGGTAAACAGCACCACATAAAGCTCTCTCCAAGTTTTTCTAGATATCACCAGTCTTTCCTTTCCAACAGATCCTTCTGAGATAATAAACAATGTATTATAGTAAGTGAGAAAGTGAGGGAGGGGGTGACAAACTGCTGGTACTGAAATAAAAAAGGAATATCATTATGAAGGAGGTGTGGCTAGGATATCCTGTCATTAGGGCCTCCAGAACTGTGTTTCAGATGAAGCTTTACCAACTGTATTACCTCAGGAATATTCCTGTAATCTTTCAATAGTGGTTTGTCTCAAATTAATACAAAATATAAAATCAGTAAAACACACTTGTATCCCTTTCCACAAGTAGTTTATTTCACTTCCTGCACACCGTGACCAAGCTGCCCTGGCTCCTTACAGGCCAAACATACACAGCAGTGCTTATTTAAAGTAGTCAGCAGGGCGGGGTGCCCCAGACCAACTTCCTTGTGGTACACACACACACACTAAAATACATGTATACAAAGGCACTCATACCCACAATCTAAAATCTAACACACACATGCAGTGGTCAGTGATTCTCCGGAGGCAGCAGCAGGGAGCGGACTTCCACTCAGACTCCTCACTGTAGACGAAAAGCAATCGGCAGCTCTGAAGTCAGAAACAAACAGCGGGGGTCCATGGGATAGGACAATAAATATTTCAGCCGGGTCAACTAATTTAACACCTTCTCTACCTCCCGTTTGCACCACCAATCACACCCTTTTCCCTTCCCAGCTCCCCACCCTTCCATCACTCATTTGAGGACTGGGCCTGGCTGATATAGTCCATGAGCCAGGGGGGTTGACCGGTATCATCGGGGGGACAAATGCTATCATTGTTTTTTGGCAAGGTATACACCCCTAGTACTAGAAAAATCACGATAGCAGTGCAGGGGTGGTAGCGAAATCACTTTTTTCAGCTCATGAAGTTACTAACCCCCTAAGATAAATTCCGTTTTTGAAATCTGGTGTATATCTCGTTTAGGCTCATGGTAGGGATATTGTCAATATTCTATAATATGGTGCTTGGTATTGTTGGAAAGGGGACCTTTTAGGCTTTTATTTAAGCCCAGTACTGAATCTGTCTGACAAACACAGACGTCACATGACTTCTTTAAACCAGAAATAACAAACATTTTCTCACAATTTCCACCAAAACTGTATGCCATCTTTTATCCCTGTGGCATGAAAGAACACCAGGGACACAAAACTCAACAACTTCAATACTCAAGGCACTCTGATGATTCAGAAAATGTATAATATACCAATACTATTTATTTGTTAGAGCCCTAAATTAGACTTGTGCAGCCAGCACAGTCTTTAAAATAGAATGGAGCCAATAGAATGGACAAATAGAATACCCTATTAGTCCAGGGCCAAATGGCCTATTTATTCATGTGCAGTTGTAATAAAAAGTAATTGTTTCAAAAGTGCTGTCAACATAATACTTGTAAGTGGTTTAACAAAATGTTTCTAATATCACATTTATGATCTACATTAACATTTACATTGAGGGGCATTTAGCAGACGCGTTTCTCTAAAGTGACTTAAAATAAGTACATTTGTCACAGGAAAGAAGCCACAACATATCACCATCAATAAAGTAAAAAAGAAAAGAAAAAATCTCTGCTTTCTGTTCTTCTTCTCATACATCTTCCTCTTTTTTGATTTCTTAAATCAAGTTCACTGGACTGCTTCACATTCATCCTGTCCTCAAGTGCTCTCTTTGCCCTTTTCTATCATTCCTATCTTCAACTTTTTTTCATCCTCTCCTGTCAGTCCTTTTCACTTCTTCTTAAAGCTACACTGTCTCTGTGCTGGGGGGAAAGTATTTTCATCATAATACCCTGTGAACATCCCACCCGGCCCTCAAGCAGTAGTAATGCACCTCCATGAGAACACACACCCCTCAGAGACACAGAGGAGACAATCGGATAAAGAGTATTAGTGAGTGGTGCCTTCTCATTTGGCCAAATACTCTGTAATCAATGACACACATACGTGCACACGTGCTCACTTACTCAGACAATGATGAGTCACTATTGTCACCACACTAGATGTTTACTAAACATAGTTAGCTCTATTCACAATTCTCTTTTCAAATTGATCAAGAGGGGATATGTTTTTATAGTGACCACAGATAGAAGGGGTGTAAAGCTACTGCAGCTCTTGCTCCTTTCCATCATACCAAAATCATAAGCTCTGTCACTTGCTGCATACACACACGCACACACACATTCCACAAATGCATGGACTCACCAAGCTACCATCTCACATTACTTGCTCACATTGCACACTGACATGTCTAAGCAGGCCCGTCTCCGTCACCATGCATCCTCATGAGGTGAAGATGCATCAATTGGAATAAATTTCCTGAGAAAATCACACTAATATCAGTCAGAAACAATTTGGTGACTCTTGTATGAACATGACTTATCTCTTTGGACATGTAAATGGGATAATTTGACAAATGGTGATGGATGGCAGTTAAAAATCAAATTTCTAGAGGGACTTCTTATCAGCTCTGGTAACATCGACATTCAATGTGTGTTGACTTTCACATACTCAAACGTGCTGCAAACAGACAAAGCAAATATTTTGGGCTTGTTTAAACACAGAATTCTTAAGGGCAACATGTGACTGTTACAAAGCCTCTGACCCCCCCACCCCCTCCTTTTTTTTAATCAAATACAGCAGATAAACAAACCATAATACCTTGCAACAGAGAAAACTCTGTATTCAGTGCAAATAAAGTGTGTTCAAGTTTGAAAGAGAGCAGTGACATTTGAGTCCCTCCGAGCCCTATAGATGAACTTGGTACCGTCTTCAATCTTTTGAGGAACAGCTTGCCTTGAAATTCTCCTAAAAAGGTGCGCCTGGTACAATAAAGGACACTACCTGTATAATTTATGGCCTCTTCCTGGATTAGGCTTTAATTATATGATAATGAGACATCAGCTAGCTTTTATGTTCTATGCTTGCATGACAGGAAAAACCTCTCTGCCTGTTCGCCATTCAAAAAGGGAAACCTGAAGACTCAGAACTGCAGATGTACACACCATTCTTTTCCTGTCTTTTGTTCTCTTGCACTGATTTGCTTCGCTGGACTGCCTATCAGTGATTACTCTCACGAGGAACGCACCACAAAAACTAAGGCCATATGTGCTGACCAACAGCTGGCAGTGGACCTGGTGTGTTGGGCATTTTTCAACATTTTCAGTAATATCTCAGGGAATAATGCATGGATCTTGATGAAAAGAATGTGGCTGGTCTTTATGAATGAGTATGACTTGATGCAGATCCTAGATCTGCTGATCTTAAATTATGGTTAAGCAGGTATGGTTCCTTTAAATTTGGAGTGATACAGGGATATTTATTTGGTATTGGATTAACATTGATTTGAGGTATGCACTCTCCTGAGTGCCATTCTACTTTTTTTTGTTAATCTGCCTGTTATTTCCTCAATTAATTGTTTGGTGTACCTAATGTCAGAAAATAATCATAGCACAAAAAGTAAGGACATTTGTGTCTGGCAGATTATTTCCTTGTTGTAAAAATGTTTCTTGGCAATAAATGTTGTACTGTAGGAAAGTCTGTATATTTCCTGTTTAAATGGTGCCATATCTGAAGGAACATGCATTTGTGGGATGAGCAGCAGAGCAGAAGCATTGTTACAACCAAGAAATAATCTACCAAAAATGTCCTTACTTTTTGTGCCATGTTTAGATGATCCCCAGTCCCAGAGCCCAAAGACAATTCATTAATCATCTAATTATTATCATCTAACCTACCCATACTGCAATTCAGTAATGTTAAGTGGACAAAAATAATCTTTTCTGTTACAACACCATGTCTTGATACCAAGTCTTGACCCTTTTCTTCCAGTTCACTTGGACCGTGTGATGCATTTACGTGCAGACAGTTCATGGATAGACAAAGATACCTCTTGTAAAAAATATCCCAGTGTGACAAGGCATCAGAGATCTATAACACACAGACATGTTAAAAGCTGTTCATCTGAGCTTTCTGCTTAGTAGGTCAGTGGGCCCAGTGTGGAGGGGGCAGGGCAAATAATGGTTAACAAGAGCTGATCTCAAAACAGCCAGAGGTGCTGACAACAGGCAAAGGGCAGAGTGCCTCACGTGCAGTGAAGAAGCATGGCCTTCAATGCAAAGGAAAAAATAGAGGAGATGAGGAAAGAATGGAGGTCATCTGCTGCCGTTTGTCTTGGAAGGGTTGGGCAGATGACAGACGTGGCATATCCTCCAAAAATACACAAGCAAACACACCCGCATATATTCACACACATAAGCAAATGCCTTTTTCCCAACACACACCCAGACTGTGTGTGAACACAAACTGATGAGCACACATGTATCAAAGACACATACAAACCCCTAAAACCAGATATTGTGTTTGTCATATGCTTATTCAGTCTTAACTGTCTGGTTCCCAGCTTGTGACCCAATAATGATTGATGACTCAATCTGCATTTTGGCTGTTCAAATATAAATAGCAGCAAACAGACACACTACTTGTGCTCCTTCACCTGGCAAACACAAGTCAACAAATTATCTTTAAATAGGTCAGTGCAAGACAGCTTTACTTCAAAAATCTGCCTTTTAAAATGTAAAGAGCTGATGAATTTCACCATTTCCACCATTAACACAATTTTGCATTAATAGTTATTGTTTTGGCATAAGCTCCCC